>NC_085047.1:105205991-105513803 GCF_963662255.1 Cinclus cinclus
CCAGAAGGTTACCTTGTACCTGCTCCTCAATTCTTTCTATAACAGCTTCTGTATCCTGACTTTCCAAAATATGTACAGGTACTCACAGCAGTACTCCAGGGTAACTGGTCAGTGTAAAAGACCACCATGGTTTATGGGGCAGCAAATTCACTTTAGAGATAATTAAAGACTATTTTTATCCCATACCATTATTTTTCTTGTTCAAATGCTTCCCTGCAATAGAGGGCTAGGCACCGATAATGATTTCTATAGTTGTCACCAATGCAAAAAGAGATACATTTGTCTTAATGTATCTGTCTAGTGCTATTTATACAGTAGCACTGTAAGCAATTACTGTGTACTAGAAAGTTCATGTGAGAATAGTGAGACTAACAATCATGTGGCAGGCAGCTCTGAATGCCTGCAGGGATTAATCTTTTAAATCTTATTTAAATTGGTATATTTTCACCTGTACAGTCTGCACCTCAGATAACTTTAATCCCTGCAAAAGTTTTGTCCCCAGGAAACTGAGGTCATTTCAGCAGTGAGGCACTGGGGGTTTGAAGGAAAATGAGTAGGCTGGGAGGGCCAGAGAGGGGAAGCTCTTGGAAACAAGGAAGCTGTAAGATAATTTTCCTCTTTGGGTATATGCACATATATAGTCTGTTATTGAGCCACAGGCTATGCTTTCTTGATTTTTTTGTCCATTATTATGATTACTTCCATTATTTTTTGGTTTTGTTTTGTTAAGATAGATAATCCAAAAGTTATGCAGAGAAATCTGTGGTAAAACATGCAAGGATAACCCTCAAATGACATCCAGAGTAGTATGGTGGTTGAAAACCTTAAGTACTAAATACTTTTTGAAACAGTAAAACTGCCCAACCTACCTAATCAAGCAAGTTTTCATGTCTTTTGAAAGAAGCTGAAAAGAGAATACAGAGAAATATTTTCATTTTAATTGCTATTTCTATTTCCCTATATTGATCAAAATGTATACTGTGACTTTGGAATACACTACTTATTAATAGAGCTGAAAAGGATTTTCTATCAACATTACTTTTCCTTTAAATACAAATTCAGATTCTGTATTCTGAAAATAAAATACTAAGTACCTACTTGTCTAAACCTGTTTGAAAACTGTAATTAGAAAACTGAAATGAAATGTATGTCTAACAGTAGAAAAAGTGATCACCTGGATGCAGTATAAATGAAAATGCAAAAAGAAAAGTATTTCTCTTCTCCTCCATTCTAATTTTAACTCCTATTTATAGACTAGTGACAATTTTTAAAACGAGTGACATTTGTCTTGGAGATAAAAGAGCTCTCTCTATTTTTGTTTTTTTAAAGTCTGGCAGCTCTTTCAGTCTTACTGTTTTATGTAATGATGAGAATGGGGCATAAAAGACTCTCCTGGCTGCTAGATACTTCTCCCAATTAAGAATTTCTCAGAAACAGAATTTTAATGAATTATGTCTTCTACCTCCCTATAAATACATATTTTCAGTGGATTTTTTAAACCAAACTACTTTTCCTAGTGCTCTCCTGGGTCTTTCCTCAATACAATAAGACAGTAAGTTACTGGACGAACAATAGGAGGTACTTGTTGTTTGAAATGCTGGTCATCAGAAATTTCTGTCTGTGCAGACACTTCACTGCAGCTTTAATAAAATACCTTGTTACAGCAGTATTAAATCTGTATTCTGTTGGCATGACTTTGCAATCTCTGCCAAGGGCACTTCAGCTCATTTGTATGAAGATAAAGTAGGTAGGCAATTCTGCCTTCACCAACTTGCCTTTGATCTGCTGGCAAGAATATGGAGTTTATACATACAGAATCTCAGTTTAATGACTGACTGAGCAGGACAGATTTTTACAGCT
Organism: Cinclus cinclus; assembly: GCF_963662255.1. NCBI lineage: Eukaryota > Metazoa > Chordata > Aves > Passeriformes > Cinclidae > Cinclus > Cinclus cinclus. The sequence continues at coordinate 105,207,852 of NC_085047.1, forward strand.
TTGGATAACAATATCTTTTCTACAATACTGTGTCTGTCTTCATGCCTTTTACTTGAGATACAAAATATACACCTAATTTTCCCTTTAAATCTTGTGTTTGCAGACAAGAGATTGTTTGTTTGTGAGCTGTCCAACTTTCTGTTACAGCTTCAATATGTTAGATGCACATGGTTGAATACCTTTAAACCCTGCTGGCACTGGATAAACTGGTGAAAGTTAGAACTATTTTTCTCTAAAAATGGAAATTTTTCCTGTATAAAGAGTGCCAAATATTTACAAACCCCTAATAATTTTTTTTTTGCCGTCTAAGATTTTTTTAATTAAAAAAAAAATCAGCTGGATTGTTCTGAATAAGATAGGCATATAACAAATAGAGTACAAAAAAAAAATATTTGGACGTATTTTATGGACCTCACTACTTAAATACTTTCGAACTGTTCTTGGCATCATAACTAGCCTGAACTGTATCATATAAGGTCATTGCCTTTTCCCCTCCTGTATTATTATTCTTTTTATGCTCAACTATGATATTTAACATTTATTTCTTACCATACCTATCTAAATTTCATCTGAGATTTATTAAAACTAAATAATAATAATATCTGTCTCAGCCAGAAGTTTCACAAAAAGTCATAGCATATTTAGCTTTTTGACAGTTAAAAGCAATTCTTAGAGGGATTCAGATGTTGTATCTTGGCATTTCATAGTTTTTTGGTGTATTTTACCAGTTAAACTCTCACATATTTTATCGCTATATATTTAAAGTTATATAGATATAGTTTTATGTAGTGTATAGTGTAGGTAAACACCATATACTTATAACTGCTTATGGAAGGCCTTTCAGCACAATGTGTAGATAAAGCCCTGAAAAACACCACAGTTGTTCCTAACGCCTGTTGCCAGTAGAACTGACCACTGAGACAAATTCTTGGCTGAAGATACTGGAGAGGAGGCTAAATGTTTGGCTGCACATCCCAAACCCAATACATGTTTGTGGGACAAGAAGATAACTTAAATTCTGGTCATGATAAGTGTCAAATAAACAAAGCTCAGCTTCAGAGTCCAAAAGCCATAAGTGATAGAGGAAGTATGGAAATAGCAGAAGGCAATAAACTCTTCTTTGCTTCCTGGAAAGTTCTTCAATCATTCAGCTTTCCCATACTACTATTAGTCTTCAAGTCTTGGTCAGTTGTTGGTGTGCAAGCCCATTACAGGTGGATTTTTGGTGAACAGGTTTGTGTGAAATGCTGCTTTTATATAAATAGCTTAGTCGAGTTGAATAACTTAAAGAGACTTGTACCTGCTGGTCCATTGTCTCTGCTGTCTTCTAAAATGTGAAACTCCTCTCTTGAATCCAGAAGAGACATGAACCAGAATTAGGATTATGCAGGAGAGGTAAGTCCATATGTGGGCTGCAATAAGGTTTCCTTGTGTGAGGATAGGGTCACATCAAGTGTTGTGCATATCCTCTGTGGCCTGCAGTGCTGCTGACACTTCTAACACAGTCCACCACAGCCTCAAAGGTGTCTATTCAACCAAGCAGAAATGAGACAGGCAGACAGGAATGAAGCCTGAGTAACTTATATCTCAGACACAATAAATCTATTTTTGATATATAACTAGGTGAGGGATGGGCTGTGGTTAGGCTATGTTCCCAAACTCAGAAATATTACCTAGAAACAGTTATGATTAAGCAAATATGTCTGATAAAATCAAGACTTTGAAAGAATTAAGTGGTAAGGATTTAATGGTGTATAGTGATTTAGAAACTAATGTTATCTGGAGCAAAAAGCTGGCTGAATGCCTTGAGAGGATCAGTAGTCAGACAGGGAAAAACAGGTTACCCAGAAGAAAATAAACAGATAAACTCCCTGAATTTTTAAAGTGAGATTACTGTGGTTGCATAAATATGTGCAGTTCATTTCATAACTATATGCTGAAATGGTATGATAAGAAATGAAGAAATTTGGTGTGACCCAAAACCTGCATTGCTTTGGTAACAGTCACTGTTGTGCAGAATCCTCTGTGAAATTTTTTGTATTTTAGGAGGCGATTATAGCCTGTAGAGAGATTAGGGAGAAAAGGATGAGATACCCATGGGTGCTTGGAGTTGTCTGTGGAACAGAGGCAAAGAAAAGCCAGGGAGATTTTCTTTCAGAAGCCTGAGGCAAAATATCTGAAGAAGTGAGTTGAAGGCACTGGAGTGTACTCTGAGTTTGCCTTCACCTTTAGAGAGAAGATAAGGGCAGACTCCTCCCTGTGCTGGAAATCTGTCCTGTCACTACCAGACATCATTCTCACAGAAAAAAAAACAGGCACGATGGTAGTTCTGCCTCTGCACTGTGTTACTTAGGGCTTGAGCATGGGGCACGTACCGAGAAGACAAGTTTTTCCAGAAGAAAACGGAAGAACATGGGTGAAAAACACTCTCCACCAGCTATTTCCCATGTTTCTTTCCAGTTTCTGATACTGGGGTTAAAATCACCTCTATGTCAGCAGAATCCAGCTGGGTTTTCAGCAGTGTAACTAAGATTAAATTAAGAAATTTTGTCTATAGCTATCTATACCTATATATCTGAAGCCTCCTGGCATTTCCTAGATAAATCTACCTTTAAATTTATCTGTAATAGTACTATGCACTAGAATCATGACGTCTTAAGGAATCCAATGAATTGTGGCAAGTGCTAGCTGCAGTTTATTTGGCTTAGTCTGTTCGCTGGTGGCAGTATTTAGTCAATGGCTGAGCAAGGCTGATTCCTCAGATGGTGTAAATCCGCCCAGCACCACTGACGTTAATAGATCTTTGCCAATTTACATCAGATAGGAGCCTCTCTTGCTCTTTCTTCCCCAAATTTATGAGGATTATGGAGATGAGCTGTAGCCCTAGTGGCAAATGCATCATTTATATATGCCAGGTCTCTGCATAGTGTGATGGCTGTGCTCTCCAAATCTTTACAGACATTCTATGATATATGTGATGCTTAAGTACTAGAAGTCAACAGAAAGAAGAGTAGGCACAGGACATGGAAATTTTCTTTGGGTACTTTTCCCTTATCTTTCTTTCAGCCTAGGAACAAGGGTTAAAATTATACTCGATACATCATTTTATTGCATTATTAACATTTGAGCTCATCTTTACACTTGAGTTTCCCTCTTTTTTACTAATACCCTCATCATCAAACCACCTGTATAATTTTCAAGGTCTGAGCATTGTCTTCTCATAGCTTATTCATATGCTGCCTACCAAGGACTGGGGACCTAAAGGCACTGCTGAGCTTACATTTCACACAGAACCTGTTCTGTAAAAGTTGTATATCTGTGAACTTTGGTAAAATTAAAAACTTATACCAAGAAAAAAATGAGCCCTTTGAATCCTGAAAGCAACATTTATCGTGTCTCCAATGAAGACCTCTCTGAATAAATTTAATATTTCATTTTTAGATATTTATGCTTTAGTATCAGAGAAATAAAATTCATGAAACAGAGATAAAGGAGGAAAATAACAAGTAAATTCACGTTTCATTTAAGAGGCTACTCCATCACCAATACCTATTTCTTTCCTTTTCCTCTGTGGCATAGATAGAAAAAAAGTACCTTGGAAAAAGTTGAGCTTGAAGTCTCTATCTCTTTTTTTATCTTTCTTACTTCGTGGCATATTTGAGTTACTTCCTCTTGGTTTGCTGCAGAGATTAAAATTGATAATAGTTGTTTATACTTTGCTGTTTGCAAATCATCACTGAGGATGTCAACTATGAAAGTACCACCTGCCATCTAACTACTAGCAAAGAATTAAATTTAAACTTATAAGTTTCTATAAGGTTGGTGATACAAATACTTTCCTAGTGACTTCTGATCAGAAACATCTTTTAGGAAGAACATAGAGTTCTTGAAAGCTTGTAGCGCTAATGCTAGTGCTGGCTCCAAGAACATCAACAGGCTTGCCTTTCCCCTCTGGGAAATATAATATTAGTGTGAGCTGGGTACCAGTGTAGGTTAATATGATGAACATGAATGCTTTTAAATGGCTGGGGATAGCAAAGAAATATTATATGAAATGTCAGGAAATGACATGGGAGGAGATGAAAAAGTGCAGCAGTGCCTGAGCAAGTTCTGCTGACCAAGGAAAGAGAGTCCCTCTTGGCACTTCAGCTCTGACACTGATGGACACGGGTCCACAGCTCTCCATGGGCCAAACAGATGCTAGAAACAGAGAACTTCAATATTACAGTAAAGAACATATTTGTCTTTTGGCAGCATTTAGTCCCAGCTCAAATCAGGCACCTCAGGGCTTTACACAATGAAAACAGAAAGACATTTTTCTCCTGCATACCTCAGAATACAAATAGAGAGTCCATCCAAAGAGTAGGAGGAAGAACTCCTCCTCAGTTGTACATACCAGATGATATTGCTTGTTAATTACATTAAATTCTGTTCTGGGGTTTGGCAATGGAAAACATCCTGCTTTGTTCCACCCGAGGTCCACCCCACCTTCTGGAAATCAGTTCCTCCTAAAATGGCACTCACACTTTAATACAATAAGTTGCTGAGCAGCAGATGTCAATGGCAACACTGTAGGAGGAGAGCAGGGCTCTGTTTTGTTATCATTAATAACAGACACATAATAATAACAGATTTATATGACTTTTTAATGGTCTCAGTGTTACTGCCTATGTGCATGCCTCCTACTGACCTTCACTGCCTCAGTTCCAGTTAGAAGTCATAGTAGGGATAATTTATAATTATATCACTGCAGATATATGCATTTTTCTGTTCAATTTTTCTCAGTGTTTACCACACTGAAGAAGAATAAAATTCAGCTGACAATTTCAAGAAAATTAATCATGGGAGAATTCAAAAGATATTAAAATCTGGTTTGTTCATGAAAATATGTCATGAAATAGAAATTCAGTACACAGCTGTCCTGAATGAAGAGGTGGCTGATCTTGCTGGACACAGAGAAGTAGCATAAGAAACAGCTACAATGAACACTTGAGAAAAGCTCTAGAAGTAGGTGACATTCAACGATAAGAAGTTAAGTTTTAACTTGATGCTCCTAGAAATGTTTTTCCTAACTCTATAAAAACTGGATAACCTTGTTGGGAAAGCCTAGGCACAAGTATTGATCTCTTCACTGCTGTGACTAGTGAGAGGACTTGAGGAAAATGGCATGAAGCTGAGTTGGGGGATGTTTAGGGTAGATATGGAGAAAAGGTTTTTCGCCAAAGAGGGTGGTTGAGCACTAGAACAGGCTCCCCAGAGAAGTGGTCACAACATCAAGCTTGACAAAGCTCAGGAAGCATTTGGACAATGCTCTCAGGAACATGGTGAGATTCTTGGGGTGTCCCTCTGGGCTTAGACCATGACACCTGTGCAGGGCCGGGACTTGGACTTGATGATACTGATGGCTTCCTTCCATACAATAATCTATGATTCTATGAGCCAGAAGGGTCAGAGTTCATCTAAATGTAGGGAGCATTCACTTGCTAATCTGGTTTATTAACTAGGTTATTTGTTGGTGTACCCTTATTTCTACTTCTCTGAATGCATTTATGGTTCAAGATGTGCTTTTCAAAAAACAAAGATTTTATTGGAAAATTGAACAGGTAGAATGCCAGTGGAAGCAAAGTCCTTCTGAGATTTCCTGTGTACAATGCAAATCCACTATAACAGCAAGCACGAATTTATTCTTTGGGCCACTGTTACTGAGATGAAGCAAAGAAGGCTGGCACAGGACAGATGGTTGTGCCCATCATATTCTCAGGGTTTTACAGGCTTCAGGATCAGATGAGACCACAAAACCTGTGTGTAGTTGATGCCAGTAATGCATTCATTTTTGTTATCTATGCATTAAAACCACAAAGCAGTCAGTATATTTTTGTAGCAGTAGTGACCAGAAACCACTGAGTACCATTTGTCCTAATTGAAGAAATTATGCTATGGTTTATTCCCAGCCTAGGGTCTGGTAAGTGGCACAGAAATCAAAATGTCAAAGGAGTTTTGGCAGATACTTCCAATTCTTAAAGAATTGTTTTTAAAAATACTTTGAAAGGAGAATGTGGTGGAGAAGACACTATTTTGACAGAACAGGAATGACTGCTCGTTTATCTCTTGCTGAACTTACTGTTCTTATTTACCAGCTGTTTCTGAGTATGTCTTTATGGAAGATATATAAATATAAACATATATATATATATACACAGGTGTGCATGTGTGCACACATACAGGGACACACACAGGTATTATAGAGCTTCTGATATCAGTTACAGATGTCATCTGGAATTTCTAAATATAAACTTTAGCACTCTGTTCTTTAACCTGTAGGTAAAAATTAATCATGCTCAAAATAATTTAAGTCCTGCTTGATGCCACTTCAAACTCTCCAAATTGTTCTCTGTCATTAAAAAGGTGCAGGCTTGTTGCAAGCCATTTTAGTTGTTGCTGCTGCTTATTCAGACAATAACAGAAGTCAGGACCCTACTGGAGCAGAACTCATGATACAATGTGCTGTATGAAGAAACAGAAAGACAGTTTATGTACTATGAGTGTTAAATCTTCTGCTTTATACTCATCAAGTATATTTGACCAACAGTTTTCTTCCCTCTTTGCCCCTTGGCTCTGGGTGAAGGTGGGTCTGGTTTGTGTCTTACAGGGAAGGAGAGACTTTTATCTTCTAAGGTCTGAGATTAGTAAAGAGCAGAACACTTTGTGGATCTAGAAGACACTACCACATAACATAAATATATACTTACAAATTCTGCTAATTAAACTATCTTATAGTTACTCTGATGCTCCCACTGCAGACAAAAGTTCTTATACTAGCTATACATGATTCTGAAAGAGCGTAAGTGTTCTAGCAAGGTTTTTCTGAACAAATAATATGGTTCATGGTTGCCTTCCTCAAATAGCCCATATTCTTCTTTTTCCTCTTACTTTTTAGTATTGAATTTATCTTCTCCCTTCTACCCTCACATTATTAGATACTATTTAGAGAATCTGATTACATTCTTTGTAACAATGGATTTTTCCTCTGTTTTATGATGTCCTGTTTATTTCTGTGGCAATCTACTACTACTACTACTACTACTACTACTATGACTACTACTACTACGACTACTACTACTACTATAAATAAAACAATATTTTCATGCTGGTGTGCACAATGATGTGCATGCAATAAGATGGACAAATATTAGGAGGGCTGCTAGCTGTCGCTGGGGCTAGATATTTTTCTGTAAAACCATGTTTCTCAGATTGTCACACATCTAAGGAAGAGTTATCTAGGGGGGTAAAGCCATCCACTCCTACACTGGCATATTGATGAATTTGAGGAAAGTTGCAGCGTCTCTGCTGGTCAGAGATACTGGAACACAAAGCAATTAAAAATGCTTTTCCCATTTTAGAACAGAGCAGCTGTGACTGACCTGTCCTTGACCAGCCCTAGAGCTGTAAAAGATTAAGTTTGAAATGTGAAATTCAGCATGAAAATACTTTGAACTTCACTGAGGGGTAAATGGATGGCCTAATCGTAATGGAAATTAGCTTTGATTTGCCTATGTTAAGGTTATTTGAAAAAGCATCTTTTGAGGCAAAAGCTTACTGTAAAGCTGTGGAATATGTACCTATAAATGACTGATATATTTGCCTAATATTTCAGTTTTGCAGTCAATTTATCAGATACCAGGTGGAAACTGGATATGATCAGGGATCCAACAGGCTTGTGTTGGATTTTCCGTTCAGTTCCTGAGGTTATGTTATTCTGCAGCTGAAATATCAGCTCTCATTTTTAAGCAAAATATTTTCCTCTAGGCAACCCTCCCCAATGAGGCCTATAGAGCCACACCTTGGTGGTAACAGAGGCTTCTGTGTGCATGGGCAGCCTCAGAGGGACAGCTGCAACGCCCTGGCTCTGGGGCTGTAGAGGGGATGCTGCTCCTGTGTCAGAGCCCAGCACATCATGGGACAAGGCTGGAGCAGGAGAGGGGAGCCATACTTTGGCTTTAAGGGAGTAGAGGACAGGGCTGTGTCCCCCACTGCTGTTCTGGTAGACAAAGAAACCCTTGCAAACTCTTGTTGAAATAAAAAAGTAGCTTATTTTATTCCCTTTTTACTAGTCCAGCTAAGGGGATGAGGAAAAGTGAATCAAGGAAGAGTTTTGCCTTCATGCATAAGTGTTTTTGGGATTTCCCAGAAGTACCCCACATGTGTATCACAGAAGACATGTTAGTCATTATGGCTGATTGGAGAGTTAAGATATTGTTAAGTTAAGATATGGCTGATTGGAGAGTTACCTTGAATAACTTTAGAGACAGAATCACTTATTGTTAAATAATGTAATGAAATATTTTTTTCTGTAAATACCATGTATCGTTTTCAAGACTACAAAGTTTACATGCTGAATCTTATAGAGGCTATTTCCTGAAAGTTCAAAACGAAATACACTATTAAGATATGACTACATATGACATAAATCATACAGAATTAGGCAAATAAAAGGCTTGTGTATCTGTTATCCATGTGCTTACCTACAAGGCCTCATTAAGATAGTTTTGCATCGAATATGATGTGAAAGCAGAACTTTTTTGAAATACAAAGCTTTTCAAAGTTTTCTAAGGACAAACAGGAACATTTTTTTTAAAACAAAAAGGAGAAAATAAATTGCATTGCTACAGAGTAAACATTTTAAAAAAATGCATTTATAGGAATACATAAAAGGAATACCAAAGGAATATACCACACTGAATTTGTGACTTTTCTCATACTTAGCATCCCTGTAATCACTCTGGTTAAAGTTCCCTTGGCTTGTGCAATTAGATTTTCCTGGAGGTCTGCCTTATGTTTTTGTGTCTTCCTAATTAGCTAGGAAAAGCTTTTGCTTGCAATTGTGTCTATTCCTGTAATCTAACAAACAAATCATTTCACATGGAGGTTTAGAATCAGGGCCATCATTTGCTTAGGAAACAAAGTTTAGTTGAAAACAATGTTTATCTCCAAAATAATCCTGAGGGGTACACAAATCTGAAGGTTTTAATAGAAAATCTTTCTTACTTTTATCTCTTGGCTGTGTAAATAAATAAAACAAGGAGCAGCAGAAAAAGATTCACACAGACTGAAGGGCAAAAACAAATCCATGCTTGTCGTCATAGTATAAGATGGAATGGTCCAGACATACATATATATTTATTTATATTTAATGTCTTAGTGAAATAAGAACATTTTCACTCTGATTATATTAGTAAGAAAATAAATGAAAAATTATCCTTATATTGGGTTGAAACTTCATTTTATTTGCACTGTCTCAGGAATTCTTCTAGTGCTCTGTCAGTAGATTAATGAGTTTTTATTTTCAGACATACAAAGACTCATGGAGTCTGAAGGGGAAAAGAAAAAGAGACACTGTTTTGATCAATTTTTGTGGAGAAGTCTGGAAAACTTTGCAGCACTCATCTTTACTGTGCAAAATGTAGAAGTCCAGACTGAGCTATTGCAGTTCACAGCCTGAGCTGAAATAGTTATTCCTCGAAAAAATTGTCTTTTCTGGTTGACTTCCACACTACGTCTTGTCTATGGAGAAGAGTCTGAGGGTCTGCAGTGGTTTAATTCCAGCCAACAATGTAGCCACACACATCTGCTCAACTGCTTCCCCCTGCTGGAATGGGACTGAGAATCAGAAAGGTAAAATTGAAAAAAGCTTGTGGGCTGAGATTAAGGCAATTTAACAGGTAGAGCAAAAACTGCACATGCAAGCAAATTACGTCAAGGAATTCACTCCCCACTGTTATGATCCTATTATTGAGAGATACCCCTACTCAAAATAAGGTGCAAATAACACCATATGATGAAGTCAATAATATAGATTTTATAACAATGGAATGTGATGGTAGAGAGCTAGAAAGAAATAGAAAAGAGAGGAGAGAGAGAGAGAGAGAGAGAGAGTGATGTGAGGGACAGACATATCAAGCAGAAGATATTCACCATCTGTGGATCTAACAGCATCCCATTGGTCCTTCTTCACCACCTTTCAGTGGTGGGGTGCTGAGGTTGTTCAAAATGTCTATGATTTATGCATTTTAGCAACCAAAGGAATACATGCTTTTTGGCTATACAATTCTATTGGTTAAATGATTCCCTTGCTTCTAATGCTGATTAGTTCTCATGCTCATTCTATCTCTTGAGTTTCTTGGGGTGGGTTTCTTGGGTCAGTGGGCCCTGAGTTGATGGTCATGATCTCCCCTTTGACAGAACTGCCTTTTACCCAGATGAGGCTGATTTTAGTACAGCTACTAAGTTGCCTTTACTTGTGGCTTATAAATTCTACACTTTTTTTGTCCAATACATTCTTCTCCCCAAGACTTGTTGACCTCTCCCCAGGTCTGAGGTAATACCCAGACAAGAATTACCACCTTTATCTTCTTTGACATTCCTGCTGTGGTATCTTAATTTATAGTCCAAATTTATAGAGGCATATCTGGGGGGGGGGGGGTTGGTGGTCATTGGTGGCCACAGATGCCATCAGTCCCATAACTTGGGGGGATCTTTGTTTGATGGGTGATATACATATGAGCAGCTGCTTCTCTACACAGTTTGCCACAGTGGGAATTTTTGTCTGGATGCATTAACCAGGATGTGCAAACAAGATATCTTGCCTCCATTAGGCCTGCAGTTTGCTCCATTCCAGCACTCCATTCTGTACTTATCTCATGACAAAGTCATTCTGTGGCCTAGAGAGTTTCTGAGATAAACAACAGTGCTCTTTAAGTCATTACAACACAACTTCCCACAGGCAGGCAGGTATTTGGCCACCCCCAGGAAAGCTGGAATTCATCACATGTTTCAGTGACTTTGGAATACAAATACTATCATTCACCTTCTTCTACTCACCCCAAATTTATTGCTGAGCATGATGCCTTGTGGTGTGGGATATCCGTTTGATCAGCTGGGATCAGCTGTCCTGGTTGTGTCCCCCCATAACTCTTGTGCACTTGCAGCCTGCTTGCTGGTTGGGTGGGGTGAGTGTCAGAGAAATGCTTAATTCTGTGCTAACACTGCTCAGCAGTGACTAAAATACCCCAGTGTTATCAACACTGTTTCCACCACAAATCCAAACCATAGCTCCACGTTAGCTACTAGGAAGGAAATCAAATTTATCCCAGACAAAATCAGAACAATGGTGTGCACACAATTATGTCTTCAGCATCTGTGTCAATTTTTTCCTCATCAGGATACTCTGAAACCTTATTTATGATTTTATAGAGGTGGTGTGATTTCTTCTCTATAGTTAATCACACTTAATTTTCAAATCAGTTTGTTTTGGTTCATGACTTAGCATTCTTTGTTTTCTTCAGCAATTCTTGGTGAATATAACCTTCCCCTCCACAGCAAATGGATATAAAAAAGAAAAAGCTGCTTGTATTCCCCTCTCTCTGGTAGAGGTTCATGCTCCATTGCTACCAACTAAAAGTTGAATGCACTGATTCCATCAGTGTGGTTCACAGCCTGTGAAGAGTGAAACTAGATAATTCTGAAAATATACATGAATAAATGAAAAGCCCACTTCTAAAGGAATGGAAAGTTATTTTGGTCAGACCCTGGATATTTCAATGCCTGTCATCAGAATTTTTTTATGAGCGCATGGAAGTTCTTATCCAAGTTTCTTGTCTGCACAACCTTTGAGAAGGTTTTGGCCCACTGTCCCTACAAGATAGGTGTGTAAGTCCTCTAGGAAGTTAAGTACTTACAAAAACTTTTTTAGACATTAAGATTGAAGTACATTCTCAAACAATACCTCCATTAAATTCTCCTGAGAAAAAGTGAGGGGAACTCAGATCGAGTCAGATTTAATTTCTTCTTTTCCTTTAGCCTGTACCTTCACTTTAAATAAAAGCAACAATTACACAAAAAATGTATATTCTATTTTTACTAAGGTGTTACACACTTATAAACACTTCTAAAAATCAACTTATAGTTATACTATCCCACTTATGATTTTGGGATAAATTGGAAGTTCTGGCTATGGTTGTGGAACAATCAGTTGAATACTTTGATTTATGGCAAATATAGTGATCAAGCAGAGTAATACGATTCTTTGTCAAGATTTTGAGAACACATGCACAGTCCTGAAAGTAAGTCTGAAGTGCTTCTTTATTCTAAGTAATTTCTATCATAGCAGCAGATTTGACATTACTTATTTAGGTTCAACTCAAAACAGAAGAAACAAAAAGCAAGTTGTTTTTTTTTCTAATTATGTACAGATAAAAGGTGCTACTTTGCAAGTCTTCAATTATTGGAAGGATTATGATTTGTTACTGTATAAGTAATGTGAGTTGAACATATCATGCCAAGCAGAGTAATAGAAAAAAAAAACAACCTGGTTACACAAGAACAAAAAAACCAGAGATGGTTGCAAATCACAAGAAAGCAGGCAAGAATGTTCTGCAGACTCCCCAGTTTGAAGAAGAACAAGACAAAGGGAACACAAGAATAAAGATGTGAATTTTATGAGCTGTAGTGCTAGAGACTAGTGTGACATATGCCCACTGCATACTTGGCATTGGTGAGGCCACACCTCAAATTCTGTGCTTGGTTTTGTGCCTCTCACTACAAGAAACTAAGATGCTGGGGCAAGTCCAGAGAAGGGCAATGGATCTGGGGAAGGGTCTGGAGCACAAATGTGATGGGGAGCAGCTGGGGGTGTTCAGCCTGAACAAAAGGAGGACCATGGGAGTCCTCTACAAATGAAAAGGAAACCTGAAAGGAGCTTGTGGCGAGGTGGGTGTTGGTCTCTTCTCTCAAGTAATGCAACAGGAAGAGAGGAGATGACTGCAAGTTGCACCAGGGAAGGTTTGGACGAGTTATTAGGAAAAATTTCTGCAATGAAAGGGTGTTCAGGCACTGGAAAAATCTGCCTGGGGAAGTGGTGGAATCATCATCCTTGGAAGTATTCTAAAGGCATGTGAATGTGGCACTGGAGACATGGTTTAGTAGCGAACAAGCTGGTGCTGGGTGAACAGTTTGACTCAATCATCTCAGAGGTCTTTTCCAACCTTAATGATTCTATGATTCTATGCAATGACTGGGAGAAGGAAGATTGTTCAAACATGATTAGGTGACAACTAGAAAATGTTTGGATAAAAAAAAGACAAAAGATGAAGGCATGGAGTTCTATGCCTGTTTTTATTATTCAGAAAGTCAGTTGTAAGTTAGTAAGAAAATATCCCCATTTGCCACATAATTATTGTCAATGACTGTCTGAAAGATCAAAGTGACCAAGAAAACAGTTCATCTAGGCTTTTTTTGTGGTTTCTGTCAAGTGCCAGTTCTAAATCATCACACAAAAGAGACATGGTACATGTTTAAAGTAGCTCAGGCCATAGAGACAAATGAGCTTGAATAGGATGGAATATAATGATGTCTACATTAACAAGTAATAAGGTCAACAGGACTGTATCTGCAGAGAAACAGATGGCACTCAGGAGCTGACATGCATTCCATAAGCATTTAGAAGGATTATTACTTCAGGCGGTCTCTAAATCAAGCCCATGGATTCAATGCCTGGGAGTAGTTAAGAGAGCATTAAAGGTACCCCTGGAGTGCATATTTCATTTAGATTCATACAAAGTTTTCATCCCAGAGACAGCTCTGAAATGTGAATCAAAGCACATTTGAGGGGTTGTTCAGAAGACAGGATTCAAAACTTGCATTAGAACTGAACTAAAATGCTAATGCAGATATACCAAATACATACATATCTCCTGTGGGAAATGCAGCAAAGCTTAGCTTGCACTGAGGTCTGTTCTGTTTTCACTTGCCATGGCAGAACTTTTACTGGTGCAAAACTTTTCATTTTCTATGAATGTCTATATGCTTTTTACTTAAGAGGCTGGGATCATTCTATCTTGGAGAAAGTAACCTTTATACCACAGGTTTTAAAAGATGAAAAGATAATTAAGTGAAAAGAAAGGATGGTTGAAAGGGCTCAGCATTTTAAAAGTCTAAAATTTTAGATAAATATACACTTCTTATATTGTATGTGTCCTCTTCTCTTATTTAGAGATCAGGATGTTATGGGGGACTGTGTCTAAGGCTTTGCAGAAGTCCAGATAAATGACACCTGTGTGCCTTCCCTTGCTCACTGAAGTAGTCACTGCATTACAGAAGGACACTGGGTTGGTCAGGCAAGACTTGCCCTTGGTGAAGCCCAAATGACCTCCCTGCTCTCCATGTGTCTTAGCATGGCTTCAGGGAGGATTTGTTCCATGATCTTCCCAGGAACAGAGGTGACACTGTGACAGGTCTGTAGTTCCCAGGGCTCTCCTTTTGACCCCTTGTGGAGATGAGTACAATGGTTCCTCTTTTCCAGACACCAGGGACTTTACCTGACTGTCATGACTTTTCAAATATCATGGAGATGCTTGGCAACTACATCACTCAGTTCCCTCAGGACTCTGGAATTCATCTTACCAAAGACTTGGCATTCATTCCATTTCCTCAGGTGGTCACAAAGTGGATCTTTATTTACAGAGGGAGGGACTTTGCCCCCCCCCCCCCCCAGTCCCCCTCCTGATTTTCATCCTCTCAAGGTGTGGGAAGAGAGCTTGCTATTGAAGACTGAAATAAAAAAGTCTTCCCCTCAGCTGTTACCAGTTTTCCAGAATTGTTTATCAGGAGTGTGTGTCAGTGTGCATGTGCTATGATAATGCTGCACAGTTTTAGAAGATTTTGTGGTTTAAAATGTAAAAATGTTTATTTATAACAGGTATAAGAAGTAATTTTAGTTATTTCATACTTAGCTGAGCACTGGAGAGATCAGATAAAGGAAATGGAAAAAATTACTTACAATAATAGAGCTTCATGGTGTGTGCAGAACATAATTTAATAGTGCTTCTTCTCTGAATGCTTACCAATAGTACAGCAGTCCACTATCTATTATCATTATCTATAAACCATATAGTCTGAGAGACTATATTTTATACAGGAAAACAAAAAATTAAAAATGAATGTAGCAAGGTGAGACATAACAAGGAAGAGACATAATTTGAAAGGATCTACTGCACATTCTTAATTCTAAATATAATTCAGCATCTGGTATTTACTTCTCCTAGGTTCATGCTGATTGTGTAAGCAGTGC
Organism: Cinclus cinclus; assembly: GCF_963662255.1. Classification (NCBI taxonomy): domain Eukaryota; kingdom Metazoa; phylum Chordata; class Aves; order Passeriformes; family Cinclidae; genus Cinclus; species Cinclus cinclus. The sequence goes on from NC_085047.1 coordinate 105,222,976, forward strand.
TAACATTACCTACAGTGTATTTTGAGGTATGAGTTTAGTGTTGTAGCTTAGGTGTCTGCAATATCTGAGGACACTAATACATGAATACCAACACTGTCTTGTTGGTGAAAAAGAGTATTCATATATTTTTTCAAATGCTCAAGGTACTTCAGCTTTTAAAATACTTCTGTGCAAAAGCAATTACTAAAATTAGGGTGTGGCACAAGTTGAATCATGTAAATGGAAACCTACATTAGAGGAAATAAATGTTGGATGATTGCTGTACAAAAAAACAAGAAAAATCCTTTCTGTAAATAAGTCTAAAATGCCAAGTTTAGCTCTGAATGTCTTAAGCTATTAGATAGCAACTAAAATGGTATATTCAAAGTACACAGTTTTAGAGCTTTTGGCACATATTTTTCTACTCTTCATCATTTTATCATCATTCTACTCTTCATATCCATGTCATAAATATTGCAAGAAGAATTTGGCAATACATCCTCCTAAAGAAGTTATAAATTTGAATGTTAATTCTTTGTAAATATGGAGGTTAAAAGCTTGTACAGATAAAATTACAGGAAACAGGAGTTTAAAAACATTTGTCTTGAAAGAGTCTACCAGAAATAAACTAAATCTTGGATGGAAGAGAGATTTCCTATAATAAAACAGTTTTGTAAATACTAGCATGATATAATGCATTTATTGGCAATATTTAATTGTTCAGAAAAGTACTGGCATTATTCAACCACCACTAGAAAATAGTAATAATAAAACACCAGACTAATCTGTTTTTTTTTCCTGGTTTCTACTATGCTATAAAATCCAGAACATAAAAAATTTAAGAGAGGAAAGACAATGAATTTGCTAATTAAAATAAACCCACTATGCAAATTCACATTAAGAAATGCTTTTGTGAATATAGAGGGTTCTTGTGGCAGATTAGTACAAAACCCTGAAAAGACCCTTCTCCCCCTTTACCAATCTCACAGTTTTACACAAGTGGCTTCTCTCATTAGATATGCTACAAGCTTCAGGTCTACCAGAGAGCTGGTCCATTAACAAACGGTTTGTTGTTAAATATTTCATTGTTATGACCTCATACTTAAACTTAAAGAGCAATCTGTGAAAGAATGGAGTGTTAAAGATTTTATTGTCCATACAACAATGGGAAAGTAACTTTGAGAAAGCTTTAGATTCTGGAAAAGAATGGCTTTCTTTTCATCTTACTGCTTTTCGGTGAATATTTTTTGTTTAGTGGGTCCCTATAGTAATTCACAGGATGAATGTTAAGCATCTTGTGCAAAGAAATAAATTGATTGGAAAATCTGAATATATCTAGTCAACTGTCTCCATGTCTATTGGGGTGGTGCCCTTAGAGATATGAGCATAGCATAATTGAAAATATTTAGTTTATGAATCTTGATTCAGCCTTGGATTATTTATTACTCAAGGACTGAAGTTTGGCATAGGTAAAATAGCCTACGATGGCTGTTGTGGTGAGGAGCTTTTACCCAAGAATCATCACAGCTCTAAAGATGGCTGTGTTGTGTGGGGAGAAGAAGCTAGAAAGGGATCATGTAGTTTACTCATTTTGTGTTATTCTTCAGTCTGAAGTGCTGGTTTCAAGCTGATCTTAGAGGAAGTTGCTGAGGTTCCATCACTCAAACACCTTCCTCTTTTGGTAAAACATGGGACATGGGCTTGCTACCTTTGGCAAGATGAACTGAATATATGAATTGCTGCAGTTAATAACGTAGGATAGCTTTATTTTCCCTATATATGTTTTTTATTCAGCCTCTTTAAAGCTGAAACCTATTTTTGCATTCATCTGCTTCAACATTGTACTTGGACTCAAAAACAAATCTATCAAACTAGTAAATAATAAATATTCATAAATATATTGTTTGCAATAAGAAGGGAACCTCTCTCAGATATATAGATATAATATTCCAATGAAAAGAAAACAAGGTTCTCCCTTGGTTTGGAGTGTATACTATTATTTTTGAGATTTTGTTTTTCGAGATGGGAATTTTCTCACTTTGCAAATACGTGAAGTTTTCCAGCAAGTATTCCCCATTTTTTCTCGAGCGGATACAGTAGAAGTACCTCTAAACAATTCAATTTAAAATGCCAGTATAATTTGAGAAGAACTGAAGACTTCTGCAGATTCAGAAGAGTGGCAAGTCAATCAGGGCTTGCATACATGCCACAGTCACACAGGTAGTGTTTCCTCTCAGTGATAGGAAAATTGAATTTATTGCTGAGGCACATGGACTCATTTTTCTTTCCAGGCCATTTACACATTAGATACAGAGCTGCAGTCACAGGGACATGATATGGTCTGCCCTTCTAGCAATTAGTGCACTCCATCAGCACATTCTTCTGTTTCTGAGATACAGGCAGAGCAATGATGCTGCCTCCTGATTTTCTGAACCGTGAACTCAATTGAGGGATATACTGAAGGGACATAAACAATAGCTGAAGATAAAAAATGTTGGCAAGAGATTCAAAAAGGACTCGTGGATAATGGCAGTACTTCAGACAGAGGTCTATTGATGTCATCTGAGAACAATGGCAAAATGGAAATCAGTTAAAAAAGCCCATAAATAAAACAGGAAATGAATGGACCAAAGCTTATATATTCTAAATAAGGCCTAACTTTTTAATGAATGCTGGGAAGATGATTAGTTCCTTTTTCTTTTTTCTTTTTTTAAAAAAATGAGCTCAGGAATTACGTGAAAATGATTATGTTTCATCTGAAATATTATTCTTTCTGCCTTTCAGTTTCCATTCTCTCTCTCTGGAAGGTTTTCATCTGATAGTGAGACCAATACCTCTGTACAACTTCAATTTGATGAGGTATAATTGTCCATCCAGCTCTTTTCAATTTGCAATTATACCACATCCATAAAAATTGCCAAAACCCAGCTATAATGATGCCAAATCCTTGTCAGAAGCTTACTTAGTCTAATGCAGGCCTATCCATTAGTATGGACCAGTGTGCACTTTCTCATCTCTCAGCTGTGTGTACCATAAACTCTTAAATTGCTTGTTTTGCTGATAGCTGCAGCTGTGGGAAATACTTCTTGCTGATATGTAGGATTTTAGAGGATTTTATTAGCTTGTGGAAATGAAACTGTAGTTGATATGAACAGCTTTGATATGAAAACAGGCCCTGGAATTAGAAAGACTCAGTGTCTTGCCAAATACACATATCCTAAGTGTGCCTCTCGTCTGGTGTCCATTCACAGGAAGATCAGGAGGGTCAGTGTGTAGGTATGTTGATGGCAACACTGGAATGATGGCAGTCCCCTTAGGAAGAGAGAAAGAAAACTGTCCAACATCCCATCTCTCACATTAAAGAACAATGTGTCTGGCTCACGACCTGTTTGGTTTGGGCAGGTTGAGGAGTGGCTATTTTAGTCACTGATGTGAGCTTTGGAACTGCCTGCAGCTCGTTATGTTCTGGTGTAGTTGTAGACCCGTCATGGTCACTAGCAAAGACTTCTGAAATCATTGTGCTTGTCTTCTATGATCACCTTGGTTCCTTAAAACAGAAGTTTTGCTGCAATGAAAAGGATTGTCTCTGACTTCCCAGAAATGTGCAATGTTCTGACTTGAGGAGACAGCCAGGATCCAGAGCAAAAGCTGTTGCTAACAGACTTGTCAACTCTCAGTATCTTCTTTACTGAATATTATCCTCTATTTGATCTGAGAACTTTCAGAAAGGGATGTAATTTTTCCAACTTCTGTTTGTCTTACATTTTGTCAAAACCAGGAACATCCCTGATGCTTTCTTACAGATGACTTCAAATTTTATCAGGCCTAATCTTTATGATGCTTTTGAATGAGGCTAAAACTGAATGTATTCGTAAGAACAAACAAAACAAAAATTTAATGTAATAGTCTTTGATTTCTTTTTTCTTCAGCTATATGCTTTCAATTTATGTCATAGATTTTTGAATTTTGTAGTCAAAGGCACACCTGATTAACTTTGGTATAAATGACAAATGAATGGTATTATGTTGGAATTTCTGTGCCCAACAGCTTAATTGAAATTGATGCAATTTTTCATCTCTAAAAAAAATTAAAATATTATCTCGATGAAGGGATCATGGGATTCTTACTGCACAGCTCAAATTCTACGTTTCACACTTGATACTAAAATATACCTTAGAAAGTGCGTTTTTGTAATTCCTACAAAAAAAGATATATTTATCTCAAGGAAAGCTACTTCAGTGAAGGAGCAGATGTACTGATTTATTAACAACACTGGGCACTAAATGGACACACCTCCAAACAACCACTGCAGATATCTGGGAGGTTGCCAGTTACAGCCACGTGTGTTTGATCATAGAGGGGGTGGCCATCTGGCACTGTCACACCAGTCAATCTGTGGCAGTACAGTTACTGAAATTTAATGTTAAAGATGTTATGTCCTGTTGACATTCAGCACCTGCCTATATTAGCAGAAAATGTTCTTATTATGCAAGTATGTGCAAGCACAGGGAGTTTTCTAAGTTACACAGAGGTGTCTGATTCATAAATCATTTCATTCTTATATTTTAATAAGAAAAGGTGATAGGAAGGATGTCTTGGGGTTTACCCGCTGACTTGAAGTGCTCATAGCTGATTAACCTGCTGTGAATTCCAGCCAATGCTGCTTGTGTTTCCCTTTGCGTTTCCACAAAGATTGCCCAGGGAGAGCTCTGTATGAATGCCTCAGTGCTCATCTCCCCTCCAAGGCTGGAGACCTTGGAGAGACACAGAGGGTTCAGACTATGACTGCCTCTCCAGGGCCTCCCATGTGTAGGTTGGTTTCTTCGTGGTGAGTGGCAGAGAAAGGAGGTAGAATATTCATTCTTTTCTGTCCTGTGAACCAGGGAACCCTTGTCTCAGACTGACCCTAAGTGACGGTGTGACATTACAGAGATTGGAAACATTAGGGTTCTGTATGATTTCCATACAGAGAACAGGGAAAAGAAGCTCAGAATGGCATCTAGATGGGTTGTCTTGGTCTACTTTCATGCTTTAAACAGTTCATACCTCTAAGAGATATTTTTGATTGATTTACTAAACATTATACTAACCATCTTAATGGTGCTGAGTTATATACTGGGATTTCTATAAACACATATAAATCTCACTCTCCCACACCCTCACTGTCCCTTCACATCAATGGACTGTGTTGGTTAGCACCTGCCAAAATTCTCTTGCATGAGAAGAATCTTTTGAAAAGTAATATAAAAACAGGGAAGAAAATAGAGAGAGTCCATGGACTGAGAGCTGTCCTATTGACCTAAGGACTCACATGGCTTTAAAATAAAAAGAAGTAGTGTGGAATCATTGAGGGACTATTTGATAATTTTAAGCATATGACTGAAGAGGTATTGTTCACTGGCTAGATGGATAAACAAAATAAAGATAGAGGTCTAAAAGTGAGTGGCTATTAATTTGCATGCATAGAAATCACTCCCCCTAAAGACAAGGGAATATCACTGACAGAGATTCTTTCTGGTAGACTCAAATGGCTGCCTAAACAACACAGAAAGTTTTGAAAATTTTGTGCTGAAGTGCTTTGGCTTTTTGGTAACATTTAGAAACCATGAGATTTAATGAATATCTAACATAGTTTTGTTAAATATTTGTTAAAACCCAAAAAAATCCCATTGGAAGACCATATTTTAAGTGTGTGATGTAAATGAACTTGTGAGGTCACTACAGATGTTCTTTTGTAAGAGATCCACAAGGATAAAGCTTAAGAAGCTGACAAATTATTGCCTTGAAAGTAAAGCTATCACAGAGAAAAAGATCCTAGTCCTTAGAGAGTCCTGAACTTCCTGCCCCTTTGCAGTGCAAAGAAGCAAATAGAACAGAACAAAACTGACATCAACAAAACCATTTTTTATTCTAAATGAATCATGGAAAAGGTGGGTGAGAGACATTAAAAACAATAATATACTCTGTAATGCTTGCAAAGATACTGCCAGGAAACTGTCCAGAAAAGCATTTTTGAAACTCCAGAAATACTCTTTGCAATAATTGAGGGTTTATGGTAACATACATTCATGGAGATACAGATACTCCTGGCTTTTAAACTCATTATACTTGGGTAACTTAACCTATAGATTCCTACTTGCAATAAATTACAGTAATAATTGATGGTTGGTCTTAAACTATCAGGACCAAAAAAAAAAAAAGAAAAAAAAAAAAGAACTGGAGGCTGAGATAGAAGAGTAACAGTAAATAATAAGGTAGAAGATAAATAAAGACAGATGAACATTGCAAGAATAATGGATAAAAACTTTGATGCATATAAATAGAAAAAAATATTAATTCAGATGAATTTCTATCACACAGAACCACAGAATGATTTGAGTTAGATGGGACCTTAAAGATCATCTAGCTCCAACCTCCCTACCACAAGCAGGGACAGATTTCACTGGACCAGGTTGCTCAGAACTCCTTCCACCCTGGCTTTGAACACTGCCAGGGATGAGACTCAGAGGTTCTCTGTAAAACCTGTCTCAGTGCCTCACAATCTTCACAGCAAACTTCTTCCTAATAGTTAATCCAAACCTATTCTCTTTCTGTTTGAATCCATTCTCTCTGTCCTATCACTGGGTGTCCCTATCCCGCCTTCCTGTAGATCCCCATTAGGTACTGGAGGCTGCTCTGAGATCAGCCTGAAGCCTTCTCCAGGCTGAGCAGCTCCAACTTTCAGTCTGTCTCCATAGCAGAGGTGCTCCATCCCTCAGGTCATCTTGGTGGCCTCCTCTGCACTGGCTCCAACAAGTCCATGTCCAGGTCCCTGCTGTGCTGGGACCCCAGAGCTGGAGGCAGCACTGCAGGTGAGGTGGGGTCTCAGCAGAGCAGAGGGACAGAATCCCCTCCCTTGTTCTGCTGGCCATGTTGCTTTGGACACAGCCCAGGACACTGCTGGTTTTCTGGGCTGTGAGCACTCATGTTGAGCTTTTTATCAATGACCACCCCAAAATCCTTCTCCTCAGGGCTGCACTCAATCCATTCTCAGAGGAGATAAAAAATGGAATGCAAACAAAGACAGCTTCTTCCACTGCTGGGAAATTCCAAAGAGGAAAAAATAAAAAGGAAGTTACCATATCTACAGTCTAGTAATGTATCAGAATACTCATATAGTCTTTTAAATTTCTTTAAGTAGAAAAACTACTGAAAATAGGAATAATAAAATCCTGCCATTGTCTTATTTAAAATCCTATATTCCTACCTAAGTAAAAGTGAAGGAACGAGAAATTGAGGAAGCAAATTTGAGTTGTGTCAATTATAAAAGAAGAATATACCAAGGGACGTGAATGTGTCCCAGACCTTTAAGCATGAATGTATCCCAAACGAAAACAGACAGCTTGCAAAGTCTGCAATTTACCAGTGTGTTGGTATGGAGAAATCACCAGAGAAAATACAATGGTACTGACATCAGAAGTCTTATCTGATGAGAAAAAGCAGGGCAAGCTGGGTCAGGAACATAGGAGCTGCCATAGCAAATTAAATCAGTAATTTGTTTGTTCTGTTATCCTGCCTTTGACAGGGAACAGCTATCAGTGCTTCAGACAACAGAGAAAAAATATTATAGTACATACAATTCTGCAGTGACCATCTCACTGGACGTGTTTTGTTTTTTCCCCTATATCTGTTGATTAGAAGTTGCCTTATCATCTCAAGATTTAATCTTATTACTGCTTATTATATTTTAATCATGTTCATATTTTTTCTTAAAATTTTGTACCAAAATGCTTGTGAAAATAAAAACAACTGCAGAGCTGGAAGGAAGAGATTGTACCCCAGGCATCAAAATATTTTATTATGCTTTCAAGGCTGGCTGTAAAGCTGTGGTAACAAGGTAAGTCCTCTTCTTCAGCGTGTTGATTTAAATGTGGAAGTACTATGTTGATCAGAAATACCCACAGTTTAGTTACAGCCATGTAAAAGAAACAAATCCTCATTTTTGATTCTTGGTTTCTGAAAAAAAATCAGTTTCAGAAGAGGAATTCTAAAACCACCCCAAAGCCTTAAATGAATTGTAAGAATTTTCCATCATGATTGCCAGACGGAACATTGACTTTTTGCACAGACACCCTGCCTTTACATCACTCACTGGTTTGTTTGTTCTGGGCCTTAGGGATTTTACCCTTACTTAATTCCCCCAAAGCATTAAGCAAGTATTTTTAAGCTCTGGTGACTCTTTCTAAGATGTCACACATTTGAAATTCACTTGCTTGCCCTCCCTAGTCCATCCCATAGGTAAGATGGTGATTTTTATATTTGTCATATTCTCAGCCAGACAAACAGAACTTTTATTTTTTTTTCAGTTCCATATGCCTTGACTTCGCAGCACAGAGTGATTCAGAGATCCCAAGTGAGTGCTGATGGAACTGCTGGTGGCATCAGTGTGCCAGGGTCAGCTTGTCCAGTTGCCTGCCCTGAGGTGAAGGGCTAAGTAGCCTTAGGGCAGCATGTCAGTAAAGCAGCCTTATTTATTTCAGCCCTGTGTAACCTCTGTAGATTGTCCTTGCCTGGGCTGAGGAACTATGCCTGTGGTGGTTCAGGAGAAAATGGGGCTGAAACTCTGAAAGTGAAATAAGAAAAATCCAGTATGTTCTGGTTTCATATTCGCAGAATATCACTACAGTGTTATACGCAGATACCTATATTGTCCTGTTGGCCTTGACTTAAATGTACACATCCATCCTGCAGTAGATCTCAGTATATTAGACACAAATCCAAACATTATCCTGGTAGATTTTGGGAACATCTAGGAGTTAGTGAATCCTAAGGAAAATGAAGATGTAGAGAGTATTTTGTTTCTTCACTATCTGAATGATGGCAGGGCCAAGTCACTTTTTGTCACCAAATGTAGGTGATTATTCTTTGAAAAAGACTTTGCATTTTCTATATAGAGAAGCCATAGTGGATGTAAAAGAATTTGCTAGAATGAATTTTATTATGTATTTTGGTGGTTGAGAGTTTCTTAAAAATGTCTTCATCTTTTCAGTAAAACTATTAAAGTTCATGAGAATCATGCAAGGAGAAAAGATCTCAACACCATGTTTTCCTTAACATGCAACATGCCATGGAAGAAATATAAAAAGAAAAAGCAGATTTAGGAAAAAACTATTCCAATTCTGTTTGCCTATTCCAGTGTCCATTTGTATTAGAGGACACCAAATGAAGATTATAAAACTATACAGAGGTATACATTCAGTGTTCTCCTAAACACACAGTCATCAGCCAGAAGTTGAGAAACATTTTCTTCTTAAAGCTTTTGAAAATGTACCCCTCATCTTAGGGCTTGTGGAAAAATTGGATTTCAGTTTGATTTTAGATTCAGAAGGACTTCACCAATGACAAGATACAGAATTTAGCTTGGTCTCTTCATAGATGGAGTGGAAACATGGTGTTTTTTCCTAAAGGCTAAATCTTTCCTCAGCTCACAAGTGGACAGGTTCTGTGACTTTTTCTTTGAGTAAGCTTTTATACAAAAGTCTAGAGTCTTCTTATGATTTCCAACTTGAAAAGTTTAAGAATTGTTCTTGAAGTAATACATAAATAGCACGAACCACTGTGAAGTAGTAGACAAAGCTGCATTATTTGATTCTCTCAAGTCTAACTCATAGACATTTGGTTTCAACAACACTTGTCCTGACCTACATCAGGATAAATCAATTTGGATTAGATGAAATACTTCAAACATTTGGTTTAAGTTGCTGGGTTGTGCTCAAAGCAGGATCCACTGAAGCAGCCCATCCAGCAGATCAATCTAGGTTCTGTGCATTGGTGAAGAGCTGGTGGCTTTGACCTACTCTGCAAATCTGGCTGAACCCTGTGTAAACTTAATGCTGCCTCCATTTATAAATACTGCATTTTAGATTTTTTGGATTTGTTTTAACTTTTTAGAAATAATATTCAGGCATTCAGCTAAAGAATCCTAAATACTATATTGTACCTGTTATATTAGACTAGCTGAATTTAGATTGTTCTACAAGGAAGGGTATTCAATTTACATATCTTGCTAGAAACTGACCTATTTCAAGACTGTTCAGTATGAAATTAAAGACTTAAAAACCTTTACTATTCTTCCAGTGACTTACTAATTTCCTTTATGGTAGTTCTTTTCTTTGTATTGGCTCTTAGAAGCTTTGGGAAATATTTTTCCTGAATGTAAATTAAAAAACCCAAAACTTACAAACTGTGGGTTGGATTTCAACTTTATAAATCAGGCTAACTTCACTAGAACAGAAAAAAAGCATCAACATGAGTTCCCTGGATAAGTGGGATATCTTTTTTCACCCTTCTTCTGGGATAATTTTTTAATCTCTTCACACAATATATTTTCAAAAAATAATAGAAAATTTAGATGAATAGCCACAGCCTAAAAAGAGGATGATTGTGAAACAACACCTGCTTTTAGTCAGAGCAAATTATTTTTATTTAAAAACCCCCAAACCTATTTCATGTTTTCATGAAGTGGCTGCCATCTCTTGAAGAGGGACCATTACATTTCCTCAAGATCTGTCTTTCTAACAGTTTCAGTGTCCAGTGTTAAGACATCTCAGCTGACTTTAAGTGGCAGATTGTTCTCGCTGATTCCACAGTAACCTCAAGGTTGAATTAGGGACAAGCATCTGGTCACAGTCATAACAGACCAGGGATGGAGAGAACTTTCTTCCCCTGGCAACTTTACAGAGTATCTTGCTAAGAAGATGGACTAAACTAAAGTTTATAATTTGTCCCTAAGCTCCTAAGAAAGCTGAAACAGGAAAGGTGAGTGTGAATGAAAGGTATGATGACTCATCTCTAATATCTCTGGACTGTGACTAACAGATTTGAAAATACAGATGAATATAGCTATCTCTTATATAGTTTAGGCTGGCCTTGCTCTCTGCCAGTACAGATAACCACTGCCACAAACTCTGTTAAAAAAAAGAAAAAAAAAACCAAAAATAGGAAATCTCTCTACTACTGCATCAGGCACTTATTTGGGAAGAGGGAGAGAGCTTATCTTCATTTCAAGAAATGTCCTTCCTGTATTTTTTTTTTCTTTACTAAGCAATTACAGGTAATTCTGCCTCTCTTTTTTGCCATGGAAATCCACACACTCCATCCAGCTTTGAATTCAAACCTCAATTCCCTGAAGGTGCTTCCTTCTGTGCTTGCAGACTGCAATTTCAGCTTATTCTGAGAGTGTTCATGGGAGGAAAAAACATTGTCACTATTTCTCTTTGTCCTCAGAGGCCTTTTGAGCCTCTGTTGGGAGCTTTTCCCTTCTGCCTGGCACACTTGAAGGAACTTCTGATAATCCACCTAGTTCTTTAGAGACTAATAATTATTTGCTAAACCAGCATCTGGAAAACCCTTGTGGCAGAGACCTTATTAGGTGATGACCAGACCAACCCCTGGGTGAGTTGTACACTCAGTGCTTGCAAAACACTAGGGCAAACAAGAAAAGACAGCAGAAGTTATTTTTTTTTAGCACAATAACTAATAACTACTCCATGTACCTATTGCACTTCACTGTAATAATGTTATATGAAGACAGTAATAATACATGGATGTCAGTAAAACCTAGTTAGGTCCTGGATTTCCTTAGATTCTATGATGACTCAAGGACTTCTCAGTTTACAGATACCACAGAGAGGTGTGTAATATAACCATACTTGATTTAGCCAGAATTCATGAGAGGCTGAAACTCTAAACTCAGCATAGACAGATAAGCATTTCATTAAAAATCTCTGGATAGGCCAACAAGGTATACTTTTGTCTTGGGTTGCGATGCAGGACAGAACCAAAAAGGATCACCATCTGTTAAAACCAGGTGAGGCAGTGTTCTTTATCTTTTCCATGACACATCCTTCCTCCAGGAAGATATCTTCTGTTAATGGACATTGAGCTCCACTGCATGACTGATAAAATTACATCATCCCACTGGGAGATGCTCCAGCCAGGGGGAGGAACCAGCATTTCCTACCTAGATAAAAACTGAGATTTGGAACATCAGAGCAGCCTTTTTCCACTGGATTCCAGAGGAAAACCAGACCTTCCCACATCATCACTGGACCTTTGGAGGAAAACCACACCCTTCTACAGCAGCACTGCTCCAACAGAACCACATCTGTCACTCCAGGACTGCAGCCACCATTTACTGGGACTGCTACAACACCCTGACTGACTGATGGGTGTCAGGTTGGATTCTGACTCTCTCAGTGTTTTTTATGTACTACTGCATTTTATTTTAATTTCCTGTTAAGTTGTATTTTGTTTGTTTCTTTTTTATATTTACACATACTAGTAAAGGACTGTTTTCTTATTCCCATATCTTTGCCTGAGAGTCCCTTAATTTCCAAATCATAATAATTTGGAGGGAGGGCGTTTACATCTGGCATTTCAAGGGAGGCTCCTGCCTTCCTTAGCAGACATCTGCCTTTCAAATCAAGACAACTTTTTAAACCCATTCTCAGCTTTTTACTAGCTCATGGATAATATAATGCAATTTACACCACTGTCCAAGCTTGCTCCATAGCTGTTATTGTAGCAATTCTTGCTACTGTTATCAGCCCTTCAAGACAGTCACTTTCATGGCCACTAGCTGAGATGTTAGAGCAAAATGTGAAAATGCTATACAGTCGTGATACTTTTTATTATTTTACCCTCCATTTTTTGTAATTTTAAATTTAAATTTAAAGTTAAAAATATAGACATTAATCTGTTTTCTGACATTTTCTTTTTTTAATGCTTATTTCAAGAGTATGCCCAACCATGCTCCTGAATCTGGCCTAAAGTTTTCAGCAGTGCTGGAAAGCACTCTCTGTAACTACAAAACTCACTCCCAACAGCCACAGGGAATTTTTCTTGTGTGAAGAGTGGCTTTTACAACTTGCTTTTTACAACTGAAAGGCAAATAAATATGTGGAACTTAGAAAAAGTGGTGACCTTACCATTAATTCAGCATAATCCTTGAGCTTTGAGAAGCATGAAGAGCTTTGCCTTGATAGTGAGGTTTGACTTATTGATAGCTCTTTTTCATTTGCTTGACTGACACTTGCTCTTTTCATAGCAGGCTGTTGTTTGTCCAGTTCTTCATTATCTGTAGTGCACAGTACAGATGGAAAACATGAAAAATGATTGAAATATAAGACTACATGTGAAAAAGCTTGAGAACCAGCGTATCTTAGATTACATAGATTGTTTATAAACTTTCTTAAGAGGAAAAATTATTCCTTCTGGAGCATGTGAATTTCTAAAATAAAGGGAAAATGAAATACAGGTTTTAGAATAACTACTAATATCTGCATTTTGTAACAAAAGACAAACTGTGGTTGTGCTGTGGAAGTTAGAGCACTTCTGCTTTTGGAAAAGGGTATGGATTTTTACAAAGTAAATTATTCTGTTCAGTTCAGACAAAGAAACACTGCCCACAAATGCAGAGGAAGTCCTCCTTTAGTAGTTCAGTGTGAAGACAAGTATGTACTGAGAAGTCCAGATAAAAAAGGTGTAAATTTATGAGAACATGCAGTAAAAATAAGCAGTGCATGACACTATCTAATTCAACTTTTTTGGTCTGACTTCTGTGATTTAAAAGCACAGGAAAAAAAAAGTGGTTTTAATTAACTTCTGAATTTTAATGGGCTCTGTTTAAGAGCAGAAACATTCAAATCTAATGCGGTATTTCTCAGATTCAAAATATTGGAAATTTACCCACATAACCTTGAATGTTTGTCATATGAGAAGGGGCAGTCTGACAAAGAAGAAAAGATCATTCTTCTGAGATCTCCCTAGCAAAATTAAGAGCTGAGAAACCTGGATAGTTTCGATAAGATTCAAACAGGCATCAAAACATGAATTTCCTCCTTTGAACTGAACTCTTCTTCTGTTTCAGAAGTGCTTTATGACATCTACAGCACTCAGTAATGAAAGACTGAATGACATGGAGGAAAATTACAGCTAAAATGCCTCTTTTTTTAAGAAAGGGAGAGCTGCAAGGTACAGCTCTTGAGAGTAACAATGACAACAACAAAAAAATAAACAGCTTTTGTTCATGTAATAAACATAAACTAGAAATGTTCTTTGCCTTGCTTTCAAGGAATTGTCACGAGATAAACTTCTCCCACTGATGCCATCTGAAAGGCTAAAGGACAGTGTCATTTTTGTACCATGGGGGGAAGTGAATGAGGTAAAACATTTATAGAATCACAGAACCACAGAAGGTTTGAAATTGGAAAGGACCCCTGGAAGTCATCTGGTCCAACCCCTCTGCTCAAGAAGGGCCACCTAAAGCCACTTCCCCAGAACTATGTCTAGATATTTTTTTTAATATCTCCAGGGAGGAGATTCCATAACTTTCCTGGGGAGCCTGTCTCGGGGCTTAGTCACCCTTAGTCACAAAGTGGTTCCTGATGTTCTGAGTGTGGCACAGGCCCTCCTATGTCCCAGTTCATGCCCTTTGTCTCTCATCATGCTATGGGCACCACTGAAAAGAGCCTGGCTCCGTCATCTTTGCAGCATTCCCCCACTATTTACATGAATCAGTAAAATCTCCCTTGAGTCTTCTCTTGAGGCTGAACAGCCCAGCTTCCTCAGCCTTTCCTTATAGGATTCCTCTCACAGGAGATTCTCTAGTCCCTTAATTATTGCTGTGGCCCTTTGTTGGGCTACCTCCAGTATTTCCATGCCTCTCTTGTACTGGGGAGTCTGGACACAGAACTCCAAGAGTGGCTTCACCAGCATCACAAGAAAGAATCTCTTCCCTCAGCCTGCTGCCAAGACTTTGCCTAATGCAGTGCAGGATAACACTTGCCTTCTGTTTTTGCAGGGGCACGTTGCTAGCTTATATTCCACTTGGTATCCACCAGAATGCCCAGAGTTTATCTTATCAAGCTATTTAGCAGCTAGGTGGTCCCTGGAAAATACTTGGGGTTGTTCTTTGGTTACTATGAGGTCTGTTGAAAACTTGAGTGAGACAATGCCATTGCTAATATTTGACAAGAAAGAAAGGGGTCTCATAATGGGTTCATCCTTTCATTCTGAGAAGTAGATGCTGTTATTTTCTGTTGAATTTTGAGTTAACCCTGCAATATATATCAGGCTCAAGAAGAAAACATCAGTTAAAAATCTTTAGTATTCAGAAATAGAAGGCTTCACCAACTCTCACTCTTTTGCTTATCAATCAGTCAGAGTGACAAGAAAACTTTTTTCTTCTGTTCAGAGCTACTCCTTCCTCTTGAGTTGATGATGGCACTTGCATCCATGGAGTATTGTGTTTCTCTGCACTGCAGGTGATGTGCTTGACTGGACTGAGTGTGTGCTACAGGGACCAGCCAAGGTGATGCTTGGCTAACTCCAGCTTTCTAACATATAAACAGAGTGAGAGTAAGTTTGATTTATGAACAAGTCATGTACTAGCAACATATGACAGTTCTGGAACATCTGTGAGTTAATCCAGATTGATAAAGTAACATTTTTTCCCCTCAGTTTTAATGTTGCTTTATTACAGCAAGTGAAAGTATTGCTTAGTCCTTATGATTGTAGTCCCCCTTGCACTATAGAGTTAATTTTGTTGTATTTTGCTTTCTTTGCATTATTTGTATCTTAAGGGAGAAAAAAAGACATTTAAAACCATCTGAAAATCAGTTTTTATCACTATGAACAAAGGTAAATACGGATCAGAACCTTTGTAGCATTTCTTCCTTCCAAAAGTATTTTGTTTATACGTGCTTTTTCACTGTGGTTTTAGTTTTCAAAAACACATATTACAGCTGCTAATTCTAAGAAAGATGCTTTTTTCTCTTCACTGGTTTGTGGAGCTGAAACAGGAAAAAAAAACCAGAAGAGGTCTCATGCTATTTGAAGAAAGTGAATTCATATCGGAGGAAGGGTTCTGAACAGCTCAATATGTTATCCTAGAGAGTCAGATGTTTATGGGATAGGCAATAGTCACAGTAAAAATCACACAGCCATAAAAATAATAAATTGAAGACTGTTGGAACAGAGCTCTACTAGATGCTTCACATTTCTGATTAATGAAAATTGAAATCTGAATTAGGCTATCAAAACTCATCAGTGTATTAGTGCATCAGTGTATTTTGTTACAAAATACCCTCAATGAGAATTTTTTATAATCTCAGGTTATTAACTCTCATTACTTTATTTTTCTCTCACCCTGCCCCCCTCCCTCCCCCCTCTACCATTAGCTATGGATATAACCTATATTTCATTTAGATCTAAAGGCCAAGAATACAAATTTTTGGGGACTAATCCCTGGAACAAAATTTCCTTGTGTTTTTCCATTATAGTAGTGTAATTATTTGCACATAGTGGGCATAAAATACTGTCACTTCTGAATTCTCTACCCCAGCATACCTTTTTTTCCTAAATTTTACATTTGTGTGTAAAATTCATGCAGCATCCCTCCTGACAGAGGGAGCACCTCTCCTCTATTTTTCCCCATGATCTAGTTAAGAGTTGTGAGGCAATAGAGATCCCCTACTGTTATCATGGATTGAGAAAAATGTTGAAAGGGTTGCTAAGGACAGGTATAAATTGTACAGTTATGAAGGAATTTGGCTCACCTATCAAAAGATAGTGTTTCACCCCAAATACCATGATGAAACTAGAATAGCACATCCTCGTCTTAGTGATTTTATACACTGACAAACAGGGTTGAAAACACCTTCTCACTTTCCCATTAGCTCCCCAGATATTTATTGCCACCTCTCAGAGTTGCAAACTGCTGCTATTCCCATTGTCTGTCAACTTCACAAGCCACGTTATGAATTGGCTCGAGACAATATTGGCAACTGCCACAAAATGGGATTAGGAAAAATCACTAGGATAAAGTAAAAAGAAAGTGAACATAGAAACAGAACGAAATTACCTTCCTCCTAAAGTGAAAAACCCAGAGTGAAAGCAGAAGCTCTGGGCTAGTGTATATAATCTTGGAATTGATAACATTTACCTCTAGAGGGAACGATGTCCTTTTTTCAGCACAAAATGCAAATATTTGTTCACAGTTCAAGTGTACAAACAACTTTACAAACATTGTCACTGCTGAAGCCTATGCATCAGCAACTAAGTGCCTCTTTCTCCTGCTGAGGGATTGTTAGAAGGGTATCCAGGGAGAAAGAAAATTGTGGATAAGTTTGGGAGCAGGAGGGCAGTGTATGTTCAGTCTTTGCTATCCTGTGCCTGAGGTCTGCTGTTTTTAAGAGCTAGGACAGTTTACTCTCGATTAATTGGGGTCAGGGGATTGGTTATAAATGGAGATTGTATTCCTGCAATGCCAATCATCCCCCTTTTGTAGAAGGTATAAGCGGTCATAAAAAATGAATACAGGAAATTTATGAACTATTCGGATGCTTGCAGAAAATGTTAAATGGGTGCACTGAGTCACTGTTTGCCTGTTGACAGGACTCCTTTTTGAGCACAGCTCTCTCTGTGTCCCTGTGGGTTTCTTGGGAATATCTGTCAGCAGCCATTGGTTATGGTATTTGTCACTGCTCTGTTATCTGTCACAGGGACAACATGCTGGACGAAACCTGAGACTTCCGTTTCTACTGACACAGCTCAACAAAAGCTTCACCATGAAAATGTTCCCTTCCCTCCCTTGGTGGCTCCATCTGGGAGGTTCTGCAGGGATATTTGCAGAGTGGGGAGGCACAGCAGCAGTGCTGAGCAGCTCTGGCAGAGGTCAGCATGAACAGACTGAGCTTGCAGCAGCTCTGGAGGGCAGGAGGGGCAGGGCATGGTCACAGCTCTCTTTGGAGCTGCTCTGGCCAGCACGGTGCAGTCCTTGTGCTCAGCCAGCTAAACCAGAAGCTGGAAGTTGCTGTGACACACTTACAGCCTAAATTTATTCACACTCAGTTACACTTTTGGATTCTCAAGTCAGCGCTGTTTTTTTAGCTTACTCAGCCCTTCTTTTTTTTTTCCTGGTGTTAGCTACCCTATCAGCTATAGTTGCAGAGCTCAATAATATTCCCACTTGCCTTATTTTTACTAGACTGAACAGTAGAGAGTTTTTCAGTCTCCTCTTATACAAGTGGTTACGCATTACTTGAATTTTTCTAGTAACTGCTCTGTGTACCTCTTACAGTATGAGGTAATTCTTTGGTGTGGGTGACTAAAATTAAACACAGCACTTCATCCTCAATAATACCCTCATTTCACTGGAAATACATTCCTGGATGTCAGGGTTTGGAAGTAAATAGATGTCTTTGTTGACTATGGATTACACTAAACAAGCCATTATAGAGCAGACTAAAAACCCAAATATATTTCTAGAACAGAAAAAGTTGCTATGGAGTAATGTAGAAATTTGTATTCTTCAGTTATACATCTAGAAAAAAGAAGCAAGAATGATTTTCATAATTTGTAGGAGCTTAGTAAATCTCACCTGTTTTCTTTCCAGCCTCCTCAGAGATGTAGTATGTTTGCTTTTACTGACACAGTATTGGGTTTGCTGCATTGTGTTTAGCTTCAGTTAGACTGATGGGATCATCCAGAAACCTGTTTGGAAAGAGATTACCATAATGATGTGTGTGATTTGAATATTCAGTGGGATAAACAAGTGAATTTCACCCTTCTTCTTTGTAAAAAGTCACTTTCTCTTTTAGTCAATTGAATTCAGAAAAGTACATAGGTCTGTTTTTATTGTCCAAGTCATTAGAAATGCTCATATTGCTTGTCTTCTTCAGGCTTATAATAATTATTTTCAGTACTTATTTTCTAATAATGTACAAATATCAAAATAATAGTGCATAGCAATGTGTACTGTGCACAGTACCATTCTTGTACTAATGCTATAATGTATATACAAAATAGAGAGCAACAGGCTTGCTGTTGAAAAAGCACAGCAAGCCAAATAAACAATTCATCACAAATGTGTTGCTGAAAGGAGAAAATACAGAACTAAAACATCAGCACAGGTTAACATGTTGTTGATACAGAGAGAAACAAAGAATTCAGATCAAGGCCGAACCATCTTTCAAAGGAAAAAGTAAGCAGAATTGAATGTAAAGAAAAGTCAGAAATGTCTTTAACTGCTTTATCTCTGAGAGCAAGACAGAGATGGGAAAAAATAAAAAAGAAAAACAAAAGCGCTGAAGCAGATTTGAATCTGGAAGAAAGATTAAACTAGACAGAAGCAAATGTGGAGGAGTAACAGTGTAATGAAAGAAAATAATGACATTCTATCAGAGGAAAATGGAATTAAGTTTTCCTCAGAATGAAAGAGGTGACTTATTCTGTGCAGATAATTTACATTTACTACTCCAAAGCAGTCTAGAAATTTTATCTGAGTAAAATCAGAGGGGTTTTGCTCATTATGGAGGTCCAGACTCCTTATATTTTTTCATCTGTACCAGGCTAAGTTCTCCAGGTGTTGTGCAGTCATGTACTGTGCCCTTGGAAAAGAATGCATGCTTTACAGATTTGTAGTTCTGCTAAACAACAATGAAAAAGAGATAGAAAAAATGAATTAAAGACTAGTTGTGTTGATTTAAAAAATATTTTATATGGTGCAGTGTTTCTCTTTTTCATTATGTTTGTACCATTTTTATTAATGAGCTGCAAACTACCGTGTGGGTTATTCCCCAACAGCAGTGCTTACACTTGCACAGCTAAGTCCCTAGGAGATATATTTTTTCATTCTTATGTATTTCCTGGGTATTTGTAGCATATTTTTATTTTCTGCAGAGATTTCTGAAGATTTGGGTTATGTTAAGTCTGTTCTGGAATGTAAAATATGGGTGAAGGAAGTATTGTAAATACATTTTAAATAAATGCCCAAGAGGAACTCCTTTGTATAACATATGCTTCTGTCCCAAATCTCCACCACCAAGTGCTGCCTAACTATGTATTTATTTGATGTATAGAATAGTTAGAGAAGGGTGTCTTTAAAAAGGTGAGACTTTCCACTGACCTTAAAAAATAACCACAGGGACTATTTGCATATTCGACAAGTCCTTAGCAAGACAGGAACTTTGAAGGAGTTTGTTCATTATGACAACTGCAGGAACATTCTGCTTGTCATCATGGAAAGCAACATGAAGAAAGAATAAGCTTTCTTCAAACACTTTGCCTCTTAAAAAATAGTGTTTGTGCATTAAGGTGACATTTTCTGACATTTTCTTGATCTTCCTTCTCATGTCATTACTGAAATTGCAGAAGATATTTAGGAGAAAGAAATGTCAGTTACCAGATTTCCTCTCAGCACCCAGGCAGGATAACAGTCTGAAAATGATGACTTAGAAAGGATGAGTTTGGGAGACAGAAATTCCAAAGACATTCAATTTCATTGAAAGTGTGAAGAAAAATAGAAATAATTCACTGATCCATTTTTTAAAACATAAATACCATCACATCTTCATAGCATTTGGTTTTTTTCTCCCTTATTTCATTTCCTTTCACCTAGCTGCTCAGAGGACTGAAATGCACAATTATCTTTGACTACTAACTCCATATTATCCTACTTAATAGCCAACTGCCAGTAGAAATAGACTGAGATCTACTGATGTCTCAAATGCTCTACATATACTTACAACTGTGATTTTAAGTATATAGACAGCTTCCTTATCCTTGTCACTGAATTGATTAGTATTGAATTGATTCCTTTATAATATAGTTAACATAATGGCATGTCACTACTCCAGTTTTATACATTCACAGAACACAAGTTTGGTGATGACCATGATAAATGTTAGGATTTTTTCAACTTGGATCACATTTTATAAGTATTCTCTAATTATAAAGAAATCCCTTTTGGGGTAAGCAGGATTTGAAGAGGGTTTGATTGTGATCTATTCTCTGTGGTGATGAGCAACAGGACCCAAGGGAATGGCCTGAAGCTGTGTCATGGGAGGCTTAGGATGGATATCAGGAAAATGTTTTTGAGCCAGAGGGGTGTTGAGCACTGGAACAGGCTCAGGGAAGCAAGCACTAAGACTGACAGAGTAAAAAAAGCATTTGAACAATGCTCTCAGGTGCAAGGTGTGATTTTGAGGCATACTGTGTAGGGCCAAGAGTTGGACTAGATGATCCTTGTGGGTCCCATCCAGCTCGGCATAGTCTGTGATTCTGTGAAGTTAAAAGAAAATCACCATGTAGCAATTTCTACCAGCTCATCAATCCACTGGAAAAGAGTTCCTTTTTGTTTCTTATTTTAGACACTATGTCTGATTTAGATTAATTACTTTACAGTAGCAAGTCATAGCTCTAAAACTTGCAACATCTATTAAAGATAAAAGTTTATAAAGGAGCAGGTTATACACCATAAGAAGAAAATATGAGGCTTTAAACACTGTTTTCTACAATAAATCTATCCTGAACTAGTCACATTTGGTCTTCATGTAATTTTCAAATTGTCTCAGAACAGTATATGCCTTTTACAGGAAATCCTGAGTTCATCATCACATGTGGTAGGTATTTTAAATCTACTGCTAACTTTTAATGTATGATTAATGGGTCTGTTATTTCAAATTTGATGTGCAGTTCACACAATGTACAAGCGAGTTATGTTTAATAAAACATAAAAGTGAGCTTCAGGTTTACAGTTCTAGCTATGCTTAGAAATTTTTTTCACTATTGATTCAGATTCTCCTTGACTTTTAAACTTCCTTTTTTTCTCTTCCTCTGGTAACAAGGCCTTTTCTTATCTTACAAGGCAGATTACATCTGTAAGCTAATTTCCTTTGATATCCTTATGGGAGTCCTCTCGATTGTTAAAAGAAAAGTTACTTATAGATTTCCAGTACCTATGACAACCTAACAAATGTCCTCCATTATATAGTTCTATGAATATCATATTTCACTGAAATATAAAATACAAAATTGAGATCATTGTCAGCTTCCAGCCTGTCCAGAGAAACTGTCTACAACAGTTTTACTTTTATAGAATAATTCAAGTTGAAAGGGACCACTAAGGGTTAAGTCTAAGAATGTCAAAGAATAAACAAAAATAAAAGCCAATACCTCAATAGAATAATTACAAGGTGGATGCTGCAGCCCCTGACTAAATCATCAGTTCAGACACTCACTCTTGCTCAGTCTCTCACCAAAGCAGTACCTGGCAACTTGGACTGTAGGTCTGTAGGACTTGGAAGATGCAGAAACCCAAAAAAAGCCCAAAGCCTCTGTGGTTGCACCCTAGTTCAAAACTCTTCCTTACTGGATGCTCTCTTCTGGTGACCAGAGGAGGTCCTGCCATGAAATGCCTGTCCACATGTCACCTCTGCACACCTGGCAGCTGTGAGCAGGGCTTGTCCTCAGCCTTACTGTCATTGTCATAATGTGCTCCATGTCTGTGTGAGCAGCCCTTGCAGTGTACAATAGGAACGAGACTGCACAGCATCACTGAAGAGCAGCACAAACCCCCAACCACCTCCCAGGGATCCCTGAGCCATCTCCCAAATGTAAATGAGCCCTCTGTGCATTCCCATTTTATTTACTCAAAAGTAGGCCAGGGCTTCTCAGGGATGGGAAAAATTGGTGTAGGTTTGTGAAAAGAAACTATGTAAATGAGGTGGTGGTATTTATT
Source organism: Cinclus cinclus (assembly GCF_963662255.1). Taxonomy (NCBI): domain Eukaryota; kingdom Metazoa; phylum Chordata; class Aves; order Passeriformes; family Cinclidae; genus Cinclus; species Cinclus cinclus. Next base: position 105,245,516 of record NC_085047.1, read on the forward strand.
TGTTTCTTTTTTTTTTTTTTTTTTTTCTCTCATGAGTGGTCCCAGAAGGCCCCAAAGGTACATCAGGTACATCAGAAATGCATCAGGTATTTCTGGCTGGGTCACATTGATGAGCTTTCGGCTTGTAGCAGAAAATAAATTTCTGAAGTATAGTTTAAATTTAGGCAAGAAAAATACTGAGTGAAAGCTGATTTTAAGTGCTGTCCTTCAACTCTGTGATAATCTATACTCAATGGTGCCAAGAATATTCATTAACAGAAAGACAAATTGTTTTTGGCAGTCAGTACTTTTGATACTTCTTTTTGATATCCAAAGAAAGAAATAATTACTAAATTACCATTGTTTAAGCAATATTTTTGTTGATTTTTGCAAGTTAAGCCATGATTTAGGTATTTCCTTTTCAGTTCTAATAATCTGAATTATTTGACTAAACCATCATAACATTAAGTGAAATAGGTCCAAAATAGCTATGTATATCTCCATAATTCAAGAAATACAAAAGACATTGTACTTATTTTAGGACTGGTTATAGTGTCATAAATTCACATGCATTTTCCCAGGATATGTATTCCTTTTGTTGCTGGTGTACCTCCATGCATGTCTTGCAAAAGCTCCCAATGCCAGCACTGATTATAAACTCTACCAACCAGATGTGCCTCGGAGTAGCTTGTAAGAGCTGAAACAAGAGATGCAGGACTCCAGACTGGCTCCTTCAAATGCTGTTTGTTGTATCCAGGTGTTCCAGCAATTCACGGGTTGTGGGTGACAAGAGCCCAGCCTACAGCTTTTCAGCCACAGCTGTAGGCTCCTCTGAAGGCAGCTCTAGTTCTGGTTACAATGCATTATATACTTTTCTTTTAATACATAGCAACAAATCAATACCTTTATTATTATCTATAGCCTATCATAACTACAAACATTACCATATTTATATAACTATTTTCCAATCACAAAAAGTTAGTATGTTACAGTTGTGCTCATTTATGACATAAGCTATAAGCTGTTTTTCAGTTTTCTTGCAGTGGAAAATTTGGAGACCTTTTTTCTACTTGCAACTTTGGCTTTTTTTTTGCCTGTGAAATCTTTTTGTTTGGTAAAAACATCTTCTGTTTGAGGTGGATTTATCCTTTGCTGTGCACTATAAAAACCCCTTCCAACTCACATTAACATAGATTTTGCCTTCTTAATTATCCAGTAAAACTGGCTCAGCAATTCTTTTCCTCTCTATCAAAATTTGCTTTAATTTCTATTTCTTCTTCAGATTCTACATTCAAATACCTTTCTGCTGAACATACATATCTGTGAGACTTTCTTGTCAAACTTTGATCCATCCTAACAGTAGCTCTTGCATATCTTCTACGTTATTGACTTGTGTCTTCTTCCAGGCAAAGCAATGTATGTGACAGGTTATATGTTTGCTTTCTATCTGTGACTCACCTGCTTTTCTTTTCCTCCCTTTTTCTCCCTTAAAGTTTTTTTTTCTCTTAGCTAACATTTCTGCTGCTCTGTCACTGCAATTTTGCTATTACAAGTCACAGATATTTTCAATGTATTTACATATTTACCAGTCAAATATATTGGCAATGTGTAAGGAAGGAGGAGTAATTTATAACCTGAAGGTGCCTTGCTTGTTGTTTCTAGAGAAAAGCCCATGTTGTTTAAAGCATTTTGGAATTCCTGTATAATATTCCAGTCCAGAGGAGTTTTGTGTGTATTTATAACATTTTCTATCTGCAGTAACATTCTTTTAGAATTATACCCAACTAAAACAATACAGATTCCAGATATGTGTTTCCATTTAAATTAATCTTATTTTAGTGCTGTTTTTTGTATTGTGTTCTTTTAGTGCATTGTAATGAAAAAGCTCTTGGAGAATATATAAAATTATATGATATTGACTTCTTCCTATACAAATATTTATTATAGGTCCTGTTTTGACTTAGGAACAGAGAAGTCAGAGACTCTTATGTCTGCTTGTCCTATGAAAGGTGTGAATTTTATAAATGCATTCAGTTCCTGACTGTCAGGGACAGTTGGCTGAACAGGTATGTGCAGATACTGGCATGAAAGCTAAAAACAGTTACAGGAAAAAATGTGGCCCGACTCATCTCATTGGCATTCTAAAAGCAATGCAATCCACACAGTTTATTTTTTTTTAAAGAGCGTAAACAATCCTGGATCTCATGGAGGAAACACACACTCAAAACACAGGTTGGAGAAAGTCTTATCAACTGAGAGTTATTTCCATCCCATCTTTCATTTGTGTCAGCAAACTGTGAGTAGAGATTGCCTCACTGTCAGGAATCTTAAAGGGAGTCCAGATCCTGGCTTTGTAACACTAAAAATCATTTTTATTCAAGGATAAGAAATCCTTTCCAAAAAGGGGAGAGTAATTTAATAATGAAGTAATCCTCGGTTTTATTCCTTTAAAACTAATGAAGTTTCTCACTTTTATTTTCCCCTCTTTGACATTTTTATTAGTGTTAACAGGAGTATCTCATGCTGGTGTCTGGAAAACACTGAGCATTGAAGTTTGACAGCACAAAACTCTGTCTGGGAGCAGCAAGAAGTGTCCTCTGCCTTGTCACTGACATCTGTGGGACTTCGTGCACAGGTAATATTCTCAGCTGCTGTAAAGCACAGTGTTTTGGTATTTACATGGCTCTGACACCTGGTTCAGAATTGCTTCACTGATTGTTTAAACATGAATGGGGTAGAAGTTCTGCAGAGCAATCCAGAACAGCTGCAAAGACCACAGAGTAGTCAGCCCAGATTACTGCCTCTGCAATCCCTGGCAAAAAAAAATGAGTGTTCAAATTTTCTGCATAAAGCCATAATTTGTTTTCCCCTTTAAGCATATTCTGAAGTTCTTGCTGTGTAAGGATTAAGACCGCCTTTGTTCACTTTAAAGCAATAACAGAGCAAGATTTGGTTTGAAAGACAGCAATACAGAAAATCCTCTGAGGTCACAAAAATTATTTCCCACTGATGTTAGGGTAATTACAAAAATGATAAAAAAATACTGTCAATCAGATGATGTTTCTCTGAGACCTTAAAACAAGATTCATATTTCGTTTTCACACAAAGGCCAAGTGATTAGGTTGTTCCTCTGCATCAAGAAAGTATGGATATTATAATATATCCAGATCATTCTTGCTTGGCACTTTTGATATTGATTTGTGAGCTAATCTTACAATATGCAGACTTAATCTGAGAATAATTAGGATGGTGGGATCAAATATTGTGTAATCTCAACCCAGGAACCAGGATGAAAACTCCAAAATAATGGTCACTCAGAGAACATGGGTTCAACCCTAGAGCTTCCTCAAAACTTTATTTAAAATAAAATATTAAAAATAAAACTGTCATTTGCATCAACTTTCAGGTAGAAATAAAAATTATTCACATTATGACAACTTGCAGCTCCTTTATCTGTTTCTATCTGCTATACAATTGGGCCTGGACACGGGCATATATGCTAGATGAAAATAAATTTATTTCTGATTAGGGTGAACCCAGTATTTGCCACAAAGCAACAAGCTCCCTATCACAAGATAAAGACAGCAGGCAGAGTCTCACTTCAGAGGTGGACATTTATTTTGTGACAAGCTATGTCCACTACAAAACACATCTTAAAATTGTTAAAAGCACAGGGGACACTGTTGAGTACTCTTTAATTGTTCAGGTTTATGATGCACTAATGGAATATTTCCCCAAACCATAATCCTTTAGTCATTTGGTAAACATTAAGAACTTATTATTCCCATGTGGGCTGTTGACTCTTAGAGTTCCAAAGTAGGCAAAGTACATTACTTTCATTTCTCTTATTAAAGATTAATAGTATTCTGAAGGTTAATTAAAGGATTTTGACAGAGGATATTAGAGAATTAGATGCTTAACATGCTTTGTCTTTAATAAGAATAACCTGAATAGATATATGGGAATATCTATCCCTATATATAGTCCTACTACACATTAGGACAGATATGTGGCCTTTGCCAGTGACAGAATGTGGTCTAAACCCTTATTTGCTGAAAAACACTGGCTAAGTTGGTCTTAGGAAAATATCTTTCTGACTACTTTATATCCTCCTCTTCCATTTTTCCTCCCCTTCTGTTTTTCCTCATCTGTGAAATAAGTCTATGGATTATCAGATGAAAATGGTAAATACTCACAACTCGAGGTCTCTCTATGAAGTTTTTGGAGAAATATGGATAAAAGCTTATACTTTGTTGTCTCTTTCACATTATATATTTTTCAGAAGGGTAGAGTAGTTTGTTTATGACATTGGCTCAGATGAGTTTGGTGGTTTTAGGCCGTATCATTATTAGTTGTGTTAATAGCATTTTGTTTGGGTTTGGAAATAATGACACACCTTGACAGTTTCACAAGTTGAACCATGGCACTGGCAGATGTGAACTACTAACTAAATGACCATAATTAAGGAGGGACAGGAAAGAAGTCAGAAAAGACTGAAGTACTTGTTTTCTGCTATGACATTTGTCTTCACCTTTTATTTTAACTTCTGAAAGAATATACTCTATTCAAAACTACATACTCTAAATGTTTTCTGGTTTTGAATATCTGGGTATCTGTTGTGCTGGTGATTACAAAATAGCAAATAAATCCCTGGAAAAACAAAACCATGGAAGTTTAGAATGAGCTAAAAAAGTTTAAACTTTAAAAAGTTTAAATGAGCTTTAAAAGTTTAGAACTGTGACATGAACTGATTAGCAAAGCAGCTGTTCCATCATCTCACCAAGTATTGCTTTTTATATCAGAGTTGTTCAATGCTATACTTTCTTACAGACTGTTTTTTCAAAGGACTGTTTAGTGTTTATTCTTTAAGCAAATGCATTGAATTCTGAATCTAAATCCCTAGCCCATTATGTACAATCCTGACCAGTCGCTACACAAAGTAATTGGAAATCAAAACAGTTTTGTAGGAGGTCAATGAGGCAAAACAGTTTTGCAGAAGGAGCAAAGCAAAATTGTAAACGATCTATGATATATCTGTAGGTATAAAATACATTTTGTTATATATATATATTTTTTTTTTTCATTTATAGTTACGCACAAATATAATACACACATTCAAAGTAACACTACTGGAAAAAAAAAAGGATATATTAAGGATTCTGCTCTCTATCATATGAATTTTCATCACAGACAGAGAAGTCTACTCCTTTTAGAAGATGTTAAATTAAAGAATCTGCTTTTCACAGCAGGGACCAGAAGGCACAGTGGAAATTTTGCTGAAAAATTGTCAGCATGAATCATGAAAATAATATCCTCTAAAATATTGTTAGGGTATTGGTAAGTAGCTTGGTGAATAATGTAATGAATACTAAACAATCAATTTACTCAATTAAAGCAATAATTGAGTGGTGGTGTGAACTGTTTAAAAAGTCAGGCATCTTGTCAGCCTGGCTAATAAAGAAGCTGCTCTGCAAGCATTTGATAGATTGTTGGTTCTGGTTTTGAATCACAAAACATCAACGAAAAGCAAGAAATGCTGGGGGAAACTTGCTCTGAAATGACAAGTCGTGACACTTTGGATGAATCTCCAAACTTGTAGCCTTTAAACTTCTCTTCTAGTTTTTAATTTTATAACTCAGTAATGCCCAGTGTGGTGCTATAATCTATATGAGTAAATGTGTTTTATGTGGCACAATTGGCAGGATGAGTTGCATGATGTAAACTTTTACTTGTTTATTAAATGTGTTAAAAATTCTCATAACCAGTGTCTTTGCTGATGGATAAGAAGATACAAATAAGAAATAGTGATGAGCCATGGAGATATACATATATATATTATTTAAATTAGTGGATCACAAGTTGTTTATCAATTAGAACATCTTTTCATTTTACATATGGAAAAAACTCCAAATATGTTTTCTAATTTTTTTTGCTAATTAGCTGAAATAGGGAAATGAGGTATACATCCCTCAAAACATGACTAGACCAGAATGGACCAGAGAAATCATGCCTGAAGTTACCAAGCATTTGATCCAAATCCCACAATACTCAGCAGGAGAATTTTGGTCAACTTCAGCAAGATTTTGATGAAGCTAAAAATATTTTTCCTATATCTTCAAAGAAGATGCTACAAATGTAATTAAAAATAAAGGAAGAAAGTTAGTTTAGCTCTTTCAAATAAATCCCCACATAGTTATTTCAGGATAACAAATACATACATTTCTATATTTGTGTTATACTAAAATTCAGGCACAAATGTAGAAATATTCAAAGATATTATAATTGCACTATTGCACTTAATGAAAGCAACAGTAACATGCATCTATATGTTACTCCAGCACTGACTAGCTCTTAATCTGACCATTCTCATCTATTTACAGTATTCATGCACAGAACCAACTATTTGTGCTTCCCTTTATTTTTCACAGTTGGGCATAATTTTTTAATATTTTGTTTTTGATTTATCTAGAGTAGCATTAAGTAATTACTTGCCACCTCAATTTCAATGCTCACTCAGCATCAGTTTGAGTTAGAGGTGCCATGTAAAGCAAAAAGTCAAATTGGAGAGACCTTTTTTCCATTAGTTGCAGTAGGAACAGGATTAATTGTCAGTACCCATTTTCAGAAAAATCACTGTCTACGTTGTCCCACCGTTCGATGTTTTGGAGTAAAACCCTTCCCCAGGTTGTTCCCTACTCTTTGACCAGGTCTGTGCAATGCAGGACAATTTAGAGGCTCGGTTCAATCCAAGGAGCAATTCTTTGGAGCTGCATCCTAGCACGAGTGATGGATTGCTTGGCTGCAGTCTCCTGGCTTTGGCACACGTTGGTCGGGGCAGCAGCAGCCGCCTCTCAGCTGCCTCAGAAACCCTTCCAGGACTGCAGAACTCCAGTTCCTCCTTTCCCTGTGTGCATCATGACTGCCCAGCTCTTGCATCTTTGGCTGGAGTCAAGAGGAGGCAGAGAGTGGGGAAGGCTTCACAGTTGGTAGGAGAAGAAACTGGGAATGCTGTTTGTGGTCCTGAGCGTGTGAAGGAGAGATGATGACTGGGGAATAGAAGACCCTCCTCCTTCTCCTCTCCTTCCTCTGAAGAAACAATGGTGCTTAAGAAAAGAGGAGTCCACGACTGCAGTTTCATGTCCATTGGGGGCCTGACAAAATCTGAGGAAGAAGGAGCAGCACTTATATTACTGTCCTTAATCTGTCTCAATATTAAATATGTTAAGTTAATCACTTAGGATGTCCCCGTAGTCATTGGAGAGGCATAGGCTTAGTCCACCCTTGGATGTATATCTAAACAAACAGAATAAATGTGCCCATTTTCTGCAGGAAAAGGAGTGATAGGGAGTGATGCACCCTAAATTTTAAAGCAAGAATCCTATCCAGTCTTTGGAACAAAGCTGAGTTTTTTCCCTTGGTGCACACCCATGATGTAAGATACCCTGGATACTTGCTCTCAACCTTAAAAGAAATACAAAGAAGCAGTCCTAGCTCTTGTATTTGAAGCTGACACTGTGTGGAGGTGGTGTGTTACAGAACACCTACTGAACTATGGTATGACAGACATCCTTCCACTGGGAAACCTGGCTAGAAACACACTTTCAAGCAGGTTATGAGCTGCTCAGCAATAATCTCAGCTGAGGTGTTTGTGCAGAAGACCAGAAGCAGAAAAATTGCTGAATAAAGAATTTTACAGTAAACCCCCTCAAATAATAGCATCCTGTTTATTGATTTTTGGCATCTCCAGAGGTGGAATGCACTTGCAGTGTAGTTTTAGTACTGCAATTATGCATGTAACTGGCTTCCATCCACAATCCACACTATTTAAAAAAAAAAAAAAGTGATTCTCAGCAATTGGCTTAATTTTTTTTTGTGAACTGAAAATTAAACTCTTTGAAGTCATATGTCACTTTTGAACTCAATAAACCCTGAATGTTTATGGTAAAATAATTAATCTTAAAATGAACTAGACAAATCTTGGTTTAGAAAACAAGAAAGAGTCTAGAATATTCAAGCAATAACAGAGATATATTTAAGGTTTTCTCCTTTTAAACTCTGTCAGCTCTTAACACAACTTATTTAAATAAGACAGAGAAAGCACCTTTTTATAGGCAATAGAAAACATTTCCCTGCTCCTAATGTCACAGCCTAAGTGAACAGGTTTCAAAAACAAATTCATAAAACTGAAGATGAACAGTCTAGCAAAGGGAATAACATACCATAGAAGAGCAGATATAGAACCCTGGACAGTGCCACTTGTGGGTCATATTGTGCTGGAAATAAACAAAAATTGATGGGTTTTGCTCATGAAGATAGTGTTTTCCAGAATTATCAATGAAGTTTGCCTCGAGTCTAAAAGAAAATATGGTTATATATATTATAATCAGAGCGTTTTTGAGTATTTAAGGTCAGTTTCTCAAATGAATCATTAAATATGGGCAATTTATGGAAGGAAATCTACATTTCCATGACGTAATCATTATTCCTTTACTTCCTCTCAGAAAAGAACTATTAAAATTAATTTTAAACTTTAAAACATAGATACAAAATGCTGTTAACCCTTCAGCAGGCAAGGCTGGAATTGCAGTAACTGATTTACACTAAAAATAATACAAGACTGAAAGGTTGGTGCACCTGTTACATTTAAGGTGGGGAGAATTAACCTGGTTCACAATCTACCCTTATCCTTATATGAGGATATTTGAACAAGAGTAAAGAAAAGCCAATTCTTTTTCTAGTAGTTGGAACTACTACAGTTCAAGGTCTCCTAAGGCAGGTATACGGAGAAGCACTAAGCATACAAGATACTTGCATACAAGCAAACTTCTAAACTGTTGTGCCTTTGAGTCACATTCTCTCAAATAATTAATTGTCTAGTCATTTTACTTTAAATTTTATTAAGATTTTGCTTGAGGAAATTGCTCAAATGTCATCTATCATCAAGCAGTTGCAAGATGGAAGGCAAAATGTAAAAGCTTCAACAAGATGAAGCGGGGGGGTCCTGCATTTGCATCACAGCAAGTCCATGCAGTGCTCCAGGCTCAAGGCAGAGTGGCTGGAAGTGCCCTTTGGTAAAGGACCCGGTGGTGCTGATCAAGAGCAGCTGAACATGAGCCAGGTGTGCCCAGGGTCCAGGAAATCCAATGGCACCTGGCCAGGATCAGCAATGGTGTGGCAGCAGGACCAGGGCAGGGATTGTCACCCTGTGCTTGGTGCTGGTGAGGCCACACCTCAAATCCTGTGTCCAGTTTTGGGCACCTCACTACAAGAGAGGCATTGAGGGGCTGGAGTGAGTCCAGAGAAGGGAAATGGAGCTGGGGAAGGGTTTGGAGAATCAGACATACAAGAAATGGCTGAGACAACTCTAAGTGTTTAGCCTGGAGAAAAGGAGGCTCAGGGGAGATCTCTTCCCTCTCTCCAGCTGCCTGAAAGGACATCTTAGCAAGGTAAGGGTTTGTTACTTCTGCCAGGTAACAAATGACAGGATAAGGAAATGGCCTCAAGGGGCACCAAGGGAGGATTAGATTGTCTATTAAACTCACCAAAAAAGTTGTAAAACATTTACAACTGCTGCCCAGGGAAGTTCTGGGTTCACCATCCCTGGAGGTTTTTAAAAGACATGCAGATGTGACACTACAAGATTTAGTGGTGGACATGGTAATACTTGGTTAATAGTTGGATGCACTTCTTTCTTAAAGGTCTTTTCCAAGCTAAACAATGTTATGATGCTAAGATTCTATGTATTTTTCTGCAAAAAAAAAAATAATTTACTTTTAGTGACTAACAATGCTTGGCAAACTTTAGTTTTAATGTTACTGACCTGTAGCTCAGTCAAAAATACTACACCTTAACAGGTGGAAATAATAATAACAAAGTCTAAAACATTTAGTCTCTTCTCTCTTACATGTTACTTTGACGAAGTATGATTTAGTATTCTAAAAATTATTCTACTTCTTTTATCAGTTTGGACAGTACTTCATTTGATGCAGTTTGTGACAGTGTTACTAAGAAGTAGTTTGATAATAAGACTACTTAACCATTAAACTGGTGCATCTGACACTAGCAAACCTAATTATGATTGCTAGTGGCTATGACTTGGTGTTCATCCCAGTGCTTTCCCAGCTAATTTTCCCTTTCCCACTTTATACAAATTCCTTTCTTTGTTTTATCTGTTAAACACTGTATTTTGGTTGGTGTACAAGGGTTTAAGAAGTAACAGCAGTTTTATCTCAAATGGGGTCTCTGAGTTTCAAGAAGCTGAAACGCTTTTCTATTTCCACTGGGGTCCTGCCAGTTAAGCAGCTTCTAAATACAATAAGAGTAATATACGTGAAATATTGTGAAAAATGTCAATCCTATTTCAGTATGGAAAATAGATTTAAATTTGTGTTCTCTGGGAAGTATATTATTATGCCCATTATACTATTTACACAGTTTAGTGTTTTCTAGAACATGACCAGTAAATTTCTGGTTTTGATACAGAAATGTAGTGTTTCTAGGCATTAGCAGTGCAGAATTTCAGCATTTGGGAAAAAGATAATGGCATGCAATGCCTTTCCTCTCAAACATGTCTTCAAAACTTGTGTACAGGTTCACAGTGAGAATGGCTAAATATTATTACAAGGTGATGGCTGTTTAGCATCCCTCTTGAGATTATTATAGTGGGTTCAGCACAGGCACAACATTCACATCTCAATTAACTAGTACTGGCAGAAATAAGATAGAACGACCTTTCTTTAAAAGGCAAAAAGGTCATTGTGAATATCCAGTGCTATTTCAGAATTTAACGAGGACTGTTTTCATACAGTCCCAATGGGTGAGGGAAGATGACAGTTTGACTGCTCCTGTAACAATGCTGTTAAATATTCACTTGGGTTTTGTGTTGCCTTCCTTTTCCACTATGCTAGAAGAGGCTTCTCAGCATGAAAGATACAGGACAGACTTGAAGTCTAAGAACAGCAAACAAATGAGTAATACATCTGAGAATGTCTGAAAAGGCTGTCCATTGAAAGTTTCTCTTTCAGGAAAGTACAACTCCTTAAACTCAAAATACATCTCTTAGACTCTCTAAGCAGCCATTCAGCCAGCTGAGACAGCCTTGACCTGGGAGATACTAGGAAGAATACTTCTAAGAGGAAAAGCTATGTAGGAAGGAAACTTTCAGATCTAACCCTGACCCAAACATTTACTCTAACCTTATCTCTGCCTACCTTTGCAGAGCTCAGGAGGAGTCATGCTTGGCAGGGCTGGGCTGATATCAAGGAAAAAGAAGTCAAAAAGAAGGTCTGCAAACAGTGGATGTTGTGGCCAGTGGATGGCCAGACAGATGTAGCCAGTGTGCCTGAGGTCAGATGAGTGTATGTCTCTGCTAACCAGTGTGGGTAAGGGTTATGTCTGTGGTGCGTGTAACATTCTTTGAATTTCACATCAGTGGGGCTTTTGCACCACCTGTACTTGGCACACAGAACAACTTCTGTCCTCAGCTACTCCTCTACTACTCATAAACATTTTCTCTGCCTCACTGGGAATTTTGCTTAGTGTGGGGTGTACATAAAACAAACCTCAGAGATAATCCCCAGAGAATCAGAGAACTGGTTTCTCTTTGTGCCATTGATAGTGGAGTCATGCAGTGGGAGACAGGCAACACAGAAGAGAAGAAAGTTGTGGATAAAACAGTTCATATTCAGCTTTGAGAGCAGTGGAGTCTGGAAACTTTGCAAACACGATGTTACCTCTAGTCCATCCCAATAAACTTCATTAGTGATGTGTAGTTTATTTCAGAACTCAAAGTATGACCTCAAACATGACAAGAAACTTAATATGTTCAACTTAAAACCCATTCAATAGGACCAGCCCAGAGTTTTCATTCATTGCCCATGAACATCAAATTTTCCTATCCGCGGCATACTCAACAATGTCTCACTTCAGATTCAGATGTGTTGCTAAAGTTAATCTGAAAGAACCTCAAATAATGTCTCAGGATGTATCTGTTTCACCCCAGATATCTTGTTTACTAAAAATCTGTAATATAGTTGGCACACCTTGTTCAGAAACACTTGTTTCTGAAGTAATATGTAAATAAGATAGTTGCCACATTTTACATGCAAATACTGTCAAACTTCTTTTCTGCAAAAAGTCATTTCTTTAAAAGGTGGGATTCACTGATTCACTTTCACTTTTTTTCTTTAATATCTTCTTTGAACACATATGCAGATTTGAGATTAACAGTCTTCTGAAGAAAACAAAATCTGCATTCCTTTGCTCTGTCTGGCAGGAGGGCCAAGCATGCCCTGGGGGAGATCAGGCACAGCATCATCTGCCAGACAAGGGAGGAGATTGTCCCACTCTGCTTTGCACTGGGGCAACCTCATGTTGAGTCTTGTGGGCAGTTTTGGGCAGCACATTATAAAAAAACATTAAGCTGTTAGAGGAGGAGGAAGAAGTGTAAGGAGTGGCTGAGGTCACTTGGTCTCTTCAACCTGGAGAGACCTCACTGCAGTCACAACTTCTTCCTGAGGGGAAGAGGAGGGGCAGACACTGATCTCTCCTCTCTGTAACCCGTGACAGGACCCAAGGGAATGGCCTGAAGTGTGTCAGGGGAGGTTTAGGTTGGATGTCAGAAAAGGTTCTTCACCCAGGGGGTGGTTGGGCACTGGAGCAGACTCTCCAGTGCAGTGGTCACAGCACCAAACTTGGCAGAATTCAAGAAGTGTTTGGACAACTTTCACAGTCACAGGGTGTGCCTCTTGAGGGTGGTCCTGTGCAGGGCCAGGAGTTGGACTCAGTGATCCTGATGACCCCTTCCAACTTGGCATATTCTGTAATTCTGTGTAGAAAAGTGAAAATAAGAATATTTTGCGTGATGTGCCATTTGATGCATGACAGGATAAACACAGAAACTAAAATTATGCTGCAGATCACATGCTGTTCAGCAGGTCAGCTAGTTCTCTCCAGAGAGTTCACACTTTCTCTCACTGTCTTTTAGGCTTTCTGCATTTTGTGTATATCCTTTCTCTGCTCCTTTGATTCTTCTCACTTTCCTTACCCTTTCTTACTTTTCACACTTCTTGTGTCTTCTTCTCCATTACCCTTCTGCATTTTCACTTGCCTTTGACATGTTTCTGTTGTGTGGTGTTTATTTCTTTATTTATTTTGTGACTTTAAAGCATTCCTTACCCTGCAGATGTGCATTCTGAATTATCTGAGAGATCATGCCACTAGTAGTAGTACAGTGTTTTGTTGTAAAAGGATTGATTAGTTTTTCATCCATGCATTGCGCTATAGCACAGGTGATTTCTCTGTGAAAATGGCTCTCAAATCCTCTTGATTCCTGATTTTCATCTCCACTTATTTTTAGAGATGAAAGAAGAAAAAGCATAGGAATAAATGGTCTTTAAAATATGCTTTCATTTTTTTGATGTCCTACTGTGATTGTTTTCTCTCATAACTTTCTCACTCTTCTATTGTTCTTTGTATTTTTAAAACCCCAAAACCTACAATATTTGTTAATAATTCTATTGTTATAGATGAGCAAGTTTTGTGCATATATTAAATCCAAATATTCTTTTATATTGGTCAAATTAATATTTCATAGTCTCCAAGGGAAAAATTATTGTTTTTTTCAAAATTAGAAAAACTGCTCAATAAATCAGTTTTTTTCAGAAGACTGTTATAGGTATCACCTACTTATCACATGCAAGTTAACTCATTTTAGACATTTTTCTAGAACTAAAATTTTAAATTTTTCTACTAGGATCATTACATGCTCATTACTTTCCCCACCTATTTTAAATCTCAGTGATTAAAACAGAACACCTTTCTACAGGTAAGATCTACCTGATCTCAGATTCAAGAAAATGATTTCTTTCTTGTTTTCTCACCTTGTTTTGAAGCCATAAGCCTCAATTCTTTGTAAACAGTACTGCTTTTGTCCAGTAATTACTTGAGCAGCTAATAGTCACTCAGTCAATCTTTCCTCTGAGACACTAGTGTCTGACCAGTTCATTTCCACTTTGTTGTTCATTCCTTATTTATGAGAACCGTGCTAAAGTTCTCTTCTTAGTATTTCCATTTTTTACAACTGCAATAATTTATGATCTAAGTTTTCCTGCAGATGCTGTAAATCTCATACACTTAATATAAATAATCCTGTGATAAATTTTAACCTCAAATCTTGCATTCACCTTTGTATTCTTTATTAATTTAATGAAAATGTGGAAAATTAGACTATGATGGGCTTAAGGAACTGATCCCCCACTTACAGAGGCAGATGAGCTTCACCCTTCTCAGCTGCACTCCTCAGATTTCTACCAATATAAATGGCAGTTTCAGATGCACGAGAGCTCAGGAACATCACCGGAGGAAGTTGGGGTATTTCTGCAGTGCACAGTGAAAACTGCACGCAGCAGAAAATTTAAGAATTCTATATTTTATAAATAGATAAGAGGATAAAGAATGGATGAAAAACCCTCAAATGAATTATCAAGGATATTTTTCTATTCTCTTATGTTTTTGGATAGATTATTGTCCATATTATTCCACTTCCTTTGTAGTGTTCATTTGATGTGGAGTTGTTTTATACTAGGGAAGAGGAGGATTTAAGCAAAAGGACAGAGAATTTCCTGAAGGCAGGAGTTGCTTAGACAGTTTTGAAAAAGAAGGAGCCTTCCTTCCAGAAGGTGAAGTTCCAACAACAGAGCTCCCAACCTCTGTCCTGCTGTGCTCCCGGGGACCTGCTGAGGCTCTGAGCTCTGCTCAGACACATCAGGATGTGGCACTGCTGTGCTCAGAACATGTCCCACTCACAGGACACACCACCGAGTCACAGCCACAGCCTGCTACAAGTGCTCAGGAGGGACAGTTAGTCTCCCTGCTTTAACTGCTGAAGAGGCAGTAATGGGAAATTGATAAGAAGCTTAATGTTATTAAACACCTGTGAGAAACCATTTAAGGCAGAAGACATTTCTGCATCACTGAAGCATTCACACTTCACGATGCTTTTAGGGGAAAATCCAAGGCAATATATATATTTACATTGATATATATATATATATATTTCAAAACTCTCCTGTACTTTGTCTCTCCTCATAGCAATCCCAGAGAAGTACATATAACAAAGAGATAATCATGAAATAGTTATGAAAGCTGATGGTCAACTGGATTGACAAGTCCCATGATCTTTTTGGCAACTGTATTATGTACATTCAAATTTATCTTTTTCTGAACCAGGAACTTTTCTGGTTTTCTGAACCAGTGATAGTATTGATAGCTAAACCAAGAGAATGAAAATGATGTGTTTTTTTTCCGTTCCAATGCAAATTATGTCACTGGTTAATTATGCAGTCTTTGGTAAATCACTTTAGGTGTGAGGGCCAGCTCCAGAGAAAGCTGTGAAGGGTTGAAGGCAGACAGGCAGCTCTTGAGAGCCCTCACATATGTTCTGAAAGACTGTGGTGTGAATCAGGTCATGTCTAGGAGCCACAAGGTTGAGAGGTGAATACAGAGTCGTGCCTGTGCTCGTATGACCACTGGAGAGGCAGAGCTAAATGCTGTGAACACGGTGAAATGCTGCAACTTCCCAGGGACTCGGGATCAAAGCTGCCATGAAGCATAGGCAGAGCTCAGGCATACACTGAATCAAGTTTAGCCTCCAGTTTTGTGTAAACAGATCCTTCACTGGGTCTGATCTTACTTTCTGGTAAACCTTTAATGCCAGTGTAGCATGAACTATTAATTTTAAGGAAGGTAAATGCTGTTATGTAATTTGAAAAATTTGAAATTTTGAAGGCACAAAGCTATATAAATATTTTAAATTTTATTCAGCTTTTCTAAACGTATAACTTTTTTTCAGAGTTGATCCCCATCCTTTTTTCAAACTACAACAGTGTCCAGCAGGCAATACCAGACTAGAGGTTTCTTGGTAGAAAGGAGAGAGAAGTGCTGAACTTCTTCTATGGAATTTTCCAGAATTTGAGGACTTCTTTAGTTTAGGGCCACTGACTTATGAGCATTTATCATTGCAAAGTCCATCTTTGTATGTTCCACTGACAGAAAGGAAATTGAAAATTAAGATATTTTTGCATTTCTGTGTTTTGATCAGTGAAATGCAGAACAGCCAAAGCACAGGATGATTTTAAATTGATGGAAATAAGAAAGTAAATGTTCAGTGAATAAACCCCAATAATTATTTTTTAATAATAGGTATGAATTAAGTAAATCAGGAGTTTTAATGGAAGTTGTAATTTAACAAACAAAATACAGATTTAACACATATGATTTAACACTGAAAAGCTGAAATTTAATACAAACGTTGCTATTTAGTAGGAGAAATCCCCATGAAAAAAGAAAATTATTGTCATCCTATGACCAGTGCATTTGGTCAGGTTTTCTGGAAATGTCATTGTGTTAAAGGTGGTGGCTGGGGAGATCTTGTTTCCCTTGTTCTGTGGATGCCCTTTGGCAGAAGATTGATGCTGAGTTTGGGTTTACAAACACAGAGTACGTTGAGCCAGGAAGTGCAACAGGTCTGCAGCACAAGTAGGAAAGCAAAAACACCATGACAAGCTGAGACAGTCAAATACTGTTTGTTCTACAGAAGATTTTGTTTTTATGAATTATTTCCCAGTTTTCTGCAGACATTTCCGTACTAACTCTATTGGTGATTGGGTTCCAGCTCCGTACTCAGACTATGCAGAACTACAACAGAAGCTTCCTAAGGGAGAAACTTTGAATTTTGGCTCAGCCTTCATTAATGTATAAAATGGAAAAGAAGTAGAAAACATGAAATTTTTGACCTACATTGTAATTGAAACAATGAAAACATCCTTAAATCATAGGTGTTTTAGAGACTCAAAAATCTTCTGAACTATTCAGCTGCTGATCAAAAGTGAGATTTTTTTTTTTTTAAGGATGTACTGTAGCTACAAAAGGGGCTGTTCTCTTCTGTAATAGAGGATCTGATATGAGCTGCAGAGAATGTATCAAAGCACATTGTTTTTACTCTACAAAAAATAGCAGTAATGAGCAAAATAGTTTTACCAAGTAAGATCTTTTTCCTCATAAGTTTTGATTCTCAAGATAACTATTGATTTCCTGTACCCTTAGCTCCATGCCTTCTGAAACACATTCACACACACACAGAATCACTATAAAAAATTACAGTATTTGCTGCAGGCTGCAGTGGTAATTTTCTATCATATCTCTTTACCCTCTGATATTGTTCTGTTCTATGGAAAATTCTGTAGTGGAATACAAAAGCCAGCATGGATGAAACTTTTCTTTTATAATGTTTTGAGCTGCTGTTTTGAGGGGAAAAGGGCAGATTGTGATGCTATCATCACCTGTTTTATAGATTGTTTTGCTGTCCTGCTGGATATAGTATGGCACCAAGAGCCCAAATACACATGAATCCAGATGAGATAACAATCTTGTAATGCCAGGAGAGATCTAAGGCTGAACTGTCACTCATATATGTGCCTTCCTCATATTCATGACTTATGAGATAAATTCTTTTGCAAACACAGAAAAGCATGAAGTATTAATAATATCTTTGAACATTGGAATCTGAAGGAAAGAATATGATTCTGACTTTCATGGAGTCATGCACATCTAGCTCTAACAAGTGAGATTTGGACAGGAAGATGTGTCTAATTCAGTTCTTACAAGCCCTGAGCGTCTTGTGGTTTCTGCACACTTGTATATTAAGTAACTCTGGAGTTGGACAAATCTTTAATGCAGTTAATTATTCTCTCAGAGCAAAACCCAAAGTTTTTGACTTTTTTCTTGGTCTAAATCTGTTTGTGCTGGCATAGTCCACTTCAACATTGTGTTTGCTGAAGGCCTTCACTGGCTTATGGCTGCTGTATCATGGCCTCAACTTGGTTCATGAAAGGACTGCATTGCATCCTTATATTTTGGTTCATCATATATCTGAGATTTTGAAAAAAATTGGGCAGTTGCATGTAAATTTAACAAATGCAATACCAACAAGAAATATCAGGATAGAGAAGGCTTTAGTTTCTGATTAAATTTCTTGGCAGTTTATATATTGAGGTGGAGGAAGAATGAAGTTGTTTTTGGGAAGGCTTTCCCTTCATATTTTTTGTCAGAAAGATAAAAAATAGGTTTATATGAGCAATAGGAAGGATAGGGACAAATTTTCAGTGACTAGGGAAAAGTAAAAGATATGTAAAAGAAGAAAAATGGTGGAAGGATAGATAGAGAGAGGTAAAAAAGTTTTGCCTCTTACATCTGAACTTTCATTGGTTATTATGTTCCTTTCCAGTTCTTAACATAAACTTATGAATTTTAGAGGGCTATGTGAGATTTCCTTCCGTACATTTGTCTGCTAAAGCAAAATGTCCATTACACTTTGAATCTATTCCATTAATTATGAACAGCAAAGAAAAAATAAGCATAAATATGTACACAATTGCACCCTAACACTTGTCAGATTTTCTTCAGTGCCATTTTTAATTTTTTCTCTTTATTCTCTAAGGGAAAACTTCTTTTGTATTAGGGATGTTGAGCTTACAAATAAACACTTGAAAATATATGTAAAAAATCGAATAGTATTTGCACAGAAAAGAACAGTGAATTGTAATGAGAAAGAATTCTCTTTTTAATTCAGGAAATCAGTCCTTTGTTACAAACAAACAAACAAACAAACAAATGACCCAACAAACAAAACAAACAAACAAACAAAAATTTCCCAAATTCACCAGCCAACCCCCCAAACAAACACCCTGCCACAAATCACTTAATGCTTTTTAAAGAAACTTTTGGCAGAATTTTGGAATTCTGGAACTTTTCCTTGGAATTTTGGAATTTTTGGATTTTTGATCTCTGCTCCCTGTCAGCCTTTGTGACTTTACAAGACTAGGCTTCCTAACTGGTTACTTTTCTTGTTTACTCTTCTGAATAGTTTTCTTGTTTACTCTTCTGAATAGTCCAAGTCTATGTCAAATCTTTCAATCTTTTTTTTTCTTATTTTATCTGACATAAACACCCTTCCACCTGTCAAAACTTGAATGCCTAGATAGTCTGGTGTGATAAAGGCCTGATTTTAAGATAATCATAATCCATAAGCTTAAATATAAGGTCTACAATAAATGTTATTTTTTGCTCTAACTTCTGATTTGTATTTCTCGTGGCATTTTCATCATCAAGATTTCAGAAATTCTAACAGGAACAGAGTAGGTTTAGGATAAAAATACTGTGTGCTTGAGGACGGTCGTACGGATTTTATCAGTAGATTTGTTGTCTCAGTCTTCACAGGGCTTTCTCAAGAACTACAATAATGCAGATGTCAAAATTAAGTCTGCTGAAATTGAATTTTTCCTCCTCTATGGAAATACAATTACATAGGACAATACAAAGAAAATCCTATTCTTTGAAACCACTTTTATTCCAGTTTTCAGTTTTTCTTTCATTCCACAAAGTTCTTTTGTGATCAGTGTGGGATCATATGAAGACAATAAAAAGAACAGTTCTGGAATGTGCCTTTAGCATCACAGAAACTTAAGCTCTGCAGACCATATTGGCTGCCTGAAATAGGTGGTGCATTTCCAAATGGAAGCATAAAGCATAATGGGAATGATATGCAAATTAGAAAAATCAGTAGCAAAACAAACTGCCTTGTTTGTATTCTACAGCAGCAGGTTTAACCAAAAAGAAGTTGTAGGGTTTTTTGTGTGTGTTTCTCTAAAAGAAACATTTCCTAACAACACAAGTGACTAATTTAGAATGGAAAGTCTGTTGAATCTCAGTGTTGGTTGAGTTTTTGGAAGGAGAGTAAACAAACTAAATGCAGGAAAATTTTCATGGAATTGGAATGTACCTTACAGCAGATGAGTCTTATGTTCAATATGTGAATACATGTGGATTAATACATGTGAATATTTAAGGTAAATAATGTTTAGTAAAAAAAGAAAATGCAAATGTGTGATATCACTCTGTAGTTTTTTTTGTTATTGAATTTGTCATGATACAGTCAAAATCTAAAAATATCTGAATGTGTTTTGACCCAAATCATTACTATATTTTGATGCATTCATTAAATAGGAATTACTGTACCCTAAAACATGTTTAAGCACAGTGTAATTATTAGAAAGACTTATTCTTTTGAAACCAAATCAAGACAGTTTTTTATCCAATTTTTTTGGGTTTTTTACATTCTGACATTTTCGATTTAAAATGTAGTGGCACTGTTTAACCATCTAATATGTCCTTTTTTCATATGCTTGTTTGCTTTTGATAAAAACCTAATATTGACAGGAAACTCCACATTCAACTCAGACTTGTATGTGCAAAACTGCCTGTAAAGTAAAAAAAACCAAATATTTAGAGCTAGAAAAATGAAATTATTATACACTAAGAAATAATAAACTAAACATCCTTGATTACACAACTCCCTAGGTGCCTTCTTCACATGCTACAGGCTGTTTGTTATTCTTAAAAAAAACAAACAAACAAAAAACAGGGGTCATGGGAGGTTGCTTACATAATTACATTTTGAATTATGACTTTATTAGTTTAAACAAATAGTGATATTTCTATATGTCCATGGTGTGTTAACTTACAGAATGTTAGAGGATTGATCTATGCTGGAGCTTTGCACTACCTACCTAGATCAAGACACTGGCAGGAAATGATTGTGATTACCATGCTGCTATTCTTAAAAAAAAAAAATAAAAAAAAATTTAAAAATTATCCAGAGGAACCAGAGAACCACTCATATGTTGAGTAGAGTAGAGGATGAGATTTTTATTAATTTCAGCCATGAAGGTAAAAGCCTTGGCTGGTAACTACAAAATTAGACTTAATGAGTTATTATTTTTCTTGTTTTGTAGAATGAAAATCAACTAAGCAAATAATCTCATAGTCTCAGATTCCTAGGTTGAAACTAATGACAGAGAATTCAGAATTCAACATTTTTTTATGTGCACCTCAGACACTTTTTCTCTCACTCACTGTATTCTGTGATGAAATCCAACATTTAATCCATCACAAACTGAGAAAGGTGAATTTATTTAATGAAGCAAGTAGGAAGCACAAGAAGCTAGATATCAGATTGCAAAAAGCATCAACCTCTTACCCAGACATGGGCTGGAAATAGTGCAAGTATATTTCAGTAAAATTGAAAATGGTCTGTGTAGAATCTGTAACACAATCAGAGAAAAATATCACGACACCAGTTTGTTAAATCATTTGCTGGCTTATAACATCAAGACCTGCATGAATAGAAGAGACTGTGGCTGTGAACTGGAGAGATTCATCCCCTTCAGACCTGCATGGAAATTCTAGACTTCTGCACTGATATTTGCCAGTCTCAACTGTGTAATGCAAGGCAGGAACACAAATGGCTGTCTCTGTCTTTCTACTGAGTGTGGTGGTGTGCAAATATCCAATCTCATTTCCTCTGTCATGTTTGATGTCTGTAGGTGGGCTGGCCTGGGTTTGAGAGCAGCTAGCACACATCCATCCTGATGCTGGCTGGTGACTCATGTAGCAGAGCACAGTGATGTGTCCTACCAAGTCATGAGTAGGAGATGGTAGAACCACAGGCTGGGACAGCAGATCCTCTCAGTGATGGCCAAGAACACATCACAACTGACAGAGAATATTGAAATCAGATCAAGGTCTACCCATGCATGTGTAGCAATCATGGATGAATCTGAAGATACCAGAAGGAGTCCTCAGAACTCCAGTACAAATACTCTGACTGAGAGTTTTATATCTTCTATCAATGTGGTGCAGGACTGTAGAACAATATTTTCTCATAGCTTAGAGTCACCACAAAATTCAACTGTCTTTGTTCCCAGAATAAGGTACTACTCTTTGAATTTGTCTTTTCTAAATACATTGCTAAATATAAATTCAAGATAAAAACCTAACCATCCAAGCTGTCATACTTTAAATGTTGTTGTCCCAGGTGAATTAACAAGTGCCATACAAGTTATGCAGTCTGGTGTAAACCCCTCCACCACAAGGAGAAAGATGCAGCCTCACTCTGTCATTCCCCGGTGAGTTGGCCAGGCAAGCCTTGTCTCTGTCATCATTTGACACCGAAGTGTTATTGCTGTCACAAACAGAGCACAGGGAAGTAGTAAAAAATGATAAGAAGCGCCGAGTCTGTCGAACAAAAGCAAATTTGAGTACAGGTTACAATTACAAAAGGCTGGCATGCAGAATAAGCCTTGCTAGCTCTTACTTGATAAATAAACCAAACATTCATGCTTATAAATCTTATTAGACTGACAGTTGAGTCTTACTGGTGACTGAAAGAAGCTAAATGGTATAATGCGACCCAGTAAGACTCACTTCCAAAATATGTTTTATTTCATTTTGAAATAGCTTGTATTAAGCTAAACAATGAGGGATTTAATTACTTCAGAGCCCGTTGATTCATTATAAGACAATAGGTTTTAGTACAATATTTGGCAGCTGACTCATCTCAGGATTCAGCTGGTGCCTTACATAACATAATGTGGTGATTGAGACACAGCATAAATCATGCAGCACTGAGTATCTGAGAAAAATACAACCACAGTTGTAAATAACAACATGTTGCATAAAGAAAAACCAATATCAAACCAAGTATCAGTTTCCTATTCACGCATAAAAAACCACTGCATACACAATTACTTTTCCTGTTGTTACTCACAAATTTCCTTGCTATTTTTTATATCAGGATTTCTTATTGACCCTGCCATCTCATAAATAATACAGCTGTGTTGGTAGGTAGTTTTCACTTACCAAATTAGACTTGACCCCCTTGTATTGTTTACATGCTGTTATAATTAGGCCCAGGAGAAAAGAAAGGCATCTGTTTTACCTCTCTCTCATTGTGTCATCTTACCTATATTAAAACTGAAAAAATCCCTTACAGTTGCAGAATGTTGTTCTGTAGCAGAAACCAGCAGAGTCATTAAGATGAACAGAGACTGACCCTTTTCATGCTGTGCCCTGACTTTTCATTACTCCACATTTATTATGATTTAAAATGTGTGTGGCGTGTGCTTCCTGCTCAGCTCGAAACCAAATCCATTTGAACCACGTGGAAGGATCCTAGAATAACAATGTGAGTTCATCTTAGATTACATTTCATAAGTGAATTTTATGCCAAAGTGTTTCTTACATGAAGAGTTATGAGAAAAAAAAAATGGTATTTTTATGCCACACCTGGGGAATGCACTGTTAGAAAACCTGAATCCCACACTTTAGCTGTTGGAGCTACATTTTCATGTAAGCTGTAGGCTAAAACCCCTGGCTATCCTCTGTGTCTGTGTGCTGCCTCTCACTCTGGTGCTGACCTGCAGTGACATGGAAAGGGAAATGGAGGAGGGCTGGCAGGGCAGGAGGACGCCTAGAATGGTTTTGACTTCTCCCCTGCAGGCAAAATATGCCCAGCTGGACCAGCTCCCATGGCTGCACACAGACAGGGATGTCTATCAAAGTAATCTTCATTTACTACCCTTCATTTTAGTCAACTCTGGGGCACAGTATGTGCTACTGCCTTGTATGAACTCTGTGCTGCTCATCCATGGGTAATGGAAAGGAAGACAGATCTCTGCTGGTGTATCTCCAACACCTGCTGTAATATAAATGCATAGCTGATTAAATAGAGCAAGGAATATTAAGGACAACAGTTTGGTATGAAATCACAAATGAATTAGCTGTCATAATCTGTAACATTTTTTTCAATTGCCAATAACCTCTAATTTACCTCACTTGTGGTATCTTCTTGCATCTTGCAAAATCACATGGAAAATTAAGGAGATGCTCTGTTGGCCAAATCATGACCTCTGTCTTTGCTTTGAGGTGACATACATTTTCTGCTAAAACAGTAATGACTCATTAACAGACTGAGATTTACACTGATCATAAAATCCAACACGTTCATAAGTCATAAAGTTGTCAAAAAATCTTTTCCAAACCAGGTTATTTCTGGCACTATATTAATTTTTATTTTCAATAGATATTCCTACATTGAAGAAATTTGACAAATCTACCTTTGAAAGTTTTGATGACTTCCCAAACTGGCATAAGAATGCTTGTAATTTCTGATTTATGGCCTAAAGTTGAACAACTCCTCAAAATACTAAAGTAAAAAACTATCTGTGGTAATTTATTGTACTCTGTGTGTTTGAAACTGTGTGGAACAAAAAATTTAGAACAGCCTTACGTTAATTTATTATGACGTCTTTTTCAGCTACACTGTCAGACAAAATACTCTTAAAATGAGAAAATACTACTTTTAGCTACCTTGTTCTTACTTTATCAACACATATTAAAAGTCTGAAAAGTTAATATTAATGATTCCCAATGACCCAAAGTGGTACCAAATATTATTGCTATGTTTCATTGTGTCAAAATAAGAAAATGTTTTGCAATGTATTTTACTTGAACTAATTTTATTGTGCTGGCTGTATTTGCAAGTTTACTGTTAACATATCAATAGGCATTGAGGCATAGACCTCAAAAATGCAGGGCACAAAAATGTCTCACCAAAGTCAGCAAAAAAGATGGGTAGTTGGATTCTATGGGAATCTCTCAGCCCTGGAACTCATTTATGGCTTTTTGCTGGTGAAGAATCCACATGGAAAGGTATTAAATATAGAAGTGGTGCCAAATGCTCTCTGATGTGAAAGGTAACAGAGAATCAAGTTCTACGAGCTCTTTCCTGGTGTATTTAAAATGTGCACAGATGCATGCAGGCTGACAGAGGTCTCCTGCAGAAGGGCCTGACACTGAGTGCCAGAGGGAGAAGCAGGTCTGTGAGCAGCCTGAGCTCAGCCTGCTTTTATGGTAGTTTAGCCATGCAGTGCTAAGCCTCAGGCCTTCTGTGCTGGCAGCTGACTCAGAAAATAGGATGTACTTCATCTGCTCCATGCCTTGAGTTCCCAGGGACAGTGTGGACATAGCCTGAATCTAAATAAAAGCATGCTGTTGAGGTTTTGGGAAAGTTCCTGAGAAACAAGATATTACACATGCTGGAAAGAGTCTTAATATGACATCTACTAAACCATAAATATCAGGAGATAGTAAAGAAGTGGGACTCAAACCAATGTGCAAGAGACAAGCAGTATTGTGGTTGGGAAAAGGAAGACATGATGATTGAGAGAATGCAGAAGGAATTTTCAATTAATGTAAAGGAACCAAAATGCCTGGAAGGTTTATTGATTACATTATGATATTTGTGAAGAAAACTTATCATTTGGTGTAAAATGGTGAAAACCCGACAGCGTAATTGTCTAATGCTTGAAGAAATGTCAGATTCTTAGAAAAGAAAAATGTCTTCTGCTAGATCAGCTGCTGGAAAAGAAGACTGGATTTTGGATATGTGAGGTCTTCATCAAAGGGAAGTTTTGAAGTTCTTTACTATTAGTTTTTTTCTGAAGAGAACCATTATCATTTTTTCTCCATGTATAATAAAAATAGGCACTAAAAATCTGCTCAGTGATGATCAAAAGAAATTTAAGTCAGTTAAGTGGAAAAATCAACTGCCTAATATTTGGAGAAGTACTAGAAGTGAAACAGTGACATTGTGATTGCTGTCTTTTGGAGGTCTTTTAAGAATAGATTAGACAAACATGTAGCCCATCTATCCAAGACACATTAGTCAGTCTTCCTAGTCTTATTTGGAGATTCACTTAGTGCTATAGTTGAACTCTGATTTTCAAAGACATGTTCATGTGGGAGTTCCTTATTTCCTTTTCCCCTTTAACTAATAGCTGCTACTTGCTGATTTCTGCAATTTTTGCTGCTATCAAAAGGAAACTAAATGTTCAGTAAAAAATTTAATGCTGTATTCTAAATCCAACAGTTGGAATACTCTTAAATTGTTTCAGGTTGTTCCCACAAACATGTGAAACAGTGATAATTATGTGACCAAATCCATCAAAGTGATAAGGTTCTTGCTGAGTGAACAGATTCTTGTTTGAAAGTCAGTATGTTGCAAAGGAGGGAGTGAGCATGTTTTCATAATCAAATTTCCAGATTAAAAAACCCAAACAAACCAACAAGAAACACCACTGAGAGGCAAAAATGAAACTCTCAACATGAACAAGTACAGAAAATTCCAGAAGAAGATGTATCATGGAAGAAAAGCCAAAGAAAGGGTCAAAAAAGTAAACATGTTTTGTTTTATTTATTTCTTAGATGAGTGCTTCTATATTCTCTGGGGTAGAGTGAAATGCCTGAAGGAATTTATTTTAGTTCTTGAAGAACAGCTTCTCCATTATTTAAAGGCTCCACTCACCAGTTTCATTTTGTTATTTTAAAATAAAAAAAATTGTGTATCTTATACTGCAGATATCCTGGCTGATTATAAAAAGCAATCCCCAGATATTGTAGATATAACTTATAATAAAAAACCTGCACATATATATATTTGAGAAAGAAGGGACCAAAATATGGGTTTGTGCTCATAATCAAAGTCTTGCAAACTCCTGACTATCTTCTGTCTTTACCAGCTCAGCCTCATGAATTTTAGGGAGGTTTGCCCTAAAGCCCAAGAATTTTGATGACATGTCACAGTTACAACAGTGAGAAAGTTCATGAGGAAAGACCTGTCAGAATTCTTTTTTTCCAGACCACTGTAGCATTTTCCCATGTTCCTCTGCTGAAAGCAGCACAGCAGTATTTGATATATGGATAAGGCACTGACGAACCTTACCTCTGTCTAGATAAATAATATAACTTGAAGACTAAACTTCTGTAACAGGTACCAGCTTTACATCAGCAGGTACCCAAGACATGAAATGGAAGAAATGGAAGAAGAATGAAAGAAGTTTGCAGCAGAATCTGCCCTTTGGTCAATGTCCTTCATTCCTTTCAGCTTCAGTGCAGGTTTTGTTACCTTGCTCCCTTAGCGCCACGAGAGCATGCCTGGGGTGTCCCCTAGACCCTTCAGACACAAGCCAACTGTCTGTGAGGAAACTTCTCACCTTTGCCACATGCTAATTGGATGAAGCAGACAGAATCACTGCTGATTTTTGATTGTCACAAGGAATTTTGTGATTAGGAGCTGTGGTTTGTGCACAGAATTGGACAAAATTATAATCAAGGCGGGTATGCTTTTGACCATCTTTTCCAATAAGAATAAAAAAAAAATCATCCCATTTTCAGTGTCAGTGTCAATTAAAGAATAGTTTTGTGTTATATACATCTTAATAACTCAAGATTATAATCTAATTGCACCAGATTGTATGGTACCCTGTTGCTCATGGCTGATTAAAAACCTCATATGCAGCTCAGACACATAGATTAGGTAGACTCAGTGTTTGCTTAACTTTCAAGAACCTCGTTCAGATTTGCGTGGGCTGCTGTTACATGTGCTATTCCCAATCTTTCTTTGATGGTTGTTGGCCCTACTGCTTTTGACTTTGACCCTAAAGCCTGTGTCCTGAAGCCACTGAATAATAGAAACAAGTCTGGGGTTAGAGCAGAGCCACGTGGATTTCCTGATGTGGAGACAGACATTCTAGTTTTCATCTTGTGGCTGAGGATCAAACTGGGCATGGAGAGACAGAGAACTCTGTTATGTGATGGGAAGTTGTATTTGAGGTATATATGCTATTATGGTTTCATCCCTTGTAGCAGTTTACCCATCTAAACCCAAAGCTCCTGTTTCAACTATGGAATAAAATCTTATCTCTGCATAGAATAAAATTTAATTTCTTAGCATTTTACAATATCTGTAGTTTAAGGTGCTACTTTGCATATTTTGAATAACAACATGGTACTTTAGTAGTTAATGGTTGTTTCAGGTCATAAAGCAAAATTTAAAAGTGGAATTTCATTGGGAATATTAAAGCTCAACAAATTTTTCACAGGGGAAAGAGTAGATTTTAATTTCAATTAGCCATTACTGATGTTAACATTTTATTCACTGCAGGTTATTTTGTATTTTCTCTCATATTAGCCTGTGATTGTGATCTCTCTGAGCAAATGTATTTGCTTGTGTCAGACTTACTGTAATTTCTACCTTTTATGAGACAAATCTGGCTTATAGCAAAGGCTATTAGAAACATTCTTTTCCCACTCTGCAAGCCCAGAGAATTTTATACTGCTTTGTAGTGCTGCTAGAACAATGCTCCAGAGAGACATGAGGTGGCTTTGAGTCAATCATGCTAATTGTTTCTGTATTTTGCTAAGCTACTGCTATCTTCAGTTGCAATTAACATGACATCTGGCAAAGCACTGGGCTGGAACATTGATTATTCTAATGTTTCTCATTAGTAATCATTAATAACAAATGAATAATTAAACCGATTATCAATTAACCTCTGGCTAAGGTTTCTGACACTATTTTTCCTCTGTAGAGACTCACAGCGTGTACTGTTTAACTTGCTCCGATGTTCACTTCATCACCCTTAGAAGATAAAATTGTATTTAATTTTACTCTGAAGCAGCATAATGTGTACCCTCTGCTTCAGGAGCACAACAGCCAATATGCTGTATTCATTGAGACTGCATTTGTATTCTATTTCTGTAAGCATTGTGTGAATTCTTAAACCTAAGTGCTTACTCACATGAGGATATAAAACTCTACTTGAGTGGGCATGGGTACATAGACCATAAAAAAGGGTGAGGAAGGGTAGCTGATAACTTGGCAGTGGTTATGCATGGTAGCCTAAGTGCTACCTCCCAGAAAGCCTCTCTCTGTGTCCAGGAGATTAGGAGGCAACATTTATTTCTTACCTGTAACACCTTTCCTGGGAAGTCATTTCTGTTGAGAAACGGCTGTGATTTTGTGATGTGTGGCTTAGCCAAATGAATTTTGCTTAACAAAATTACTCAGCTTCCTATAATTTGCTATTCTCACATATTTATATAACAGCTAAGGCTGCAGAAATACTATGGTGGTCCACACTGCTTATTAAAAAAAAAAAAATGCAACCAGGGTACATCTGCAAAGGCTAAATACAGTGGAAGGGGGGAAGAAAGGGAAAGATTACTTGGGGTTTATTAACTTTGTTGCCTCTTATTATTGGTATTCCTGATGGTTACAGCCTCCATGAGTGGTATGAACACCTGAGTAAGCATATATATATTCATGCTTACAGTTTTCTGGCTGGAGTTAGGAGCTTGTACTTCCTGGAGTAAAGAGCAGTATTTAATAACCCACAGATGACAAGCTGCCTACACAATCAGACCCCAGCTTTCATCTGTTCCTGTGTTAAAGATGATCTTTAGGAAGGTAACAGGTATCTGGGAAGACAGATGTGGAGTGGGAGAGAGTGTTCACTGTACCACTGAACACCTGGGGTGCATCAGAGCACACTTAAGACAGATCTGCCTTCTGTCAACCCAAGAACAATCTCTGTGAGCACAACTGTGTGGCACAAGTCGATGATTGCTCTGAACTACACCCTGTTCCTCTTGCCCTAAGGGATTGTAGGATTTCAGACTATTCCCAAGTATACCCTTCACATTGGTTTCAGAAGGGATTTATGACAAATGAGAAGCTTTTCTACTGTTTGTCCAGTACCCACCTATTATACCAGATTATTATCTTGGACCTAGATATTATGGCTTTTGAGGAGTTTGTAAAGGAAGAACAAATCAATCTTTAGCCAGAATCTAAATGCTGAGGCTGAAAAGACAGCTGTCAGAGAAACACTGATTTGTTAAGCTGCTCTGCATGGCTGAGTTTGAAATATCAGTAGAAAACTGTTCCTCTTTTCTGCTCATGGATGAGAAGGAAGCAGTGATGATCTGCTACTGAGTCACAACTGCTGGGAAGGTGGCTCAATGAGTAAGGAGCTTAAATTTCTCTTCAGAAGCAATGCTGACTGCTTTGCACACAAACAGGCACTGCCCAAAGTGACTGAGCTTTATGAAAACGGATGAGTTCTGAGATTTTAAAAAATCTCCTACAAAAATTCAATAGTTAGGTCCTTAAAGATATTAGAAAGAGGACCTCCAAAACTCTGCCACCTTAGACTAATTAAATGCTCCTGTGTAGCAATGCTATATGTAGGTGTGGCACTTAGGGACATAGTTTGGTGGATTTGGGAGGGCTGAGTTTATGACTGAATACAAGAATTTTAGAGGACTTTTCCAGCCAAAGATTCTATTATTCTGTGATTCAGGTTCAAACCAGCATAGAGAAACTGGCCATATCTCAGGAAAAAAAAAAAATACATTTTGTCCTCCATTTTTAAATCTGGTATGCCTGAGAAACATGAATCAAACTCCTGTAACTACAAACACATGCAGAGCCACAGGCTTTACTTTGTCAGAGAAAACTAAGAATCAGTGTTAACTTGTGCAAACTTCTACAGGCTGCTAAATGCCTGATGTCTGAGGCTCTTTTGTGTCCTTAACACTTCTTATTTGTCAAAGAGTAAAATACAAACTCCTGAACATATTTAACCTGAATACTGAATTAACAAAAAAACCCCAAACAAACAAACAAGCAAACAAACAAACAAACAGAGACAACCCCCCACCCCCCCCCCCAAAAAAAACAAAACAAAACCAAAACCCATATTAATTACCTCTATTTTCTTCAGAAAGGAGAAAAAAAATTTGATAGATACTCCTCATTTCTAAATATGGTTAAATTACCACACTCTTTTTTTCTGGTAAATGTTAGGGCTCTTCTGCATCTCTGCTTTAAGATAGGAATCAATACAACTCATGTAAAAGTGCTTTTTCTTTAAAAGTGTTCACTGACTAATTTACATGAGATATTTCAGGCTGTGGAATTTTTATGAAGAATCTGTTAAGCTTTGTGCTGACATTTGATTAATCACTTGTTTTTAACAAGAATATTGGCTAATTCTGTCGATGTGACAAAAGATGTGGTCAAATATTGATGCCACTAGTGGTGCAAAAAATTCTTAAATTATTTAATGATCAAGAGAAAGAAAGTAGTACTTCTAAAACAATATTGCTTCCATCTAAACCAGACACAGAATGAGTGAAATATGATAAAATATCTTATTTTGCAATATATTTTATTCCCTTTGTTCTACAGGAACTTTAAGACATATACAGAAAATAGATCTGCAGAATAGGTCTGTAGAATCTGAAGTTCCTGGCATGTAACAGGATAATGATGTCTCTAATTGGGCAAATGGTGAGTATCTGCTTTTGAAAAGAGTTCAGGAGGCCAGATTGTCCAAATGTTATTATACCTGAATAGAAATGACTGTGTTCCATTTTGAAATGGTGTAAATGGCTACAGAGCATGCAAAGCAGAAATCTGGCACATTTTAGTCATATGTCTCTTCTGCTCAGCCAGCTTGTAGTCATTTTGATTCATTGCTTTCAGTAATCTTCAGCATTTCAGTCTTTGTAGCCACCCCAGGAATACAGCTGAGATTGCCTTCAGTTCTGTGTTTAATGTGAAGGCCTTAACAGGATGCCATGAATCATTACAGTGACACGAGACCCTCTGGAAACGTAACATGATGTGTTTTGCTTGCAGACATGGTTAAAGAGACTGTAACTGTCAGATGAAGCACAAAAGAAAGGAATATAAGAGCAGTCACTCTGTCTCACCAAATGATGTTTAAACAGAAAAAAATACTGCTGATCTTTTGAAAGGAATTTGTTTATTTCTTTACAGCTTTGAGGGATGAGTTGAGTGGCTAAAAGCCTGTATCAAGGCAGCACAAAGAACACATTGATGGGGAACACAGGAGTGTAGGATTTTCTTTCTCTTTTCTTACCCTTTCCCCACCCCCTCTCTCATGCACAGGAACACATACTACCTCCTCTATCTCCCTCCTCTGTTTCCTTTTTCCACCTTTTAGGTTATCCCTCCCATTCCACAGATTTTATTCCTATTATACAGCTGAGGGCAGGAAAAGAGATAATCAACACAGCTCCCACCAATGTATTAAACATATTAAGACCGAGTTGATACCAAATTCAATAATGAGAACAGTAAACAGAACTTCTTGCCAGAAGCTGAGATCTCAACTTTCAGCTGAAGCAAAGACAAAATAAATAACTACCTTCCCATGATTAAATATTAAGAGCAAAATTCTTGATGCTGTTGTACCTTTATACAGGTTTTGTAGGCTGCAGGATACCAATGATATTCTTGAATTGGATATAAAATAAACACCTTCTGCATATATTATTTTAAATATTAAGGAGTGATACTTGAACAAAAGTAGCAGTGAAGACATGAAGTATCAGCAAAGTCCTGTAAGAGTATCTTTCTTTCTGAGGACATTAATAGAAATCTTTAGTGTGTGCATTGCATGTTGCATAAAATTACAAAAATTCGAGTAACATAAAATTGACTGATAAATTGAACATTTTGTCCTCACACTGATGCAGAAGATGAAGGTACCATCTGGGGCCTCAAGTGACCCCTTGTACTGGCTCTGTAAAGGCGTTGTGTGTTTCAGAAATTATGTAGAAGAGTATAGGGGAGGATCACATTCTGCTTAGTGATTCTGCAGCTTCAAGGATCAAAGGATCAAAAGTGTTTACTTTGCACCTGGGACTCACAGCTGGAGATGGGCAGCAGGCTTGGATCAGGAGGAAGATACTTAGACTGCTTCTATCTGTTCTCTCACCGACAGCCATAATGTAGAATATGAAGTTTCAGTTTTGCTTTCCTACTGTGTACTTTGGGATGGTTTGGACTTATTTTATATTCATGATTTTCCTATAAATTAGGATCTTAAATCTTCCCTGCATCTTAAATCCAGTGCATCCTGGTCTGTGTTCTGATGAAAGGGGGATCCACTGCTGATTTTAATGCTTTCTAAAAAGGCTGACTAATGTATAAATTTTCTTATTACAGTACTTTAAAGTAGGAGAAAAAAAATAAAGGAAATATTTCTTTTCCTTGGTCACTTCAAATATTCTTGTTGCTCTTTTCCAATAGCAATGACCATGGCATTACATAAACTGAGTCCCCCACAGTTCCAGATTTCCAACTTTATTCCACTGTTTACTACAGCAGCAGAGACCAACTAACACTGTTACAATCTTGTGCTTGTTCATTCCAGCTCAATTAACTTAGCAGGACTGCATGGCATACTTTCCTTCTTCTGGACTTATCAAGGATTGTCCATGTGTTACAGGATTTTCATGCACATAAGGTTACACAATGTGAAGAACCTCTTCTTTTCTGTAGGCTTCATTCTTTAACACTCATGAGCCTTCTGTTAAAATAACATCTAGGAAAAAAGTTACATTTTTCCAGAACACTTCACAGTATGATGTAGTTATATTTGACAGAATTACATTGTTAATGCTATAAAGGCATTATTGCCGACAAGTTTTAGTCTTAGAAGAGCAATGCAAAGAAAGTTGTGTCTTCCTAAGAGATGTAATCTGTAATAGAATGTGAAAATAGGGATTTCAAACTCCATTAGATATTTTTACAGTCCTGACATAGATAATTGAAGAAATTTAAACAGCAGACTTTATACTCATATTTGAAAGGAACAATTACAGGTAATTCTTACCTGCTTTTATCTAGTGCCTCCTTTTCTGTATGTAAATTCTTAGACTTGGCAGAGTAGCTTTGCAGATTAATAAGAAGTATGAAGGATATCCAGTCTATGAATTGCATCTAGTCACTAGCATTTAACTGCTTTCCCTTCTATCACTTCCTTTTCTCCACCATTTTCTTTACCAAAGGGTTAAATTTTGCCATTTCTAGCACTTGAATTATGTCTATTTCCCATTATGAAGCTGATCTGACAAATATCCTCTATTTCATCAGACCTTAATGTCTGACCCCAAGTGCCTTGCAGCACCAAATGTGTGCTGCTCTTAACACTCACTGAAGTGGAATGGCACACAGGCAGAACATCACTGCTGGGAGCTCAGGAATCTGAGCTGTGTGTTCGTGCTGAGGTCTTCTGGGAAGCCCAGCAGTTGTGCAGCTTTGAAAGGTGATGCTGCAGAGGAAGACAGATCAGAGCACTTACCTTTTCTCTTCCCACTGAACCTTTCCATCTATGTAAATGAAATGACAACAGGTGGTTAAGGGTATTAAACTTAAAAATTAAATAATTAAAAAGTCCCTCACATTTAATACCACTTAACAGTAAGAAAAGTACGTATTTTTAGGATACATAAAGGAAGGAAAAGGTGGAAAAATGTATGTTCCAGCTTGTCTAGCAGTGCATATTTGATATCACTTTCAGTCTCATTTTATAAGGACCAAAATTCAATGCAGACAACTTTCACTGCTTTTATTTCAGTGAGAGGGATCTGCAGTGAGCTCAGTGCTGTAGAATCAACAAAAATCAACATTATGGTTTCAAACGCTATTCCCGTGTGTTTTTCAGCACAGCTGTAAAAAGAGAAACCGTTTCAGAGCCTTGTATATTGTGGTCTGAGGATTTCCTGTCAGACTAAAATTAATTTACAGGATCAAAATTTATTTTATATTTTCTGCAAAAAAGCTTTGAATACTGTTGTGGTTTGACACTGGCCCAATGCCAGGCACCCTCCAGTGGTACCCAAAAGTGAGGCATGTCACACCAATACAGATAAGTAACAGAAAACTCACAAAAACCAACTCTTTCCCCCTCCCACAAAAGAAGAAAAAAAAAAATCTGTATCTGTCTAAATCCTTAGAGAAAGAGGTAGGTTAAATTAAAAAATTGTGAAGGTTTTATGCAGGCTGTGCTATTGTCCTCTCTAAAGCCAGGCTGGGATCCTCTTGGATTAGTCCCCATGAGTTAGTTATCTACAGGCAGAAGTTCCTTGAGAAAAAGAAGTAAAACAGCTGTTGAACCACTTAAATTAATTGATGTTGTATTTAAATTTCCGATATTAGTTTCCGTCATGTATGCCAGTCTCCTTCCAATCAAGGGAAAAGAACAGGAAAAATGGGAAAAAGAAGCACTTGTTTCTTAGTTACTTTCTAGGTAGGTATTTTTTATCGATTTATTCAAGTGTTACATATTTATTGCAACTTGATACATGATCTAAACCTCACAAGTAAAACACAATAACTTTATTTCATTATCTCTCCTTATCAAGATGAGACAACCAAAATTGATTAACTTTCAGAATTAATATCAATCTCATCCCTAGCTATCACATACACACTGAGTCTGAGAAAGCATGTTTCACACCAGACTAGAAGAGTAATTAGGGAAATACACAGTATTCTGCTTTTCTGTCATGTATGACTATTGGCATTTTTAGAATGTTTAGTGATGCATGTCTGATACCCCATGAAACAAACAATTAAAAAAATTTGCATCTTTTCTATTCTATGCCTATTCCCTGTACAGTTATTCTTGAACAAAATTCTGAAAACAAATTTTGTTTGGTAGGAATTCGATGACTCATAATTTGCAGAGTGTGTTGTAATGAACCACAAAATACTGTATTACTGTATGACATAATAGACTCCTCTCAACCTACACGGCTACCTACCCTAAATATGCAAATATTTGTTTTAAAATTATTGTTATTCTAATGAAAGTAAAACATTTTTGTAACATTAACAATAAATAATAAAGCAAATGCAGAGGCACAACTAATGTGAAATGCTGAATTATAAAAATATCATGCAACCTGAAGCAAAAATAAGCTTCATTGCACTAGCCTATTTAAAACCATGGATCCATGCCATCACTGAATTTGGAGAAATAACTATTGTTAGGCTAGATGATATTTACAAATATAGAGATCCTTGCAGAGGAGGAAATCTTTGGAAGAAGTTAAAGAGCGTGCAGACTTTATGAAGCATTTTTGTCATGGTTTGCAATAACAGCATTGGCTCTGATTTAGTAATCTCATGAGATTGCCTGTTCATGTTCTTCATATGAGATTACCATTACTCTTCTAAATTAATAAAAAAAAATATAAAAAAAGAAAGCACACCAAGCTCCAGCAATTTGGGTACTGCATTTCAGTGTGACTTCCCACTAACTTTTCTACTTTCCTTGGGGTCTTAATTGCTCATCAAAATTCACATCTGAAACAAGGAACCAAACTAACCAAACTTGTCCACCATCATCCATCAAGCTCTCAGGGCACATGTCTGTCTGTATAATTCTGGTAAAGTACTTCAGAAGTGGCACTTGTGCAAGAAGGAGTAGAACAATTGTCATGCTTTGACAACAGGAGCTTTCTTTGTTTTTTCTAAATAAACCTGAAGTTAAGCTCTGCTACCATTGATCAAATCTTCTACAGCATTTTGTTTTTTTATTTTTAACCTCACTGCATGCCCTAACCCATCCCTGAAACTGTCTTCAGCAGGAGTAATTTTCTTTCGTCTTTTGTCTATCCTGGGTTTCATCAAAAGTAGAGTGACCAGCAGACTGAGGGAAGTGATTCTGCATGGCCAGGCTTTGGTAATGGTGGAGCTGTAGGGGTGGCTTCTGTGAGAAGCTGCCAGAAATTTCCTCTGTGTCTGGCAGAGCCAATGCCAGATGGCTCCAAGGTTAGGCCAATTGGAGGTAGTGGTAATACTTCTGTGATAATAGATTTGAGGAGTAAAAAAACTTGCTGCTCAGATGCTATTGTGGTCAGAGAAGAACAGGGTGAGAAAATGTGAGAGGAACAGCTGTGAGGACAACAAGATCAGTGGAGAAGGAGGGGCAGGAGGTGCTCCAGGTGCCAGAGCTGAGATTCCCCTGTAGCCCATGGAGGGCACAGGGATGCAGAGATCCACCCACAGCCCATGGAGGAGATGCAGGCTGGAGCAGGTGGATGCCTGAGGGGAGGCTGTGAACTTGTGGGAGGCTCATGCTGAAACGCCCATTCCTGGCAGGTTTCCTGGTAGGACTTGTGACCCTGTGGAGACCCACACTGGAGCAGGCTGTGCCTGAGCACTGACCCATGTGGAAGAGTGATCCAAGTTGCAGCAGTTTGTGGAGGACTGTGGCTTGTGGGGTGGACTCATGTCAGAGCAGGGGAAGCACTCTGTGAGCAGTGGAACAGACAACCTGTGATGAACCTCCTTTCATGTCTCCCTGCAGTGCTGGGTAGAAGGTAGAGGGGGGAAGGAGGGAGGGCGTGCAAAGAAGGGGTTTTGAAGGTCTTATTTTACTTCTCATTATTGTGCTCTGATTTTGTGAGTAATAAATTCAATTAATATCACCAATTGGAGCCTGTTCTGCCCACGATGGTGTTTGGTGAGTGATCTTTCCCAGTCCTTATCTCAGCTCACAAATCCTTTGTTATATTTTCTCTCCTCTGTCCAGCTGTGGAGGGGAATGAAAAAGTGGTTTTGGTGGGCGCCTGGCATCCAGCCAGGATAAACGCACTACAGCTCCTCTCAGTTGAGACCCCATTTAGAGTACTGCATCCAGCTCTGACATCCTCAGCACAAGAAAGACATGAAAATGTTGGAGCAATTCCAGAGGAGGGACACCAAGATATTTAGACCTCTTGTATGAGGATAGGCTGAGGGAATGAAGTCTGGAAAAGAGAAGACATCAAGGTGACCTGATTGCAGACATATAGGACCTGAAGGCAAACTATGAAAAAGATTTAGATGGACTTTTTGCAAGAACATGTAGTCACAGGATAAGGGGAGTGAATTAAACCTAAAAGAGAGTAGGTTTAGATTAGATATTTGGAGGAAGTCAGTTATTTGCAGTGTAGTTAGTGAGACACTGACACAGGATGCCCAGAGAAGCTGTGGATGCCACATCCCTGGAGGTGTTCGAGGTCATGCTGCATGGAGCTTTGGGAACCTGGCCTCCCCTTGGCAGAGGAGTTGGTATGAGATAGTCTTTAAGATCCTTTCCAAGCCAAACCATTCTATGATTCTATGATTCTGTGATCTTCCATTCATATCAATAAATAATAGACAAATACAACACCTCTTGGGACATTGAGGAAAGGCTACAGTTTCTGGCAATAAACTTTAAAAATCTAACAAGAAGGTAAAATCTGCTAATCCAGCCGTAGCATCTACTTTAATAAAAAAAATTTTCAAGAGCCTCTAAAACTGGAATAAATCATGCTGTAATGACAATCGTGCACAAGTCATGATCTAAAAAATTTAACAATTTTTTGGCTTCTATGGGAAATATCTGTAATCCTCCCCTTCTAATTAGATGACTTGCTGCTATTTTTGATGGCATGAACAATGCTGAGTTAAAGGGTAACAAGATGCATTTTTCCTGAATATTTACACACTTTGTCTTTAGAAATATTCAGAGAATAATTGCTTGCAAGGTCCCTCAAGTGCCAATTTCAAGGCTAATCACGAGCTGTGCAACAGTAGAAATATCAAGAACACAGATTTATAGCTGCAGCAATATGTCTGAATTGTTCCTTCTTTACTTTAATTATTCACATTGTTTTCCATTTTCAAGTAGAATTTTAGATTTTATATAAAATCTGTCTGAGTTGAAAGAAGAAGCAATATCTCTGATTAAGGAGTGTGCTATTGGGAACTACTTAACAAGCAAAGACTGAGTAAGAGCTCTGGTCTTCCTCTACTTTGTGTTTCCTGAAAGCAGTACCACTTCTGATTCCATCTCCCAAAGCCTTTTGAATTCCCCATTCCTCATTCCTTACATATTAAAGGAGAGTCCATATGTTCCTCAGAAGATTAGTCTCACATAAACAAACTTATAAAAACTTAATAATATATTTTGTTCTTTCATTCTTTACCTTCTTTTTAATCAAGCATTTTTTTAATAAAAGCTGCCTCCAATCTTTCTAATTACTTTTTTTTTTTTTCCTTTTAATTCAGGTGCCACCACACCCTTTCTGATCACAGGTGTTTGGGGCATATGCCAGTATCTCATAACATATATGAAGGGATTAAGATAGCTAATGCTTGTATACTGTAGGAATTTTTTTCCTGACAAACACTTCTGTTAGCAACTTTCCTATTTTGACTTCTGTTTTTTCTGCCTTCTATCTGATTTTCCCTGTGATTGTCCTGTATGGTCTATTACATTACAGAAAAATGCACTGAATAAGAGTTTTACAGACATCAGAAATTGCAGTATCTCTATTCAGTTTCAATGCATCTATAGATTGTACTTCAATCTTGTGGCAGGGTCTTTTTTAAATTTTTCTGATTTTTTTAGAAATAATCAAAGACGAGACTGGCTGGAGACTACCTGCCAGAGAAAGACATGTTTACTGAATTCAGAGTAAAAACAAAAGCCAATCTACTTGCCTTAGGAAGGTGGGGAAAGGGGTTCTGGAGTTCTTCTCCCTTCTGGCTTCTAGTTTTGGGCTCTGTTGGCCTGGACTATGTCTCTTCCTTTCCTGTCTCCCCAGTGGGGCCTGAATTACCTTACTGTTCAAAGAACTCTCTTCCCTCTTTCCACACCAATCCTACTCATACAGTAGTTATGAGTAAAAGAGGAAAGCTCAAGCTTCAGTGAAGGTGCTTAAAGGCATTTACTCAAGTTGCAAAAGGCCAAATATTAAATGCTTTAGAAGGTCAAGAGTAAGAAGACCCGGAGGTGTGAATCCTGGTTACTTTTGTGAAGAAAGCTCCTTCTGTGTGTGTCAGAGAGTAAACAGATAAGCCAGATTGAACACAGAGTAGTATGAAACACAATTTTATTTTAACGAGTATGCCAACAGTGAGCCATGGGATAGGGAAATGGAGACTGTTGATTATATTACTTTTCTGAGAAATGGAGAGGGATTTTGGACAGGAAATTCAGTCATTCAAGGCATATTTTCATATTCCAATGGGAATGAAAAGGCCATGCCCTGAAGACGTACACATTTCCTGTCACAGATGACAGCTGGTTCCTGATGGGAATTCATTCCCAGTGGGAAAAATGGTCAGTTAGAATGTGGAGAGGAGTGCCAGGAAGCTAGTTGGAAATGCCATATATTTTAGGATAGAGCATCTAAGATAACCGGCATCCAGTTTAGAAAAACAAGGTAAATAAAAGAAAAATATTACCAAAGATACTTTAGGTCAGAAACTTCTCACTGTGAAGAGCAGCTGAGGGAGCTGGGGGTGTCAAGGAAGACCTCACTGTCCTCTACAACTAACTGAAAGGTGGTGGTGGTGGTGACACCTA
The DNA here is from genome assembly GCF_963662255.1 of Cinclus cinclus. Taxonomy (NCBI): domain Eukaryota; kingdom Metazoa; phylum Chordata; class Aves; order Passeriformes; family Cinclidae; genus Cinclus; species Cinclus cinclus. The sequence goes on from NC_085047.1 coordinate 105,285,457, forward strand.
AACAAGATTTTTTTCTTTATATATTTTTCATATATTTGTGACTGTGTAGATTTTTAAACTATAGTCGTTTGGTTTCTAGTGCTTTTCCTGCCCTTTCTCACATTAAGCTAACCCTTACTAACACATTCTTGAAATTCTGTTTAGTCTTGTTCTTAAGATGAGAATTCCCCACAAGAGCATCTGTTTTCCCCTAGAACTTAGGAGTCATAAGAAGGCATGGAGCAAAGATGTCCCTGGACCAGCTCTGAGGGGCAGACCCAAGGATGGATGACTGGGGAGCTCATCTACTGTTAGATAGACCTGCCAGATATGCTAATTATTTAACCTTAAAAAAGCTGTAAAAATCCTTTATCACACATGTGCAGAGACACATTTGTGCACCTGAAAGCTTTCATTAAAAATTGCTTTTTTATCTTACCTTACTTTATCTTTATTTTATCTTACTTTAACACTGTTACAAGTTTTGTCTTTTGAATCCAGGCAACAGCAGCAAGGAAGGAATTGGCCTCTTCTTCCAGGAAAATGTAACAGGACAAGAGGAAATAACCTCAAGATACACCAGGGGAGCTCAGGCTGGACCTCAGAAAGAATTTCTTCACTGAAAGTGTGGTTAGGCAGTGGAATGGACTTCCCTGGGAAGTGGTAGAGCTACTTTTCTTGGCAAGTGTTCAGTTGACATGAAGGTGTTTGGCCAAAGGATGGAATCAATAACCTTGGAAGTCTTTTCCAACCTTAATCCAACCTTAATCCAACCTTAATGACTCTATGATGTCTCCATCCCCTTGTTTTTGTTTTTGTTTTTGTTTTTGTTTTTGGTTTTGTTTTTGGTTTTGTTTTGTTTTTAAAGGCTTATTTCAATGGAGCTACAAGTGCCCCACCCCTCCTTTGTTTTCATTTAAGGCTTGTTTCTAAAACAAAGAATTTTGATGTGTGTCATGAAGACTTAAATCATATTTCTATTTACACTGAGACTCTGTGACAAAAGAGTATATTTTATGAAATATTCAAAGGGATTAAAAATTTTTGAGTATACAAATGGTAAAAAATACAAAATATGTAAAAGGAATTATCTAATTATTTCTGCAAAGTTAAGGCTGAATGCACGTAATTGCAGTCTTGAGAAAGACACAGGAGGCGTTAAAGTACTGGATATCTCTTCTCACTGTCTCTTAAGAATTAATGTGCAAAAGAAATCTGTAAGTATATTTTAATGGTGTGTTTTCAATAACTTCCTATAAAATATATATGGTTTGCATGGAGCATTATATCATTAAGCCATAGTACTTTAAGCAAAGATATTTTTTCAAGAGTCAACCTGCAATTTAATCATAACTACAGTATTTAATTCTTAGTATATAAATACATTCATTATGAAACATGTAATTCTAATTTAGAATTTTAAAATTACTGATTAGGTGCACACTGAAGTCAACAAATAAAAATTTTTGCCTGCAAGCACTGGGCTTTACTGCCAGTTTAGGCAAAAATATAAAAATCAAATAACATTTTTTATATGTTATGTTACTTACTACCACTCCACATCTTTTGAAACAATGTTGTGGAAGAGACAACACAGTTTTTGAAAGAGTGAGTATGCATATGGGAGAGTCTCATATGACACAACTTTAGATGAACTGCTAGAAAAATAAAATGACAGTCCATAAATAGAAGCTGGCAGGCTGCAGCAGAATAATTATTCTTCCCTTTGGTATTCTGGACAAAGAAGACAAAGCCAATTCAATCTGCATTACCCTGCATTATGGCATATTACATCCATTATTCCAAACAAGCTTGATTAAAATGTAATTAATGTGATGTTAGTTTGCTATTAATGTCTCATGAATAAGATATTTCATATTGTTTACTGGTACATTGTTTTTGTTTGTAATGTGTATTGCAAATATACTTGATCAGTTTTATTGCATTTATTTAAATTTGTTGCACTTCCTTACTTTTACTGGTAAGTATATGCTATGTTCTCTTCTTCATTACTTGAGATCCAACATCTCTGACCAGTCTCAGAGAAAAGATGAGTCCAGGAAGGCTGGATATTCTCCAAGAAGTAAATCTTAAAGGCTCAGGAGCAGGCCATCCCCACAGCTGAAGACAAGATGTTGGGGACGACTGGCCCAGCTGGTCAGAGAGTTTTGACTGGAACTCAGGAAAAAAAGGAGAGTATATGACCTTTGGAAGAAGGACCATGCAGGAGGACTAAAATGATGTCAGGAGCTCATGAAGGGAGAAAAACAAAGGGGCCAAAGTCCAAAGAGAAATTAATCTGGCTAGTGTTGTAAAGACAATAAAAATATTTATATAAGTATTATATAAACAAAAGGATGACTAAGAAGAGTCCTCATTCTTTGTTGGCTGTAACAGCAAACATAGTGCCAAAGGAGGTGGAGAAAGAAGCTAGGTACTCAGTGAAAGTCCTGCTTGAGTAACCTGATCTACTAGGAGATGACCCACTGAGTGGGGGAGGTGAGAGTGTGGCGGTGGTCTGCCTTTAGCAAAGCTTTGACAGTGATTCCTGAAGCACCCTTCTGGAGAAATTGGCTGCTGGTGGCTTGGACAGGTGCACTCTTCACATGGTAAAATAAAACCCTGTTTGGATGGCCAGGCCTAGAGAGTGGTGGGGAATGGGGTTAATCCAGCTGCTGACTGGTCACCAGTGCTGCTCCCCTGGGCTCAGCACTGGGGCTGGTCCTGTCTCACATCTTTATCCAGATGAGGGGATCGAGGGTAGTGGGGCAGAATGACACAAGAAGAGCAGGGCATGTATTAAGGGCCTGACAGAATCACAGAATTATAGAGTGCTTTGGGTGGAAGGGACTGCTAAAGGTCCTCTTGTCCAAACCCATGCCATGGGCAGGGACATCTCACCTGAACCAGAAGTCTGGGTAGAGATGTGATTGATAAGAAACTGCATTTACTGACTGACAAATACAAGGGTGGCAGAGAACTCTGAAAACACAGAGTTGCACATGCTGAGCTCTTGGTATTTGAGAAGTGCACAAGTGTGGCTTAGTTTGTAATCAATATGCATTTTCCTTTATTTAAATACTTCACCGAGCTCTAGTACTATAATGTTAAAATATTTAATCTACATAAAAAACATATAAAAAAGGTTTATACAAAAAACCCCATAAAATATAGATCTATAATTCAGGCAAAACAATCTCCACTGTATTCAGATACATAAATATGAGAGGATTTTGAATGCTGATTGGACTATTTCTTTTTGTTTATAGTGAAGGCTCCATGTAGCTGAGGTAAGATCTTTAAAGCTAGTTTTGGGAAGCCCAAAATTAGATTTTCCAATCATTATGAATTCCAATACTTTTTATAATTTGATGCTATAACTCATTCTCACATACAATTTGTATCTCTGACCTTGCAGTGGTTTTATTTTCCTTTTTATTCAAATAATCTGAGGCCATATGATATAAGAAAATGAAGACTCTAAAATTGTGAAGTCTAGCAAAAGAATTTGTCTAATTTATTCTCATTTGGGAAAACTTTTATATGAAAATATATTTCAGGATTTGTCCCTGTACAGTCATCTATCATGAAGGTCAGAAAACCAAATTCTATTCTGTTCTTGGTACAATCCAAAAGGAAAAAAAGACACATTCATATTATAAAGATAATTAGTCCATTTGGAAACGTTCTGTGCAAATCCCCTTCCTAAATGAATACTACGTAGTAATAATACCTCTCCATCTCGAATATGTATTAATTATCACATACAGCAATTTCAAAGCTTTTTCTGTGTCCTTTGAAAAATGCTGACTCTTGACAGTTGAATTAGGAAGTACTTTGCTAGAAGTTGGCTGGCTTTGAGACATGAGCTTTCTGATAAGCTGATTGTTCCAGTATTATACTCTTCCACTGCCTCCTGCTTAATTCTCTTGTGACCATTGATTTACATCAAAAATTTGCTGATGGTTCGGAATTCTCATCTTATGACCGGTAGAAGAATGACATACAACCTAGATCAGATTATACATGAGGGAGATATGAAATTCCTTTACATGAGAAACAGGAAAGAAGAGTATTACTGTACTGCAGTTCATATAGTGCTCCAACATTATGGCACCTACACCTAAAGGACATGGCAGATGATGAAGGCAGCTGTGTTAATGCACTGGGTGTGGGTGTCTGTGTAAAGCAAATTTCAGTTTGAATATTAAATACATTGATTGCTCAGTGCTTTAAAAATGCTTTACACAAAAGAAACAGGCATTTGGATAAGATCAGTTGTTGATGATAAATGAAATGTTCATAGCTGGTCTGATTTATGATGTCTGGCAAATCAAAACTTACATTTGATGTTGAATATATTTTTGTCCATGCCCTTTCAGCAGCATAATTGGAGAATGCTTAAATGTCAGCTTAAACTTAAATATAAGTCTGAACATTTACAGTCATCTCATTTCATGTTTCTTTGGCTTGATAAAAAATATTATTTGCTACGAAGCTTGAGAAATGGTCTACCAATACATAGAAACTTTTTATAGACTGGGTATAAAAAATTAGCCTTTGAGTAGGAATGAACGTTTTGGCTTTTAAATGAAACTATGCCTGAAGAATTAGTTGTCAGTGAAGTCCTTAAGTCAGTGATCATTGTATCTCCTTGTAGGAGAATGCTGAGTTGGTTCAAGGGCTTGTAATTCCAACCTGAGATCATATTAAGGAAACTTGAATGCCACTGCTGATCTTCTATATCAGTCTTCTGTGGAGGAAGACAATTTAAATAACATAAGATACATAGAGCATCTTAAAAGGCTGGACAAAACTGAAATGACTTGTCCTATATTTTGCTGTTAAAGGAACAAAATAGGAGGAACAAAATGTCTTTTGGTTTCTTGGCTGATGAAAACAATATTCACTTTGGTTGTGGTGTTGGAGAAGGGATCTGTGGCAGGGTGTTGAGCAAAAGTGGTAAGACAATGAGTGGAGATCTCTCCCTCACTGTCTTAAGTTGTGCAAATTTCCCACCCCAAGAAATTACTCTAAAGCATGTGACTTTCCTGAAATACCACCCAGGAGAACTGAATTTGTTTCCCTGACTCGTTAGCTGGCTGATAGGCTTGATGCCAGATGAAAGGAAAGATATGAGGAAGGCTGAGTAAAGCTGGGTGTTCCGATGGCAGCAGCAGCTTAAGGCTGCCTGGAGTCTGTGGCTGCCTGTAGCCAACACCACTTCTACTGACACAGCCACAGTCTGGACAAATATGTTTCTGTGTGGGTAGCATTAACTACTTCTCGAATGTGTCCCAATTCAGAAGACTGAAGTAAGAACTAACAACTATAGAAGTTGATTCTGATGTTGGTTTCTTTTTTCAGTTGTTTTTCTTGTTTTTCTTTTTTTTTCCCTTTTTTTTCTTTTTGTGTTTATTTATATGAAATGTAAAAAAGGACACTCCAATTTCTGAATTAAGCATCTTATTCATGCATCCTTTAGTAAGAATTTTCCCAAGAGAAGATCTAAATTTGATCTTTGAAAAATGGCATATCATGTTCACTGGTGCTTCTGAAACACCTAGACCAAACATCTTCTCTAATGAATGCACCAAGTGAAAAATACAGGGAAAATAGCAAAGGATTAAAAGTGGCACCAATATTAAATAAAGATCCTCAGATTTAGGTTAAGGTCAAGAATAATCCTTTCAAGGGTTTATGTCATATTTGTCTGCTTTTGTTAAAATTTTAGTCATCTGAGGCAGGGATCTGATGGATGAGAGTGAACAATTTGGAATGATGTTGGAAAGGTCACCTTTCAGCAGTAGATTGTGGGCTTATCTTTCTAAATAACTATTTTAGTATTTGTGAATGCGCTTAAGAAATTGAAAGTTTAGGTTTTAAAACAGTCAGTGGAAAACAAAATTAAATAAACACTGATTCTCACATAGTTCAACTCAGCTTTGAAGATTTTCTAGAAATAAATCCCAAGGGAAGAGCCCTGGATGGACTGGGGAGATTATACATGTCATATACAGAATTTCAAGCCAACAATAAAAAGGTGCTCTCAGACTTAATAAGGCAGAACTACTGAAACAGTACCTTCAAATGTACCAGAGTATATTTAGAAGTGCTTAATATTTTCAAGTTCATGATTTATTGGTTGAACCATAATTGATGACATTTGTGCAGCTCAATAGCTGTTCAAATAAGGGAAAAAATATCAGCAGTTTTGTCTAGTAGTATAAGGATAAATTCATTTTGGTGTTGAAGCAGCTTTAAGGCTGAGCAGTAATGGAAGGGGCACAGGAGAACCTGGAATGTCTGTGAAAGAGGCAGTGATATTATAGACACAGCATTGGAATTGACTGCAATATCATGTAGGATTGCCCTGGAGAACTGGTAATCTATAAAAAAAGGCAACTGCAGACATAAAAATTATTTGTAGGTTGTATTAGTGCAAATATATTTTAAAGCTTTCTTTCACAAAAAGAAAGCATTTCCAGAGCGATGGGTGGGTAAAGAGCAGGGTATTCAGCTATGATAGGAATGCCACTGGTGCTTTCTCACTGCAGAGGCACACTTGGAAATGTTGCCCTGAAAGAGTATTAAATGTAAATGTAACATGTTCTCTGCTAATGTTAATGTGACAAATCAGAACTGGGTCTTTGGGCTAGGTTGTACACTTTGAAGTTTCTTTTCCTCAAACCCACATATTGCATGCTGTCTCCCCCCCCTCCCCTCAAAGAAGCAAAAACATTGAAGCACCTGAGACTGCTTTAATTAAATTTTAATTATTAAAAAAATTCTAATTACTTGGAGAGAAGTATTATGACAATTTTCCCCTAACTTATCAACTGACAGTTTCACGAAGGAAGTAACGTCAATTTTAGAAGTGGAACTTTGAATAACTAGACAGCAATATAAAATCAGCCATTTTAACCATCATGAAAACAATAGCAACCCAGGCAGTGCACAGCTTGTGCACATGTTTACTGGATTTTCTTGTACAGTCTCCACAGAGTTCACATTGATTTTCTCTCTAGTACACTGCTTGCAAAGTGACTCTAGAGTTTTTGAAGTTGGGATGCTTTCTCCATATGCAATTCTGGGTCAATGGTTTGGGAAGTGTTATGATTCCCTAATGCATGCACAAGGAGAAAATAAAGGACATTGGAAGCTCATTAAGTACAAACTCATGGCACTGCATATCCTATTGATCCCTGGCAGTAAAATTTAAAGCTCGGGTTTCAGGTCTGTAGAAGAAAGTACAATGCCACTGTGATTCACGACAGATTTGTAACACCAATGACCTAACCCTTAAGGGCAAAAATTGTTCTAAACTGCATGCAGCCATGAGACAGCAAGATGACAGAGGATATGACCAAAATCAATAGCAAGAACACTTTTTTTGGCACTAATCAGATTTGAATTCGTCTAATTTTTGTTTGCACTCTGTTTGTTATTCTGTTCCTGAATACTCTGTTGTAACTCTGACTCATAACCTCTTCTAATTCTGGGTGTCTGAGTCGCCATCTCAGGAATTACACTTTATACTCATCCCAATGTTTCTCTATGGAAAACTTACTGCCTCTGAAGCAGACTTGGCCCTTGGCTTCAGAGTCAAATAAACACTCACCTGGGACATGGTGAGTATTTACTTCTATCAGCAGAGTAGTTGTCCTTTTCTCATACTCATGGAGATAATGTAAGAGACTTACTGGATTTTCTCCAAAACGTGGAAAGATACATGATGAGAATCTTAAGATGCTCTTAAAAATCATGCACAATATTATCAGAACAGGTAGTAATTGCATAAGCTTGTATTTTATAATTACTAACAGACGCATAAAAAGGAATGGTTGTTTTCCTTTTTAAAGAGATACACAGGACAAGAAAGCTTGAACTGATCATTATAATAAAGAAAAAAGAAGAAAAACTATTCTCAGAGGAGATGACCTATATTCAGGCAAAAAGAGTATACCTTTAAATTTTGAAGCTCTTGAAAAGGATTTTTAAATAAAAGTTTAATTCCATTTATTATTATTACTACTACTACTACTACTACTACTACTACTACTACTACTACTACTACTACTACTCCTACTACTACTGCTACTATGCCCTTGGCGACATTAAAACGTGCATGCAAGTAAGAAGAACTGAGAGAAATGTTTTCTGAGGCTTCTAGTACAGTTTATTATCTTGAATCTTTTAGAAATCAGAACTGAATAAAATCAAAACTAAACAGTTCTGATGAGAACTGTCCTTATTACTCTGTGAAGTTACATGAAGTAATTTCTGATAACTTCCAATAGCTGAATTGACTTCTTTCCTTCCCCTCCAAATTGCTGTTAAACTAATATATATCAAAGAAGTTGATAGTGTCTTATGGCCTTCTCGGACTTTCCTTTGTTAATTACTTCCAAACCATTTCTACATATTTATGATTCATTCTCTGAGGTTGGGGTAGTCTTGAAGTATATAAGAGTCTCATGTACCGACCATAAAAAGTCAAATGATGTTTCAAATTATTATGGATTCCTTTCCCTAATTTTCCAGCAGATCCTGCTCTGTATTAAATGAGCAAATTCAATCCCAAAAATACACTGTAGTTAGATAGTAACACAGTTACTATGATATAGTAACTATACTAGACATAGCCAAAACATCTTAAAATTAAACTGTTGCTTCAAGATTTTGTTCATTCCATGTTATGGCTTTTCATGAATAAAATATTATGTTTGGATTGTCAAAGCAAACTTTTAAATAAAAATCCCATAAGCCAAAAGAATGTAAGGATAAAAATTAACAGCAAGAGACTGGAATACTTGTTCCAGGAAAATACATTATGGAAAAAAATTACTTGGATCAGATCTTAAAGTGAGCTTTAAATGTCCTCCACAAACCATTTTATTTCTTATTGATGTTTTAAACCTCCATGAAGCATTTTAGCACTCACTAAAAATATAAATCCATAGCAGTAACATTAACATGAACTTACTGTGTGGTGTACTATATACCATTAAAGGTCTCCTAAAGGTGGCATTTTCTTTTCTTTCTTATTTTTTCTCCCAGGGATTTTGTCCTGTGGTGCCAGATTTCACCCTTCATAGCTAGATTTGTTATTTCACTGACTACTCTATAGTATATTTTACTGTAGAATTAGTTATTGAAGTGTATTAAATGCTTCCCCTTAGAGAAAGATTTTTAAAATTCATATGGATATATAATAGAATCATAGAAATGTTTGGTTTAGAAGGAACCTTAAAGACCATGTAATTCCAACCCCCCTGACAAGTACAGGGACACCTTTCACTTGACCAGGTCGTTCAGAGCTGGTTGTTCAGACCCAGCCTGGCCTTGAGCACTTCCAGGGATGGGGCATCCACAGCTTCTCTGGACAACCTGTTCATGTGCCTCACCACCCCTAAAGAAAGAATTTCTCCCCAGTATCTAACCCAAATCTATCTTCTTTCTGTTTTAAGCCATTCACCATTATCAACCTCTGCTCCTGTAAAAAGTTCCTCTCCATCTTATGATATATTTTCATTAAGAATAATACTCAAATTCACTGCATCAAATGACCTAGACATATTTTTTTTTCCTTGTTACCTGCTCAAAGAAAACAGGCATGTGCTTTAAAGCTGCAGACCCCAGTTTTCAAAATGGAGCTTTAAGAAAAGCAGTCAGTAAACCACAACCACTTAATATATGAAACTCCTGAAATCCTCAATGGTTTACAGCATAGTAAAACTGGAAGAAAAAGTAATATGTTGCAGTTGATGCAATACATAGCTGCTTTTGCAGTACTTTGTTTTTTGTTTTGTTTTGTTTTGGTTTTTTGTTCTTTTTTTAAATTAATGAGTAATGTTTATTGCTCTCTATGTTTATGCATTGTCATGATGTGCAGCTTTGTCATTGCATAGTTTTATAGTCTGTGGTCACTCAGAACAAGGAACTATATTTCAGTTACACCAAAACTGAGGAAATACCATTTTGGGGAAACAAACTTTTTCCCAATTTTTTGCAATTTAGAAATTTTTTTTTTTTAGTTTGAATACTGAAAGATTTCAATGGGGAAAATAACAAAATATTTCATGATAAGAGTACATTAAGGATACAATATATTTTTGTTGGAATCACAAATTAGCATTCAACAAGGCATATAAAAATTCTTAGTTGCAGCAGAATATTTAAAATCATGTTATGCATGCTATATCCAAGTTCATTTCCAATTAAATTAGTACCATGTAATGAAAACCAACAGAATTACTAAATCTTAGATATTGTTAAGTAGAGTAGTCTATTATTTGTCTGCAATAAACTTTCATTTTAATTAATATTTTCTGGACTTCAGTCATCTGAAAAAGCTTTTTCCTGTAAAATTTTTCAGGTGCCATTCTGTTTTCTTTTTTTTCATCTCTCTCCTCTTACGTCTCTTCCATGTTCACAGAATATTTCAGTGACTACTGATCCTGTGAGATGCAAGGCTATTTTATATTTGAATATGACAGGATCTACGTTATAATCCTACAAAAGCTGATTTTCTACAGAGAGGTTACTTCAGCAATAATGAACTTGAGGCAGCTGGAAAGGAGAATGTACAGAGAATCAGAATAGCACGTCGATGCTGGACAGAAAAAAGCTAAGCACTGTGAAGTGGGAGTAGATGAAAGGTGACTTTAAAAAAATTAAATAGGTTTAATAGGTTTCCTGCAGCAGTGCTGTTCGCTTGCTGCACGTGTTCACTTTATTTATTATACTTTAAGAAAGAATGATCCTTTCATGCCACTTGTTACAGCTACAAAACCACATTTTTACTTTGTTAGCTTTAATTTCATCTGAAACAAGAATATTTAACACTCTGGAATCAGCTGCCTGTACTTCATAAAAGCTGCTCAATGCCATATTAGAAGTTAATACTCTATGCAATTGCTGATGTTCCTTCTACTGCATTGCTTTTCACCTAATGTCATGAGACATAGCTCTCAATAAAAGCAGTCACCAGAAGAAATAAGCCAACATAACCTTTGACACAGAAGTACAACTTCAAAAAAGGTAGGTAAATAGCAGCAGGATGGTAATCATCCTTGACTACTTAAACCAAGCAGAAAATTAATGCTTGACTAGATAGGTCTCCAAACCCAATTCAGGATGATGTCAGGAAAGCAAAGGTCTCTTATCCTAATAGAAAATTTGTGGTTAGAAGTTCCTTATGAACAGACTGCATTGCTTATCAAGCATCTTTTTCTTCCTCTCTAGCTCCGAGAGATTCTACAAAAAACAGGAGACACTATTTAAAGCTGCTTTAATTTTTTTTCTTTAGCCTTGCTGGTTATTAGTCCTTAACCAGCCTAGTTCAACAGGAGGCCAGCAGGCTGTCCCAAGCCCAGGGGATGGTCTCTTCTTCAGCCTACTACTGGATCCTTGGGATGCACAGGATGCTGTGACTGTTCTGGCAGGGCAGGGACAGGAGGGGCAGTGGGGCAGTGAGAACAGACCCAACTGCAGCCCTGCAGCTCCTGGGGCTGGGCCATTCTCCCTGCACTCGGCAGGGGCACTGCACTGAAACTTCCAGCTGTAAAGATACCATTCCTGCTGCTCTGAAGAACATACTTTTCTCCAGTTCTTTTCTGTATTTTTCTTGCCGATGCTCTGTAGAGATGCTGCATCGTCATCTCTTTTATACAAAAGTGATAGCTGTCCTGTAGCCAAGGAAGGGTTCTGCTCACCTGGATGGAAATATGAGCATGAGTGAAGAAGCTCTTGATTATTTCCAAGGGTTGCAAAACTTCTGGATTTTGCAATTGCAAATTGTTCTAAATTTATGTTGCATACATTATATAATTAAACAGTTACTCATAATGATGAAGCAGGAAAAGGTCAAGAAAGTGAAAACTCACTTTCACTTCAACAAAGATCCTGATTCCAGGAATATCGCTCTCCATGAAAAATGGGGAAAAGAGAGAACATAAGGAGGAGGTGCTGAACATCTTAGCATCAGTATAACCACTGCCAATGTAAATTTGAACACAAGTTTCATCTCTTTATTACAGGGGGGAGGTGGAGTTGAGGGGTAACATTTCCCAATGAAGTCTTGCCTAAGCACTCACAGAAACAGGATTTTAAAAACCAAACAAATTCATTAATGCATTTACAAAAGAAGGATCCTTCTTGTGCCTCCTGGCATGAAGAACATCACAACTGGGAGCACATGCAGAGACTGTGCAGGAAGCAGGATCCGACTTCTGTTTGTCACATGAGAGAGCAGGAATCACAGCACATTCTCTGGTGTGGATGTAGGAGCATCTCTTCAGCAGATCCATTCCACTGTCCAGTTGAAAGTTCCCATTTTCTTACTCCCCCCTCTCCATCTCAGCACTACTGGAAGTTCTCCCTGGCTGCTGCTGTCAGAGCCAGTGCTGCTGTGCCTGGGCAGCCAGCAGAGCCCAAAGGAGGATTCTGCGGAGGATTTTGGCAGAGGCCCAGAACCACCAGTGCTGGCAGGCAGAGAGGAGCACACTTCCCTGGCTGAGTCTTGGTGACTCCTCTGCTCCATCTCCTCCAGGAGCCAAGCCATCTCCTGGGTTTGTTGCTCCTCATGCTATGCAAGAGCTCTTGTGTGACATTTTCTTTCTGGTCTCCCATCCCCAGTACTCACAGCAGGATGCTCTGCATCATCAGGATTTGGGTGATGCTCCCAGCCATGGCCTGGAGGAGGAAGAGGGAAGAGGCAGCTGGGACAGTAGGGGCTGGGAATGTGTGTGAGAGGGGATGTGGGAGACCAGTGGTATCACAGCCAGGGTTGGTGAGCACACAGGACCACATCCCCACAGCCCCTTGGACACTGGCCATGGCTGGCAGCTCCAGGAGCCTTTCCACCCAGCTGAGGGCAACATCTGCCCTGCCCAGGGCACTGCCCGGAGCCCCTAGCCCTCCTCTCAGCCTTGGAAACACATTCTGGCCTGGCCCTGGCTCAGCCCAGCCTTCCCCCTGCCTGCCCCACTCCCTCACTGGCACAGGGGACACAGCTCCATGACTTGGTCTGTGTGATGTCTCTGGCATCAGAGACACATGCTAACACCCCACCTGGACAGCCATGTCCAGCACTGAATAATGCTTTCAATTCAGCCTTCTCTTCAGAAATCCTAGAACAATCCTGTTCCCCTCAGTAGATTGGTTCAGTTTTAACTTTTTTTGAATTATTATTCCATAATACATTAAATTTTAGAGTAGCTGCAGTTACTTTTACGCTTTGCATTTTATTTTAGTTGCTTGGGCACTGTGACTTTGTGAAGGTTCCATACACATATTCATGAAAAACAACATTTATTTTTTTTCTTGTATCACTATTGACCTTTCTATGCTGAACCCCCCCTTACATATATGTACATCTAGCTGCTATCTCCTACTTATTTATGATAAAGGGAAGGGCAAAGAGGCTATGAGTCTTAAGTGTGTTCATAATCACCAGGCTGAAAATCCAAACAATAGTTTAATTTAGAAAGAGAATTTCATCTCTCTTGTTTCTTGCATGAAACCTTTGCATATGTGGATCCAAAATGCCCTGCAAACTAAAATCTAATTTTTTGTCCAATGTCATTCCTTGGTCCCCTTCAATCCAGCAGCTTTCAACACTTCTACATCCCAAGTATCTAAGATTATTTTATGTAGCATGCATAGATCAGCAATTTCTGTGCTGTGGTACGATACATAATATAATATTTATCTGTGATAAAATACAACAATATAGTAAAATCAATGGAAAGTATTCATGTCACATTGATGTAGCTCACACTTAGCTAAAGCAAATATAATTTGAAAAAGAATAATGTGTTTAGTTTCAGTAATACCTACCTTGCTATTTGTCAATTTTCATTACTTTTTGCAACTCCTACTAATTTACTGCCATTTGAAATTTCACTAAGGTGAAGTTAAATCTTTCTAGTGCTTTACTTTTACCTTCTAGTTTCCCCCTGGGAGAACAAGCAAACTGTAAAACAAAATGGGTAACTACATTTTAAACTAGAGATTCCTCCTGAGGAATTCTGACATTCCACTAAAGGAAAGAACATTTGGTAAAATGTTTGATTTACTCCTTGTAATCAGACACAGTTTCAAAACACTTGCAGAAAAGAAAGGGATTTAGGATTGTTATTAATGTTACGCTAAGGAGAAATTTAATTCACTAAAATTAGTATCTGTGCTGTATAATGACAATGGCTTGAAAAAGAAATGACAGTGAAGTACTACAAACCCAGAGCTCTTGGATGGCACAGCAAAGGGGCATTTGGTTCTCACAGAGTAGAGGTATGCAATCCTGTGTGGGTGTTTATGTGAAAGAGATCACTACTGAGTCTGGCCGCCTTTAATAGTGCTCACACCCTTCAGTAGTAAAGGAGGAAAGAAAATGGGACAGAAAACAGTGGAAAAACTGGAGTGGACTCAGATTTTCCCTGATCCTTCTCAATGTGTGCTTCTGTATAGACAACCAGGGTGGCATGCAACAAAATTGGTGATGTGAATTTCCATCTCTACTAAATGCAGGAACTAAAGATAAATTCCTAAATTCCTGGTGGATGAATTGAGTAGCAGCATTATGGGGTGGACATAAGCACAAATATTCCTACACTGACAGTACAAAATTTGCTATTTTTCAGCCTATTTCTAACTGTATTTTTTTGATGTGCTGACAAGGGCTGGTCTGATGTCAGTCAGGTGCTTCAGTGGCTATCTGAAAGCATGCATGCATATTCACACTTTCCAGCAAAATTACTGTTAGGAAGTGATTAAGAAACTAATTGGGTTGTTACCCAGGAGGAAAAGCCTGTGGTACTTATCACCAGATATTAATTTTCATCACAAGCTGTTAGCTTTGTCTGTAGTTCCCAATTACAGTTGGTCTAGCAAATATAACTCAGCTGTCAGTCATGACTAATAAAGTTATATTCCCCACTCCAAATTCCTGTTGGAACTTTTGTAAACTGAAAGAAATAGTTAATCACAAATTTTAGAGGTATATTTTTAATACACCATTGTACAAGGTCTTTTGATGACTATCTTTTGGATGTCATCTTCATGCTTTCCTAGCGGTGAGACAAATCATTTTAGACATCCTGTAGGGGAATCACACCCTACATCCACAGCAGAGGTCACAGCTGCAGGTGGTCTAGACATTACTGAGTCTATTTTTCAGATGATAAAATTTGGTCATTTGCACAGATACCTTCCTAATTATTTACAGTTCATGTCTTTAAACATGCAGATGTCTTTGAACAAGATGATTTCTGGTACTGGAGAGGCTTGGTCTCTTATTCAGAAAGTATCTGAGAAATCTTTGTTTTCATCTTGAAGTGGAAAAGTCTTATTTTATGTCCATATGCTCTATTGATTTGTTTTAATAGAAATCCCAGGACAGTCATTTCTTTCCTTAATTTTCCTTGCTAGGCATTTGATTACTTTCATGGCAGCTTAAGAAGGCTTTGTCAGCTCTGACTCGATGTCTTTCAAGCAAGAATTTTTCAGTGGGGGTTCTTATATTCTATGTTTTCCTCTCTTAGTTTCTCAGTTTCATAAAGCTGTTTATATAATCTGCATGGTTTTTAAGATTTTCCACAGAAATGCTTCCTTGTCCAATCCACTTTCTGCTGCACTAGGGGCATGGGAAGTTTTACAGATATTGGCCATGCTAGAGTGAGCTTTTTGAGTCTGCTGGACTTTCCTCTTACTGTGCAGGCAACTGGGTAGCTTAAATACATATTTTTAACAGGGAAGTGGTGCCTGGTCTTTCAAACAGCTGATGTTAAGCATTGCAAACAACAGTGTTGGCAATTACAGAAGGAATATAATCCATTTCCTATGCAGTAAGGTGAATGTCAAGAAAAAAGAAGTAATTCGTATTAACAGGGAGAAGAATACTTGGTACTTGCTGCAACGCCATGCTGATCTGAAAGAGGATGCTTTTTTGAATACTCATGACTTCGGGTATTACATTAAAAGGATTAATTTGCTTGGGAATTATTAACTTCTTTGTCTGCATACAAGTTTTTTTTCCCCTATAATTATGTTGTGGCAAATGGTACTAAAATAATTGGATAGCTGACAATGTCATCTGTTGCAATAGATGTAAATAGTAATATTTAATCTAATTTAATACTGGGCATCAGATCAAGAAAGTTTCTCTAGTACCCCACTGATTTACATTGAGTGAAATCTGAAAATATAAATATATTCAACAGAATAGGAATATGTGAATGTATATTTACATATATGTTTATTCTGTCTTGATGGCATGATATCCATCAGATTGGACATGCAAATTAAGAAATTCTTCATTAGCAAAATTAAGATGGATGTTACACCTATTCTGATTATCCTAGTTAGAATTAATCTAAAAAACTGCTGTATCTATTGTTGAGGTACTGTGACAAAATTGTCATTCCTGTTTGGTTGCTAAGAATTTAAATATTTCTTCTGACACTTTATTTGTGGGGGAAAGCTGGGAAGGAGGAGAGAAATTGTTCCAAAGTAACAACTTGGTTTCTGATTTTTCTAGAAAACAGGTTTTTAATCAAAGCTATGGATAAACCTTTCAATATACATGACACCACATTTTGCAAAAGCTGACTTTTGATTCCTCAGTGTTAGAGGAATGACATAGAGGAATTACACCATTCTTGTATAAATCAGAATGTATAAATCCATATGGCACAAACTGACATTTGTATATATTTATGAGATTATCATGACTCTGCAGAGTCACACCATAAAGCTTACCTTTCAGTGGGGGTGTTATGTTTATACCCATGACATACAGCTTATGATGCATTTAACTTCATTGCATTATAAGACAGTTTCCTAGAATTTCCATCCTTTTTGATTTAGTTGATGTCTGCTGTGCTATAATAAATCAAAGTAACTCATACTTACTTTTAAACAAGAAATGGACTTCGTGGGTCCCACTGGTCTTCCTATCCACATCATGAAATGATTTTCTAAAGAAAAGAAAATATCTGTACATATCATATAACCTTCTGCTCTTTTCCCTGTTTGGCCTTAGCACTACTTAGTTTTATTATGGTTAAGTGTTATCTGAATCCATAAGCCAAAGGATTCCTGCATGATAATCATGGTTCATTTTACCTTTACATTAAGGAACAAGCAGAAAAGCTTCTGGCAGAGACAGCAATTGCTGCATCTACTTCTGTGTTAGCTGGAATGCACAGTGCCAGAGACAGACACAGAGGGGTAGCAGGAAGGTCTGGGGTAGCAGGAAGGTCTGGCTGCCCCTGAAGCTGGAAAAGGCAGGCTGAGGGGCCAGAAACTGAAGCTCTTTTGCTGATGGTAAAATATTTAATCAATGCAAATACTATTCTTGATAGAAAAGAATATGGCATTCTCTGAAATGAATTCTCTTCCTGTGTAGTTCTATCCCCTAAGAAGGCCTCTTCCCTGTAATCTGTGGATTTTCTTCTTTCCATGCATGTACATTTACTGAAGATCAGTTATTCTTTAAGAGGAGTGATGATAGAATGATGAATACCCAGCTGTAAGAATCCTTGCAGTGGTCCAAGAATGCCTCCTCATTTATTTAAAGTCAGTGACCAAAAGAAATTTGGAAAAAAAAAATCTGAATTAGTTCTATGTATTTTGTGTTTAGTATTCTGGTGTTATTGATTCTGGTCAGTATCCTTCAATTGAATGTGTTCTGCACGGTGCATAGCTTTTTGTCAGGTTCAATTACAGTGAGAAGCGTATAGTACAAATCCTTCCTGGCTTGGTGGAAAGAATCGCTGAATCATAGGATGTCCTGGTGTTTGAAGGGACCAACAAGGATCCTTGAAGTTCAACTCCTGGCCCTGCACAAGAACACCCCAAGAATAACACCATGCACCTGAGAAAGTTGTCCAAACACTTCTTGAACTCTGTCAGGTTTCTGCTTGACCACTTCCCTGGGGACCCTGTTCTGCTGCCCAACTACCCTCTGGGGGAAGAACCTTTTCCTGATATCTGACCTAAACTCCCCTGACAAAGCTTAATGCCTTTCTGTCTGATCCTGTCACCTGTCACTGGACACCCCAGAGAAGAGATTGGTGCCTGTCCCTTTTCTTCCTCTCATGAGGAAGCTGTAGCTGCAATGAATTGCCTACTCAGTCTCTTATTCTCCAGGCTGAAGTGGCTAAGTAGCCTCAGCCATTCCTCACATGGCTTTCCCTAAAGACCCTTCATCATCACTGTATCTTTATTTGACAGATTTTGCTGGCTGTGACTGATGACTGCATCGTCTAGCAGGTTTTTTTTCAATAACTTCATGAATAATCTTCTTTATAATAAATTTGCCCAGAATTTTACCATTCAAGAAAGGGCACTGCATAGCCAACAACTCCAAAAGCAAGGTGCTACGGTCAGTAAACTGCTATCTAAGCCAAGTTTGAAACAATCAAAATACTCTCAATGCAAGTATTTTGGGTATATGATGTATATGTGCAACTGAGGAGATCCCATATGATGGAAAAACCACAGGTGTCCTTCCCAGCCAGACCTGCTGGATAAAAGTGCTGGGAATGCACATCAGAGAGTCCCTGGCTGCTACAAGTGATGCACACTCTGGTACAGCTTCATGTCACAATGAAATGTGTCACAAGACCTGAACACTAAAATGTTACACTGCCCCAGGAAGAGGCACAGGAGAATCTCATCTGTTACAGTAAAAGAATTAATCTGATGTAATGCACAGCCACACAGGACAAAAGGGGTTTAAAATAGTTGCTTGCTAATAATCCTGTATATAACACCCTTATCCTACCTTTTCCTTGAAAAATTGCTATTGACACTGTTTCTGAAGGGTTGGATTAGTTTTTATAGAATTCAATATAGAAATTAATTTCCTCTATCTTACAGAGGAAAAAAGTAGTTTTTTCTCTTAAAATGTATTTTAATATTTTGATATTTAAAATGCTTTAAAATATTTGCATAAATCTGCTGCGTTTTAGGGACTTAAATAACTTATAACTATACTAATTCTGTTAACATTTTTAAGAGCCCTTCTCATTAAAATAGACTGCCTGCTGAGTTCTCTGAAAAATACCCCAATCAAGATGTTCACACAAACTCTGGAGAGAAATGTTCTTAATTTCCTGTATAGGAAGTACTATTATAAGGTTAAACCCTTTACACTTTTTCCATATAACTGAAGAAAATTATGAAGAAGTTAATCTCATGTTCACATAGATAAGTGTGGCTAGCTTCTTTCTCAACTAACTCCCCCCAACAGTAAGATAGATAATACTTTTAACTGGAATAATGGACACACAATCTTGTCTTGAGGGCCTTTAACAGAACCTGAAAACTTTGGTGTAAGTACAGTTTCATATTTTCCTTTTGCCTTATGAACGAAGAAATACAATAACACATTTTCCTTTCAGTCTTACTGCCAGCAATTTCTATCTGAAGTAACCCCATTAAAGACTCTGGAGTTACTTTAAGTTGTATAAGAAATAAGATCAGAAGCTGTGCTGCTCTTTACAAACTGCATGAATCAGAAATAAAGTTCCTGCAATTGAGGGAAAAAAAGATTCCTAGGGCCTGTGTTCCTACTTCTTGAAAAGCATTCCTAAAGCAATTGATCAACTTAAAGGCTGGACAATAAGCCTTCCAACTAAGAATCGCAGGACTTGATTTCCTGGAGTCCACAATAAAGCTTTTTGAAGAAGTTCTGTATAACAAAATCAACCTATAGATCCTGCTGATGCAAGAGTGATTTAAGGGGCTCAGAACCAACCTGTGCAGCCATTATTAATGCTGTAATAGGTATTTGGCTGTTTTTCCCTACTGCCATTGCTCAAGTTTCTGCAGTCTCCACAGACATCTTCCTTCTCTTGAAGGTATGTGAGATTTTTATTGGTGGGAGAGAAACAGCTTCAGGCCTGTCTGTGTGCACACACACTCCTTGCATTACTCTGCAGGATCTGGTACTTCACAACTAAAGCTGGAGTCACTTTGCTTCCTGTCCTTCCTCCTCCTGTGCCAGTTTTTCCCCTATGACAAGAAAGCAGAGTAACAACCCATGTACTTCTATTGCCTTTGTTGCTTACTCTACAATTTTCACTATTTTTCTTCAAACATTTCCTGTAAATCATTTCAGTTACCCCTTAAACCTATATTCCATTCTTTGCCTCGCCAAGCTAATCTAATTTACTGACAAACTTCTCGCATTTAGAAAATGCCAAATAATCTATCCCAAGAATCTATTGCTCTCCCATCTCTTTTTCAGCTATTTCATATGCTTAATTAGAAAGACTTCCCTCTAAGTGGGAAGGTGCCAAGTTTTATCACCAAATACTTATGAATGTCCTGCTTTAGTGAGCTGATATGAAAAAGTATGTGTGATGAAAACTAATAGGGCATAGAAAGATTTAAGAATTTGTTGAATTTCTTCTTCACTTTATTTCACTAAAAAAGTAAAAGAAAGCTGAAAGAAATAAGAAGCAGTCACTGAATTTTGTCTTTTGCAACTGTGCAGAGCAGAGAGAGATGTCAGAGCCCTGAGCACATGCCCCCTCCAGGAGTTTCAGGGCAGACCTAAATGATGGTGTTAAGTTCCATTTTGTGAAAAGTGCTCTTCAAGAAAGTTCTGCTGGTAAGGTCTCAGCAGGTACTATCCATCTTCACTTAGGAACTGCTTTCAAGCAGTGGCTCTCCCCCCAGATCCCACTAGAGCTACATTCCAGCTGTGATGCAGCTATGCCATCTTAGCCATGTGAGTTGTTGGTTTGGGCTGTCCAGGTGACGTGCAGATGTGCCATGGTGGTCATACACTGTGGACATGCTCTGGGCTATGGGCTGGCCCCAGCAGCCCCAGTCTCTGCTGGCTTTACTGAGCACTGGTGGGTGGGAAGTGAGGCCAGTGCATCTGCCCCTATTCCTGCCCTCATATTCCACTTCCCCTACAAAACAGGCTGCCCCTATGGCTCCCTGTCAGTAGGAGTACATTGAAAAGTTAAATCCCACCACAGATTAAAAAAAAAAAAAACAAAAACATATTTTGGGCATGTTTAAGTATACACAATCAAACACAACCTTTTCTTTAATAAAAACCTGAAACTAGCATAGCAACTGTACTGTGTGGTACGTGATAGCATGCAGTGCTCTAGGTAGCAGGCGTGCACAAAAACAGCTCTTTGCTGTGTATGTCCACTTGCCTTTTAGACTGCAGCAAAATTTTGGTCTCTTCTAAATGGTTTTTGATGCAATTATTTTGTAATATTGTGTAACAGCACTGTAGGATTTCTGCTTGTTCTACAGAAAATTGAGTATGTGCATTTTATTAAAGCAAATAGGTAGTAGACGAATAATATAAAAGAGTAAACATGCAGAGTTATATAAATTTATCAGCTTCTCAGTTTAATGATATCAGGGACCCTACTGCCACAACAAGCTAACGCTAATGTGCTGCTAGAGCTGTCAATTAATATTCAGGAGTTATGAACAATATATTTTTCTTACTTTTAACAATTATCTATTTTATTAATAGTGTGAGTGGGTGGATGGAGAAGGAATTTTGTTTTCTGTGAATTGCCCACATTCAGTCTTTCTATCCCACTGCCAAATGTATAAATAACTTTATAGACTTGGTACTGATAAGACTATGACTCTATTTAAAATTAAATATTAAACTATTGTAAAGATAGAGAAGTCACAAAATAAATAAATTACATTTCTTATTTGAAATGAGGGAATGTATGATTGCACCTATTCATACATAGATCCTGAACTGCACACTGACTATGTATGGGTAAGCTAATGTTTTAAGCACATATGTAATTAAAGCAGTAGGGTGTCTGCAGAATATAAACTGCTAGTGACCTTACTGTTTGAAAGTCAAATATAGTCTGTCTGTATCAGTGGAGAGAGCAAGCCAGGAATGGATCTCCTGAGCCTTGGAGTCTGGTTCTCTGACATCATGTAAACATGTTTGGTTCTCTGACATCAAGACAGGTAAAATAAACCTGTTACTAATCTTATAAAGACAGAGTGTAAAAGAAATGATGCTTTCAATGAATCTTATTGCCATCTTTGTATGTAAAATGACCTCATGTCTCAATAAGAAGATATGGCATCATATTTAAATATTTAGGAAGAAACTGTACACTATTTAGAGATTTCATAATTTAGAATTATTGATAGGCTCCGAAAAAATAAGACATCCTGCAACTTCTGACCTTCCATAAAAAGAGAATCATACACCAGGTCTAGAAAAGGCTAAGAGTATGAGCACAGAAATAATGGCAGAAAATTAATTCATTGAATACTATTTTAGAAGGTACGATTATTATTTTGACAAAGTCATAAATAACGTGACTTCTTTTAAAATTGACTATGGGTAGGTGTAGTATATCCTGTACAATAATTATGTGTGCTAGATGTATAATTCAGATGCCCATAAGTGGCATTCAAAATGAAATGTGTCTTTGAGGTATGTGGAAGTTTGTCTTAGATTAAAAATTCCTCCTGGACATGCTATCCTCTGAGGAGCAAATAGTCTCTGCTGTTGTCTTTCCCCTGTTAGGCTGATACCAAGATCTGTGATGTGCAGCACTCACATTAAGGTTCGTACCTCTGTGTTGTGACAGGCTGGCAAGAGTTTTCACAGCCACAAAACTGGCAATAGGGATAATTATTTGATAACATGGTAATAATTACATAACCCTTCATGTGCTCTTGTGCAGAATGCAAAGACAAGCCCCCGGTTTGGGCGCAAACCTTGTCTCATTTTTCACTGGCACATTGTGATGAGTCATGGGTGACAGCACAACAAAGACATAGAGAAGGGAGAGAGGGTCAACAAAGTTTTATTCTGAATAGACTCAAGGGAGTAGG
This sequence comes from Cinclus cinclus, assembly GCF_963662255.1. Classification (NCBI taxonomy): domain Eukaryota; kingdom Metazoa; phylum Chordata; class Aves; order Passeriformes; family Cinclidae; genus Cinclus; species Cinclus cinclus. The sequence continues at coordinate 105,308,299 of NC_085047.1, forward strand.
TCAAGCAGTTTAAATCTGGGAAGTCACAGATATATTTTTTTCAACAGGTGTGCTTAAATATTTTCATAGCATCTTCATCCAGATGCGGCCAGCTTTGCACTGCTTGGTTAGAACAGACCCAAGCATATTAAACAAGTGTGTGTCTTACCTGCATGTGTTTGCTATGGGCACTGCTGAATGCTATGCCACTGTTGGGAACATTTCAGTTCTGAAGTTTGCATGTGTCCACAGCATGCAAAAGAGGAGAGACACATGGAGATCACCGAGTTTGAACATGCTGGCAGAGTTAGAAGTGCATCACTGTGTGAGCTCATGCGTCCTTTGGTGATGTCAGAAATATACACACAGTTTTGTGGTATTCTCTGCTGGCAAGAAGAACAACATTCCTATTTGTGCAGCTCTCTTAGTGGTTTACATGTGTGTTTTTTTTTTTAAATGATGAATCACATATTTCTAAATTATTTCTCCCTGTTGATTAGAATTTGGTTTTTGTCTCCAACTATAATTTAATTAAAACTTAGTATTTTGCAAAGGAAAACAGGCTCATTATTAAATCAGTAATTAAGAACTCATCCAAATAAATGAAAGAAAAAAAATTGATCCTTCTTTTACTAATCTTATAAACCAATAAAGAATAAATGTTCTTTCTTTCCGAGTAGTTTTGTGGTATGAAATTTTTGAACTGTCTGGGTTTTGACGAAATTTGTATTTGTGAAAAAACACCCAACCCCCTCCAGAATAACAAACTTTAACTTGCACTTAATAAGACTCTTTTTGAGCTTGAATATCAACATTCCTACAGTTTAGAAATCTATGAAATTCCAGAAAAATTGTGTTGTAGACTTCTCACATTCAGAGCACACCTGCTTGTTTGCCTCCTCTTTGAATTGATGAAAGCATTTGTTGATTTGCTTTGGGATAGTAAGGCATTAAGAAGCAAAGACAGAAAATTAAATTTTGTTCTTTGTTCACAGTATGAATCATAAATATGATCTATATTTTTTGGGTGGCAACATCCACTTAAAAATTAATACATTTTTTGTATATTTTCTTCTCAGCTAATTCACAGGTCCTAAAATTTGTGAGAGCATTCAGTCTAGACTTATGAATCTTCATGGATCATCCTGATTAATTTTCATATACTACTCTAAAAAATTGGTAGGATAATTATTGAGATGTTAGAACTTTTTGGAACTCACAGCTGCAGCCAAAAGTTTCCCTGGAAATTACAGACCTGTCAGTTTCACTTTGGTTCCTGGCAAAATCATGGAAAAGATTATTCTGGGAGGTATTGAAAAACACCTAGAGGAAAATGCAGTGTCAGTCACAGCCAGCAGAGCTTCATGAAAGGAAAGTCCTGCTGTCCAACTTGATTTCTTTCTATGACAGGGTCACCCACCTAGGTGATCTAGGAAGGCCAGTAGATGTGATGTTTTTTGGACTTCAGCAAAGCTTTGGTACTGCTTGGCACAGGATCCTTCTGGACGAAATGTCCAGAATAAATGCTGTGTGATGGGTGAGCAACTGACTCGTGGATCAGGCACTGAGAGTGACAGTGAATGACATCAGGCTGGTGTCTGGTCACTTGTGGGGTTCTGTAGAGCTCCATCCTTGCCCTTGTGCTCTTCAACATCTTCATAAATGACTTTATGGACACAAAGGAATACTAAGTTTGCCAACAACACTAAACTGGGAGGAACTGTTGGCTCCCTCAAGAGACGCCCTGCAGAGAGACCTTGACAATTTAGAGATGGACAACCACCAACCTTGCACAGTTTAGCAAGGGCAAGCCACATAAGCACAGACACATTCAGTACTGTATTGAGGAATTTTAGTTCTTAAAGGTCTATCTTTCAACTACTTTAAACTGCATTTCTGTGGCTTTAATGATTGTAATATTTCTGAAATTTTTGGACTGTCATATCCTTGAAAATTCAACCTTTAAATTTTTGCCGAGCATAACTTGTCCTGTGCCTTTAGTGTGACCTTTGTATATCTTCTCCTTCAGCTCTTAAGTGCTTGAGGCTCTCTCTGGACAAATTGAAGCTTCTGAGGAAGCGCAGGTTTCCAGATCAATAACATCTTTCATTCTACTGAATCCAGGAAATGTGGTAAAGCTCTGGGGATGCCATCCTATCTGGATCACAACTAAATACCATACTGGTATATCCCATTGAAGGGAATCTGTCAGATTTTTGTACTGCTCAGCAACTAGAAATACGCAGTAGGAGCTACTATGAACCTTGTGTGTAGTCTATAAAACCCAAGCACAAATATTTATCATGTCATTTTCTTTGAGAAAAGCTCTTAGTAGCTCAGTGAAGACTGAATTCCTATATTAGAGAAAGAATTTCTAAGTGAAGACCAGGAAATCTGGTACTGGACAGAAACTCAATCAATTAATCTGAATAAATTTAAAAAAAGTAATTAAAATAAAAATATTTATGTGAAGTGAAATACTCCTACATCAGTCTGCACCCATTTTTGATTTGGACAAAATTATATTCTGAATACATGGAAGGAACACAGAGATGGTGCTTCCTCAGCTGGACAAAGGATTTTGAAAGCATAATATGAAAAGGAACTTAATGAACACTGTAAAGTAAATGTTTCTGAAACTGGCGTCTTGGCAATAAATGGTTATTTGGACAGTTAAAAACCCAGACACAAAAGCAAGAAAATATTTGCTTAGATAATAAACTAGCATGAGGAAATAGATGTCTTATGTGATATAATTTGCTGTTGAAATCAAAACTTGTTGCTTTTATTGACTTTATTGTATTAATACACGATACGAGATCAGCCATTATTTTAGTCTTTTGTGCCATCTACTCTTCTTTTCTGTATATGTTCATTTCATTTTATAGTGATGCTGAAGGGTCTGGAGAGGGAAGCTGTGTGAGGAGCTGTTGAGATCACCTGGTCTGTTCAGCCTGGAGGAGACTGAGGTGAGAGCTCACTGCAGTCACATTTCCATCGGAGGGGAACTGCAGGGACAGGCACTGATCTCTGCTCTGGGGTGACGGTGACAGGACCTGAGGGAATGGCCTGGAGTGTGTCAGGGGAGGTTTAGGTTGGATATCAGGAAAAGGTTTTTCACTCAGAGGGTGGTTGGGCCCTGGAGCAGCTCCCCAGGGAAGTGACCACAGCACCAAGCCTGAGAGAGCTCAAGAAACATTTGGGCAATGCTGTCAGGCACAGGGTGTGATTCTTGAGGATCATGTGTAGGGCCAGGACTTGAACATCAACGATCCATGTGGATCTCTTCCAACCCAGAGTATTCTGAGATTGTGTGATTCCAGATGGTGTGACTGTTAAATTCAATGGCTACTTGTCTTTCCTCCAATAAACCATTTGGATGCTGGACTCACTGCTGTAAAATCTAATGTATCTTGTCATGATTTCCCAACAAAATTTTCTGTGTTGAAAGGGAGATTTTATTTTGATTGCAATATTAGGCACTGTTTTATGTAGAAAAGACTGGGCTCGAGGAGTCATATTTAAAGTATCAGTAGACTCAGTTAATTTTCATTTTCATTGGCATATTAATAAAGTTCAGTGCATGTAGCTGGCTATCAGAGAAGCAGCTGGTTATCTCCACCATTGCTGGCAGATTGTTCAGCTTTACAGCATGAAAATACAAATCCTTTACCCTCAGGAATAGATAGGAGGGCATTTGATAAAAGTGGATTCGCGTAAAACAGTTATACCTAAAATTATCCAAAACTGCATTTTTAAAAAAGAGAATCTGCAAGAAATAATAGTTCTCTAAAAGAATCTTATGCCTACAAAAGTATATGGGTTTTTCTACCTCCATCAACAGGTAGCAAACATTGAGAGAATGCATTAGACTGATCTGCCTTTATTTATTATTCATTCCCTACTTTAAGATCACTGTGGACTTAGCATACTTTAAATAGATATGTTAACCAACAGAATGTTGAAACTAAATTTCAGCTTCATATAAAAATGAAATTCTGAAAGAACCAAATCAAAGAAATGTAATTAATTTGTTTAAACATTTTTCTTCATTTTGGAGCAGAGTGGTGGAATTTATGCAATTTATGCATCATAAACTTTGTAATGCTTGGGAGTTAGAAGTCAGGATCTGGTTCTTGAACCTTGAACTAGTGACGACTCCTCCTATCTGCACTGTTTTGAAGAAATCTGTATTTAGAAATAGATTTTTGCAAATGTTTATAACTTCACATATGAACTTACTGTGCAAATGCAGTCTGGATGCCAAAGGTTTCTTTCAATGAGCAAGTCAATTGACAACAGAACAAAATGTCTCAAGTACAGAGAGTTGGTGAAAATTACTTTCAGCAAATGAGGTGTGACAGTTTACGGCTGTTTGCTTACTAGGGGACTTGAAAACAGATTAACAATGGGTTTTGAGTGCATATCTGTGTCCAGCTACTATTTAAGTAAAACACACACTTCACCTGGGTCTTCCAACTTGTACTTTAGGATGCTGTTTCCAGCAGTGCCACGTTTAAATGCAGTGAAACCACTTGTTGGCTGTATTACCAGAGCAGTTGTATGTAGAAAGCTGATGGTTCAGTTGTACACAGATTTATATATATATATTTATTAATATCTTCTGATAAAATTTATGAAACATCTCTCCCTAAATAAAAATTCAAGAAGCTGAACTTCTATTTTTATTAATCAATTTGGGCACTCTACAAAGGAGCTGGCTGGACTTTTGCCAGTTCCCCCTTTGTGAGATTATGTTGCCTGCATATATTGCTGTAACAACTGATTGCCATGGGAATGAATACAATGTCAAGTACTAGTGTCAATAGTATCTGTACAGGAAATAACCAATGATTTTAAATACAGTATTTTCTAAATATTAATAGTTCTTTTTAAATTATAAAACATGTGAAAAGCAAACACTAATTATCCTATTTACAAGCATAAGACTATTAAAATACAAAATATTATATCCTTAGCTTTCTATTTCTTTTCATTGAATACAAGACATTGGAAGAAAGGAAATAAACAAGGTACAGCAGCTAAAAGCAGTAAGGATGTATAGCATTCAACTGTTCCAAATATTCCCAGATAATAACCCATGCAGGTACATTTACTTAGCCTTCTACTGATGAATACCAAGAAGAAAAAAGCTGAATATCTGAAAAATTACTTTGGTTAGAAGCACTATTTTTTCACTTTTGAGATTTGTTTCTCATCTATCATAAAAAAGATTCTCATCTCTCATATAAAAGATTAACAGCCTGAAATTAGTGTTGTTGCTCCTTGCTTGCACTGGGGCTGCTATTTAGGGACAGGCTTCCTCTGGTTTCCTTTGATTTGTAGATGGAACTCTGTAAGTGCAGCCAATTTAAAACACCTTCCTTTAGCAATGACATTTTCCAGCAACTCATTGTAAAAGCTTTATGAATCCCTTCTTTTCCCTTTTTCCTTTCTTGACTTATGTCTGTGCTGTAGATGATTGTGGATGACTTATGTTTTCCAGATACTAGATTGAAGTTGAAAAATTTATTTTTATCCTGAGAAAAATCTTTTAAAAAGAAATAAAAATATACAAAATTATATTTTTGTTTTCAGGATCTCTTCAGTATCTAATTCTATTCCAAATACTCTGGATATAAGATTGATATTATAAACAAATATCAGCATTAGTATATGGAGGGAGGTAAAATAAAATTGGAAAAAAATAATATCCATATTGTCTTTGCTGTCTTTTAAGACTATTGTCATTGAGTAATACGTGCAGTTAATCTTTGCTGTCAGTTATCATCCTATGGATAGGCAATGCATATGCTATATTTTCAAATGAAAACTCATACTGGGTAGTTCTGCTTTGAAGAGAGGCTTGTCTCAAGTGTCTGTATCTGGAGAGAAGAACTGGAAGCCTGTGTGCAGTCACAGGGTTGTGATGTGACAGGTGCCATGGGGACCCTGGCAGGTACAGCTGTCTGAAAGGGATGAGCAGCAAAAATAGGAAGGAAAGTTGTGCTCTATGGAAAGGCAGAACTTGACTGCACCGAGCTCCAGTGACAGACAGGAGACATGTGGGTGAAGATCTGACCAAGATAAGAAGGAAGCAATTTCAGTGGGATCATCACTAGGATATGCTGCAAGCTGCCTGAACGGGTTTGGGTTTCCAGCAATTTGTGGAAGGGCTTTGTGGGAGATGACATCCACTCTACCACCTTCCAAGAGTGCAGCAAGGCTTTGTGCAGCAATCTCAGGAGCTTCTGAAGTGTACTGGTGACATTCCCTAATGAAAAGGGGCTAGAGGGGATGAACAGGTCAACACTGTTTGTCCAGTGCTCACAACCAAGGAAGAATGACACACGTGGCCACAGATGGGGTACATTGCAGCAGCCAGAAAATGGTGGCATCTTGGTCCCAGAGGAAAAGTGGGCAGGTACATAGCAGAGTTAGGGCTCCAAGATGTGGGATATTATACTCTGTGCTATTCTGGAGGCTGCTAGACAAAAAACTTGCAGGGAAGACGACCAAGGGGGAAAGTACACAGGAGAGTTGTTTGGTTTTTAAGAAAAATTAATTTGAAGGTTAGGAAAAAAATTACCCTGCTGTGGAGGAACACTGGGAATGTTGTCAGAGGATTTTGAATTCAAGAAGAAAGTCGGAGCACATATTAGGTAGGAACAAGCACCAGCAAAGATTTTGTGCATACATTGCTCTGATACTTTGAGTAAAATCAGAAAGGACAACCAGCCTCACCTAAGTTTCTGGAAAGATCATAAAGCAAATTTTCACGGAATTAATTTCCAAATATATGTGGGGCAGAGAGTTAATTAATAGCAGCCATCTTATATTTGCCAATGGAAATTCCTTTTCATACAATGTGGTGAGCTTCTACAATGAAAACAATTGTGTGGATGTGACAGTAGAAGTGGTTGTGATATACTTCATACTGCTTATAACCAATGACATGTTCTTGTTCAAATTAAGACCATCTGACATGACAAATAGTTTAAAATATTTTTAGTACATTATCATGGAATATTTAAAAAAAATTTCAAGTGACAGCTGAACTCCCTGTTTCCACTTCCATAAAAATCCCTTAATGTGAAATTTAAAAAAGAAATTCCCAGAACTAGACACTATTAAAATCCACTTTTTGTCCCAGTCCTTTAAAAATATAGACTATTTTCTTTACCCAAATATTTCTTATCAATGACACATTCTTGAAAACTGTCAAAGTGACAATATTCATAAATAAGGAAATAAATACCTAAAATAATAAATCATCCTTTTGCCCCATTATATTTAAGTTTCTTTTTCTCCAGTGATGCCAACAGCTTCTCAGCTCTGATTGTGAGGCATTTTTCTTCTTGCCAAATCTGAGAAAATTAAATCAGTTTGAGCATGAAGTTCCATTGTGAAGTGCCAGATAAAATACAAACTTCCTTATCCTCTGTAGGACTAAAAGCTTTTCCTCCAGCTTTGATTATTTGGGTAGTGATATAAAAACAAGTCAGCTTTAACTGGAAGGACACAGAATGGACTCTACAAATGCCAGAGGGAGATTCAGAAAATTGAATTATTATCTAAACTGCCAAAAATGGGATATTTTTCAGCATTTACCTTTGGAATAGGCTTTAAACCTGACAAATATATTTATTGACAGATGCTTCAGCAAGGCACCACGGTAACTGTGCTTACAGACTTGAGTTATACACATGATTATATTTATGATTCCTATTATTTATAGTGACTTTGAAGAACAATGAAGAATAAGCTGTTGTGTTTGGTACAAGAAACTTCTGCAAAATGGTGCCTATATCTTGCCCTCTCCTCTCCTCTCCTCTCCTCTCCTCTCCTCTCCTCTCCTCTCCTCTCCTCTCCTCTCCTCTCCTCTCCTCTCCTCTCCTCTCCTCTCCTCTCCTCTCCTCTCCTCTCCTCTCCTCTCCTCTCCTCTCCTCTCCTCTCCTCTCCTCTCCTCTCCTCTCCTCTCCTCTCCTCTCCTCTCCTCTCCTCTCCTCTCCTCTCCTCTCCTCTCCTCTCCTCTCCTCTCCTCTCCTCTCCTCTCCTCTCCTCTCCTCTCCTCTCCTCTCCTCTCAATTTCATTTCATTTCATTTCATTTCATTTCATTTCATTTATTAATATTCAGTGATTTATGGTGTTAGAGGCACAATCCTGTCATACTGGCACCATGTGCTGCATGGAGAGAAGTGAGGAAGGAACACATGGGAGCACAGAACCTACATGAGGAGAACATTTACACATGAAGAGAATTCTGGGTTTATAAAACCATGTAGAGAAATGTTTGGAATGAAAAAGGTACTAATATAAAAAAGACAGGAAAACATAGGGATGCTGAAAAAGAATGGTATCAAATATTTTCCACTGACAGTAATACTGTTGTAATTTCAGACTTCATTCTTGTAAATTCTAAATATGGTTGCTCCAACATTATTAGGATGGTCAATACAATCTTACTTTTGACTTGCTTTGTTAAAGTATCTTTCTGTGATGCAGTAAAAAGTCAAAATACCTGTCTGCTGTTTACAACTGAAAATATTCTGCGTAGAAAGTCTTGGCTTAAAAGATACATTGTTTTCTATAGTCTTCTTTCTTTCAATTTTATTCCAAGTGTTACTAGTATATTGATGCCCTGCTGTAGGTTCTTCAAAGTGAATTCCCTTTACCTGTATGTAGTGAACAGGTAGTAGCTGATGTAAATAAGATAAGAAGATGTCAAAATATGTCCAAAATGTCAAATACAAAATTAATTTTTCATGAGGGTTGGGTTTTTTTTAACTTCTTTAAATGTCAGTTTTACCTTAGCTCCCAATGGTGGGTTGAAAAACCTCACAATTATCACAAGGTGATAATGTCTTTAAGTGATGCTGTTGGCATTGCTTCAGGTTCTCAGAACAGGACTCTACATTGTTGTGCTAGAATTCTTCATTTTTTTCTTTAAGCTGAACATATATCCAGTTCAAAGAATGATGTTGTTCAATGATTTTCAGCATGGCATCTCACATCAATTTCAGGAAAACATTTTAGGAGTTTATTTCCCTGAACAGCCTCATAGCTGTCAAGCACACCCTGTAGCTAGTACTGAAGCTTAGTGCAGTTGTTCCAGTTTTGCATATTGTTCTTATCAGGATCTGAATCTTTGCTCTGCTGTGATGAACTTCTTATGTCCTCCTGAGCAAGACAATCGAGACGTTCCCACCCCCTTACTGAGATCTTTGTCGTTGAAATTATTTTAAGTGTCTGGGGAATTGCAATCAGCTACAGGACTGTATGTTTTGTAATCTCTTTGATAACCAAGAAATGTTAAATTATATTTTTTTCTCATTCTCTGAGTTCCTCATGGAAGAGGAGAGGAAAAGTACATCATCAGAAAACTGTACCCACTGCACTCTCTCTTGCATATTTTGCCTTTGGAAAGAGACAGTGGGGTCAAGAGATTTTCATCAAATACATCCTTTGAGTATGGTGTTCTGAGGAGTGAGCTAAGACTGAAAAAGGACTTAATAAGCAGATTAATACTAAGTTGGGCCCTGATAACATCACCCCAGATTTGACAAAGAAACAGGTTGAGAGAAAATTTATATGTTGGAAGTTTGGTACACTAGTGGCATTTATTTTTTTTTATTACAGATGATCCTCCACAACCACTAGCCCTCCCTGTTCAGCAGAGTTTTGTTCTTCAAAGAACAGAAGCAAGTGGACTACTTTATCTCAGCAGCAGCATGCTCTCACCCCAGCAGCTGCATTTGAATTCCTTAATGTGGAGCACTGGGAAAGTTCCAGGTTGTATCATTCCAATGAGCTTTCAGAGACAAACTCTACTGCTCTCCTGCTACCACCTCCAGCACTGACAGTGCTCATTTCCTAAGTGACACTACTACTCTTTTAAGGGACACTATTGCACTTCCAAAGTGGAAAAAGCAGCTTCTCTCTCCTCCTGTTCTCTCCAGCTCTCTGTGTATCTTCTACTGCCAATTATTCAGGATTAGTCCCTGTGAAATGGCTAATTTGAACAAACTGTGGAGGGACAGGAAAACATGTGCCTCTCACCTGCCCCTTTTGGAAGCACGGTTTGCTCTTGTTGACATCTCTGCTCTGAGCCTTTGTATCATGCTCAGTATGGTATTGCTTCTCCAGGTGCCATCTTTTTCCTTGCCAGAGATGTATAAGCTCATTTTTCATGTTTCAGGTAGCTTTTCCCCCCTAGGTGTGTTTCTGTATCTTCCTCTGATGGGGTTTTGCAGATTCCATATTTACCTTGTATAGGAGATCTTTCCCTCCCTTCCCTCCACTCCCCTATCCCTTCCTGCAGCAGACTTTCTGTTCTGCACTGGCTACTGCTTTCCACTTTGCCAGGAGGGTGAACAATTTCTTCTTCTTCTTTTTTTTTTTTTTTTCATATTCTCTCTAGCTATTAGCTTCCCATTCCTCTCACATGCCTTAGGTCTCACAAAATGCTGTACCAAACTGCCTTCTGTGACTGAACAGGTCTTGACAAGCTGTGACCAGACTTGCTTCTGAACCTGTGAATTAGCAACTCCACACTTTAATCACAGAAAAACATTTAAAATCTGCAAAAAATCATGGGAATTTATGGTTCAAACTTTGAAATCTGGTGTTGATGTGAAGCTTTTTCACAGATTCAGTGCCAAATTTAATTGGGTTTGAATTCAGCTTAGTGATGAAAGATGCAAGAATTTTCAGCTAATCTCTTCCAAGTTCTTCTGCTTTCATCTCTCAGGACACAGGAAAAATTCCACAATGTTGCACATTTTTTCTTGAAGACTTATATTAATATATCACAAAAAAAATCCTGTGTGTGTGGGGTACTTCTATTGCTAGCTATATATCACTATAAATATTCATGGGATATTTGAAGACGCTTAGACATGAGTCATAAAACTTTCTGGTCACTCAGACAGAAAGACAGGTACTTTATAGACACAGTGCTCTTTAAAATGTCCATATTGTCTTGCAGTATTCCATAAAACCTGTATGTTAAACAGAAGAAAGATCAATTGTGGATATTTATTTAAAAAATTTATGGTGATAAATCAAATAAATTAAAGCTGTGCTTTTTCCAGTAAAATAATCAGTGAACATTAACAGTTTAAGCACACTGTAAATTATGAGGCATCATTAAATATCTTAACAATTGAGAGTTTTCAGGTTGAAAATAGTCACAGAAGTGAGCATTAATTATAAAGCAATAAGGAAATAAGCTTCTGTGTTTGATTTCACACCACAATTAGATTGACAATTTATATATTTTTTAGTTCAAATTTAACTTGCTGTGAATAAGTTGTATTGTGGATATTACATCTAAAGGACATGAAAACTTATTTGCTTTCTGACAAATATATGGTTAGCATAAATTAAAGATATTTCATTGAAGGGAAGAGATTAAATGTCTGCATGACAAGATATTGTAATAGATGTGAATTGACTTGAATGGCTCCTTCACATTGTTTAATGCCAAACAAAACATAAATGTTTGAATCAAAGTAACCATAAATTAGCATCCATGCTATCAAGAAAACTCAGATATAATGACAGAACTGTCAAAGCAAATTTACAAACCAGGTTTTAAATACTTCTCTGCAAATGACAATACAGAATTTTGCATCTTTTTACATGTAAAAAAAATTGTAGAGACCTGAATGCTGAGATGCTTTCTCTTGTCATCATGTAACTGCATAATTCTGCTGAGAGGTGAAAAGTACAGAAGCTCATATTCACTCTGTACTTGCCCAGTTCCTCTTGGTTGCACTGGTCAAGCTCTGGGGCTGTAATAATTTTAGTTAGAGAGTGTGTTTTAGGGATACTAAGTTCCCCTTAAGTGTGAACCTTCATGTGATTGTGTATGTTACTGAAATCCTGAGTTTCATCCTGCTGAAGCACACAAGGAGGCTCAGGATGTCCCAGATGTTTTAACTGGTTTCTTCATACAAATGGTCTGCAACCTGGTTAGAAGAACCTTGTTATATTTCCAAATACAAGTAACTTATCTTATCTTGTCTCTTCTCTTCAGGAGATGATCAGTGATGTGAACATTTTGGATCAAAAGCAACATTTCAAATACTCATTCTCTCAATGCATGGAAATAATAGCTTTTGCTGGTGTGATATTTTCCAGAAAGCTAATAAACATCTGTGCTCTTTGGCTTTGCCATCCTCTCTTATTCTCTCCCATTTTCTATTAAATATCTATAAAGGCTGACTGTGTCTGGTATGCAAGCTAAAATAAAACACCAACCCAAGCGTGGACTAGTCTTGGGTGTTTTTTTCAGAAGTCAGATGCCATCTTTGAAATATAATTATTGATCTGAAAATGTTCCTAACAGAAATGGGAATCCTCCTAATTCTGTTGCTAAGCCAGAATACTGAAACTCCATGGAAAACACTGTCAAACAAGAGCTATCCACTGGTGCTAGTAGTAGAAGACAGAAGATAAAGATGTTCAGTAATATGCATTAATTTATATCAAGCAAGCCAGATGTCAAAAAACTGCAACTAATCTTAAATTTAAAAATCAGCCTGCAAAATGCTTTGTCATCTGCTGCACAGATGCTGGTCTGTAAGGGAAGATTCATTACTATTGACCACTAGGTAATGTCTTCTATTCTGACTCGAAAATGTTTCCTTGGGGATCATTTGTGTGTGCCAGGCTACATACACTTCCAAGAACAAAGCAGAATAGCATAAAAAAAGGAGTGATAAACCTCTCAGAAGACACAGCAGCTTTAACATGAAAGGCAGCTGCCATTCATGGCTTTCCTACAGACTGGAAGACACAGATATCCTGTAAAAGGCCAGAAGATGGAGAAGGTGACTGCAGCCTGCAGTTAGACTGGGAGAAAGTAGAGCAGGGAAGAGATAGCTTAGAGAAACAGGATTTGAATGCTCATCTTCAGAAACAAAATACTGGGGTTGGAAACATTCCACCTGAATATGAGGAAGACCTTACCTACTGTGTGGGTGACCATGCACTGGAGCAGGCTGCCTGGAGAGGCTGTTCTGCCTCCTTCACTGGAGATGCTCAAGGACATGGTGGACACAACCCTGTGCCATGTGCTCTGGGATGGCCCTGCTTGAACAGGGGTGTTGCACCCATTGTGGTCCCCTCCAACCTGAGCTTTCCTGTGATTCTGTGCTTCCTTAAGAAAATACTGTCTTTGAAGACATGTGTCCTGTAATAATCTTCTGTCTATGTTACACTGCTGTTGTTAGAAGTAGACAAAGCTTCTGAATCAAACAGCAGGCAATTTTACTTCAGCTCCAAGGCAGTGACAGGGAAAAAAAGGCATCCTCTGAGAAAGTAATGAATGACAACACGGTTATATCTCTTCAGACTAGTTAAAAAAAGTGAAATAAAATGAATAACAGCATGTCCCCAAATTCTGGGTGTTCTTTCATTATCTACATATCAGCTAAAGTTATGTTCACCTAAACCACAGGGGTCCGAATATTTTCTCATATATAGTTTTGCTGTACTGTCAACATGACCTCCATGTCAAGGCCAATTTTTTGAGTGAAGAAAAGAATAACACAAAGAACGACTAAATCTAGGGTGACTGATAAAGTAGTGCAATGGTGTATTCTTCTTCTACCATAGAAAATAAGAAAAGGGAATGACTGAAGGAATATCAAACTTCTTTAAGTGCCTGGTGTTCTTGATGCCCAGTGTAACTTAGAAAAGCTCATAACTCACATGGAAAGAGAAGTGTAATGAAATAAAATTCTCCAAATATTTTGTCCTATTTAATAACATTTGCATTTTACCCCACTGTGTAATACTAGGCCTGTCAGATTCTTTAGGAACCATATCTTTTTAAATTCTTCTCTTAAACATCTCTGTTCCTCAGACGTGAATGTGTTACAGAAGTTGCAGTATGGTATTTTTGTTTATGCAAACCTAATTGGTTTTCTTTAAGTCAGGGCCCTGGAAAACCCTTTGTATCAGTTGGATTAAGTCTCAAAATATGTCTTTGTGGGTAACATTTTTGTTAAGGGACATTGGTAGGTGTTCTAGTATAAGCCAGGTAGGCAGGTGAGCGTCACATAGCCACTCATTCATCTCACAGTGAGAGAGGGAAATGAATTGGAAGTGTAAAACTGACAAAACTCCTAGGTTGAGATAAAGACAGTTTACTAGTAAACAGCAACAACAACAACAACAACAACAATATTGAAAGAAAACTACAAAGGAAAAAACACCCACCAACAAACCAAAACAATAAAAAGAAACACAAGGGATGAAGGAAAGAAAAAAAAAAAAAACCCAACTTCTCATCACTAACAAATGTCCAGGCAAACCTATCACAACAGGACAGTATAAATGTTGCCTTCAAGTACTGGAGAAAATTTTAGAACAATTTAAACTCTACCACATTAAAGACTGTCATTGGGATCTGAAATTGTCAGAGAAGCTCCATCTCAACCCGTTAGGAAAAACAAAAAACCAAGAAAATATGATCTTTCTTCATCAGCTAAGCAATTGGCAACATCTCTTGAGAGGCAGTTGTTCTTAGGGTTTCTACTTTGTTGAACTCTCAAGCGCTGCTCATAGATCTCAGATAAAGGAGTGTAGAAATTATGTGTAATTTGGCACTTATATGAGCTAAAAATACTAATCCTTCCGGGTCAAAGAGACTTGTTCAAACAAACACCCAAGCAGATACATAAATTCTTCAGGCTTCCTGGAATATTAACAGAATAGGGAGAATATTGCTTCTTAGAGCAAAGGTCAAATTTATGCTTATCACTCTGAAGTGAAAAGACTACTTCATAGTAGTAGAGTATTCATAAAACTTACTCTAAACAGAAGAAATTATCTGAAAAAATATGTTATTTAGCTGTTAGTTTGCTATACTTGTTTCCAGAAGTAAACAAGAGCACCTGTGTCTTACAGCAGGACTTGGCACAGAGCTCTCTGGGGAACAAGACATGAAATATTTCAGTGAAGACCCTTTCTGTGAGGTTATCCATGCTGTTGAGCATGGTCAAAGACACGAAACTGGACATACATAACCTCTTCCCATGCCTCTTACTTCTCTTTCAGCCTACAATGGGACAAGTTCTAGTTTGTGAATCTGCTGTTTTCTGAGACTTCAGCTTCTTCACATCCCACCTGCTGCTGCAGAACTCAGCTTTAACTGCAACCTCACATCACCTTCCCAGCCCTGTTTATCTCTCCATGTTACTCCTTTACATGCTCATTTTCCCACTGAATCCCCCTTTACAACACTGCAGCATCCTCTCAGCTGCAGTTCAGGTAGACCCAGCCCATCCTGGGGGGCTCCTGCTCTGTCACTCTCCACCACTCCTGGCTAACACAGAGCTGACATGTGCCATGGGGCCACCTCCTGCCCATCACAGGGACTTTGGGATGTCAGATATTTGGAGGGGTTAGTTGTGTCTCAGCCAGACCCTTGTGAAGGACTTGCAACCTCTTGGAGCAGATTTGGGTGAAAGGACAATGTTTTCTTCAGAGGAGAGGAGGGGTGCAGCAGTTCTGAGTGAGGAGGATTCCATGAGATAAGTGTGCACAATTTTAAATACATGTAGAGAGTCATTACCCTGCAGTACTTAAACTTCCAATTTAAACCATGGTGAAGCCCTGATAGATTAATTATTTTGATGGACACATGCTGAAAAAATTTGCTTCCAGCTCACTCATTTAGGGTCAGTATCATTATATTTGGATGTCAAAACAGAGGCACATTTTTGACCTTGGCAGTAACTTGTCAGCAATAATTTATCACTCTCACATTTACACTAATGAATAATCTCTACCTCCCTCACACAAATTTGTAGGAAATACTTTAATAAAAATACTATTTTTGCAGGAATTTTTTTTGGTAGGTATTTGTAGGAAATACTTTACTGTTGTTAATAATAATTTTACCTAGTAAAATTAATTTAATCATTTAACAAAATGATCCCTACTACTGTTCTTTAAATGTCTTAAAGAATTAGTCAAAACCTTGTTCTGTTTCCTGTATTGCTGCTTCAAATGATTACTCCTTTAAATTTGCAGGGCAATATTTTTCAGGCTTTTTAGGTCTTTCCAAAAGGTGCACAGAAGGTATTTCGTTTGAATAAATGAGGAAGAGAAACTGGTATTTTCAATGACACTTTAATATTTTCATATTGGTGTGATATAAGGCTTTTCATTTACAGCATCTCCTATTGTATTTAGAGAATGTTACTTAAAAAACCCCAAAATCTAAGTTTTTACCAAGTTTGAAGAGTTAATTAAATATTTCATAAAGTTTGGTTGTTTTTTTTTTTGTTTTTGCATTTTGCAAATAAAGATGTTTTCACTTTTATGTAGTCCTGGTTTTGTCATACTGGCACACAAAGAACTTAAAAACCAAACCAAAACCAAACAACTCATATTGGAAGTGAAACTAGATCAGGGATCTGATATATTGCTATGGCAGCAAATGCTGCCTTCATGCAGCCCATGAGGCACCAATGCATACCATTTTACACCTAAAGTTTTACAAATCTGAGATTCTTGTTAAAGGACTGTGTGGTCAGTCATCAATTCCTGCTGATACCTGGAGTCCCTCTCCAAGGTAATATATCTGAGATTAAAGTTTTGATTCATGGTGCTTCTGGGATTGCAATGACTCTTCACAGAACTGGGAATTTTCCTAAATAAGAAAGAGTTTTCTTGCACAGATGTTTGAATACAAGAAATATCACAAACAAACAAACAAATAAACAATGGTTTATATTTGGTTCATTTTTCCATATATATTTTAAATAATGGCAATGCCTTAAGCAGACAAATGATGACAGAAATTAGAATTTAGTTGCTTTTTTCCTCTAAACAGAAACATGAAGGCTGTGATTGGGTCAAGGATATATATGGTATATTGCTTTACCACAGGAAGGACTGAAATATTGTACATTTATTTTCAACCCTGAAGTTTTTCTTTCATCTCTGAATTACACATCATTATGTCCTCAATGTAATACCCAGTTCTTACCCTGTGAACATCCATTAGTATCCAACAACCCATTTCCTCACTAGCTTCATATTAGAAGTATCCACAAGACAGCTGCAATCCTACATGACATGCAGAGATCAAGAGAAGACAAACTCCCCAGATCATGAATGTGCTTTGTCTAAATTTCACAGTCTTAATTTTGATTCTGCACTCTGTGAGCACAGAAAGTTTCTTTTTAATTAGCTAAAGGAAGAGATTAAACTGTGGAGACAAAAAAAGTGTAAAAGGAGGGATGTATGTTTTGCTTTAACCTCTATACCTGCTCATTGGAAAGAAGTGAGCTGAGCTGGGATTTTTGCTAGTGAAAGTAAGCAGGACCAACATTGATGTCCCATTTAAGTCTGTCATAATTTCCTTCTCACTCTATTTTGGACCTTCAGTAGCAATATTATGTGGCTAATGTCTCTGGTCTGAATTGTCTCTCTAGAAAGAACCTTTCCCAGAAGGCAATTTGGAGAAGGAGCTTAAACAATCTGAAATTGTTCACCTGAGAAGAATATTTCCCTATTGCTGCATAGACACCTAGTGAGACTAGCTGGGAAATCTGGGAGGCTCTTCTAATGTTGAAGTTGTGTTGTCTCAAGTCCCCACCACTACTTCACCTAGATCCAACAGTTAGACAAAATATCTTACCTTGCCCATACTAGCAAGACCATGTATTTTTTCAGTTTTGAGGCTCCAGAAAACACCAGACCTTCCTCCATTCAGGCATCTGCATCCTGACGGATGGTCTGAGGGAAACAATGATAAAGAAATAAACCAGATTAAAGTAATATCAGTGGAAATCTACATTTACTCTACTGCAGAAGCAATATAGTAATAACAGCATATTTGAATTGGTCCTTACTCATGAGACTTGCCTCTGTGGTGGATAAGTAATGGAAAACAGCAGGAGAGATGCTTCTGCTGTCATTCTCCAAGAATGACAAAGACTTCTGATCATGTAAGGACACAGTTATCACCATGTTATTTTTTTTTTCTTTCTGGATAAAAAATTAAGAGGTATATGAAGGACATAGTACCAGAACATGAAGCAAAAACTTTTGTCCAAAGGCAGGTGTGCGGGCTCAGATGCTAAATTATTCTTCTGTGCAATAATATAATTTCTGATCATCAAAACCTACTGTGTCTGCATCCATTTATTAGTCAGAAAACAATGTAGAGGGTTGGTTTAGAGTCTTCTTAGGTCAGTGAGTTTAATTTCAGTAAACTGTCTGATGAACATCCTTTGGGCTATTTAACTATAAGTACTGCATAATGCAGCTAACACAAAATATTGAATAGATGCAAATTTAGTCTGTCTATATAGAACAAACGACAAATCTGATACTGCACAAGCAATACCTTCTGCAATGCCTGTTACACTGTCTAGGATTTGAAACATGATTTTATTGCTTCAAGCTTTACAGGATAAAAATTTTTCTGATCTCTAGCTGAAATGTTAAATCGTCTTGAGAGTGGAAAGTAAAGGAGATTTCTTGTGTATATTAATGATCAGTGGGACCTAGAATGGCAAAATATGCTTTATCTGCAGAAACTTTCAACCTGGAATTCTTATGATGACCTTCTCAGAAATACTATAACTTTTAAAGGAAACACAATTTGCTGATAATAAGAAAATCAGATTAAAAACCTTATGTGGTGCTGGTTTCCTTTACATAAAAAAATTCCATTAAGTTGAAACAACTTGTGTATAAGAAATTACATAAATGTAACTTACTGACTATAACTGGAGAAGAAACCACTTAAAGAAAAATTAAATTTTGTAAATCTTCCTCTATAATTGTTCAACAGTCTTTAATTCATGCAGATTAATGCAACACACTATAGTAGGGGATATCATTCATCATTCCTGAAGACAGGGACATTAGGAATAAATTTCAGGACTATGTACATGAAGTGCTGAAGTTAGTGCAAATGTTGGTTGGGGTGGTTGTTTTGCATATTCGCCTAGGTGTAAATAGAAAATTACTGTTGTAATTAAAATTGCAATTTATTTTATTACCATAACAGTTTTTATTGCTGACAGTAAAATCTACACATTCTTATGTGTAATTACAGCTTCAAATACTAATTTACTTCAGTGTAATTTTTTTTAATCTCTGTAAATCTTTCAAATCAATATTTCTCTGAGATACTTTGATTAGTTTCTAGAAGTGTTGCTTCTATATTTCCACAGCTAGCAATTCATTAAATATGTTGCTGTGAACTGAAGGGAATGACTTTTGTTTCTTCATTTTCAAGTGAATGTTTTAATAAAAAACACACTTGGTTCCTTCCCTGTGGATTAGTTTTGGGGCATTTCATCCCAGTTAGTTTGAAAAGGCTCAGACAGATTTTGTATGTGGAATAGAAATTGGTGAATTCTCAAACAACCCCACTTGAATCAGATTATTGTTACAGTCGTAGACTTGTTGCAAATATATTTAAAATGTATCATAGCATAATTCCAGAAAAGAAGTTATCTTCCCATTTGTTCTACCCACTCTTTCCATGAACCACATTTTCAAAACTCTGTTTTCCCCCATTTGCTGACTATAAAGTATTAAAAATAGATTGTGTATCTTCTCTTTTAACCCAGTGTTTCAGGAAAACAACAAATAGCAGGAAAGTCAAAGAGATATTTCTGCTTTGCTTTAATTTACTGATTTTTGTGAAGTGTGAATTTCAAAGTCTTGTTAAAGCAGTTTTTAGGAAACTTATACTTGCTTTGCTTTGCCTCAAACCCAAAATTGCTAAAGCAATCAAAAAGTTACTTCACAGCAAGATACATAGAGACAAAGGCTTCATGACAAGTGAAGAATGGAATTAATATGTCCATGGTGTTGGCTCCTGGAGGGCTATCTAGAGTCTCTTATTTCTAACATTTTTTTTCTGCATTTCCACAAAGGGGCACAGATAAGAACTCCCTCTTCTATCTTGCTATAGGTAATGTCTTATATCCTTTTATCCTTTACATCTTTCAAATCTGCCTGACATTGCTCTGGATGTTGAAAGAGTGTTAGGGAAGAAAGACTATACACATTCACATGCATGCACAGAGTGCAATCTCATAACCTCCTTTGCCAAGACCTAAATTGGCAAGAGTATTTCTTTCATTCTGTTATTTACTTTGTATTTATGGTCCTTTAACAAAATACCTTAACATAAAGCATTAAAGAGAATCTCAGGGGCAGGAAGGTTGAGTGTACATTTCCACAGGAGTTTCAGGTATAGTTTATTCTAATTATGCTTTCAAGAATCGGGACCATTCTTGAGCAATATGTGGCCTTCACTGCACATTCTTTCATTTATGGACTACATTTTTCAGAAAAAACTTGAGTAGTTCTGATCACGTCTGCCAGTTTCTTCCTCAAGCTGCTCTGCAGATCCATTCTACAAAGCCAGCCACCAAAGTGGCACATGCAGGAAAACAAAATATTTTTTATAACAGTCAGTAGAGAAAGGTGGGAGAGAGAGTTTTAGTTTGGTAGGAGATGATAGAGGGTGTAAATACATTTATTTGAAACTCACTGCTGAAAAACTAAAGTGCCTGACAATCTATCCAGAAATTTGATTGGACATCTGTGATTGAGAAAGTTTCTATAAGCTCTGTAAGTACATGCAGGAGCAGAGAGATGATTCTATATGCTCTCTCTCTCACACACTCACACACACACACTTGAATCACTACACACCTCAAGTTCTAAATGTCAGAACTTCAGGATTTCATTTTATCATTTCCACCTATAGAGCTACCGTTGGCATAATTTTTCTCTGCTTTTAATATCCTATGTGGATAAAAAGACCAGATCAAGCCCTGCTTAAATTCTATTGAAGTCACTGGAGTTAAAGAAGATAGCAATTTTATTTATTGCTTTCAGTAATTTCATCCAACTCCCATGTAAGGAACAATTAATACAGTGAGCAGTTAAAATAATTATACATATATTATTAAATGTTATAATATTTTTATGTTTTTTTCTCCTGCTTATGGTGTATTATAAGAAAATAAACAACACACTAACTTATTCGTACTTATTTTTATTCAGTAAACACTGAATATGATGAAAAAATAGCCCACTAAAAGCTCTGAGAATAAAATGCATTCAGAATAAATTATATTAGCAGTATTTGTCCTGATCAGATCAGTTCAAATCCATCTTCTACAAAAAATATTTATCCCATGCCTCCTCTTCCTATTGAAAGTGGGAAGGAATTATGCCAAAAAATAAAGGTAGCAGTTAGTACAAATAAAAGCTTTGATAAGCAATGGAGAACTTTACAGTGACCACATAATAGTCTGGAAGTATATAATGTATAGGGATATATTTAATTTATCAGCGTGTGTAATAACTCCAGATAAAAACTGAAAATGAATACATCTGAATCTGGGTTCTGTGACTGATTTGCACAGAAGTTGATTTTATCACCTGCTTACTATGTCTAATAATACAGCAGAAGTTTTAGTGTCGTAATTGGTTTGGGCTATTGGTTCTTAAGCATACACTATGTAATTTTCCCTTGATATCAAAACCCATGGTTGACTGAGATGTAATTTGCACTTCTTCTTCCTTTTAGTGACTCTGTTAATTCCATTCCATCACTCCTATCAATGACTAAATGACACCAAATGAGCATTCAAGTAATTTGCCTTGAATTCTTTGCTTTGTGACTTAAATCTTATTTTTGTGTTGATTGGCATCATGGGAGAAACAACTCTTGTTGGAAACTGTTCTCTTTACTTCTGAATTGCCTCAGTAAGGAACAGATATGTTAATTATTTTTCTTTACTCCTTCTCTCTTGTCCTACTTTTAGCCCATTCTTACTTTATCACTAAGAAATTCGGACACCCTTAGCTTTCTAGAAAAACTGCAGTTATAGAGGATAGAAAGATACAAAACTCATTAGTGCCATATCAGACAATGTACCACCACTGACAAAATACCATGGTGGTTTGAACAAAGTCTTTTCCTCAAGTTGTGTGTTTGGTCTCTAATGGAAATTTTATATCAGGAAATCTAGCTAATGGATGCACGAAAATACAGGAGACTGAGAGGGTTTCTTATGTAAGGACATTCAGCCCACACATAGCTCCCTGAATGATGAGGTTTACATATTAAGAGAGAAGAGTGATATTTAAGGAAAAAAAAATATTGGATATGTTTGTTGCAGGACTTTAATAACTGGGAATTCATATTTCATGGCACCAGATACTGGAATTAATATCAATTTTTGTTTTGTCAATATGATTTTTTTTGTTTTCTGTTTTGTCTATTTGAAACAAAACCCCTGAGAGGAGGGGGGGAAAAAAATAAATGGAAGGCAGAATCAGTTTGAAAACTTGAAGGAAGTTTAAATGTAAAAACCTAATAAAACACTGTGAGATTGAATTAAATGTTTAATTTTTTCCATCTAATGGTGATCAGTGCTTGAAATGACACCTGATGGCTCTTTTTTCAGTATCAGTATCAGTACTGTAAAAATTCAGTGAAATTTTTAGATTAAAATATACATAAAAAGGAAATATCAGAATTATTGTATGCTAAAGGGTGTTCAGTTATAGCTTGTGCAGATACAAATATTTGAATATATGGAAAAAAAACCTTTTCAGTGCTTAATTACACTGTGCAGTGATAAGTCTTGAAGGCTTGAACAATGGTGGTTTAGTCTTAAAAGTCACAAAAGGAGGGATCTCATCTGATTTTATGAAAATATTCTCAGAAAATTTTGAAATTAGTAGGTTGACCTGAAAGCTGCAAAATTATGAGTAAATGCCTGATATTTTAAGGATCTCACTAAAATTAATCTAGATTCATGTCTGGCAATGCTAATAAGTGGAAATGTGACCGTGGGGATATTTATTCTGATCTCAGCTGATTGGGCCAGAATTCACGCGTCAGCATTCTCACCAATTTTTCTCTAGTGGGAGAATAAATGAAAGAATACACTTCTAGCACATTACAGTTCTGCAATACAACCAGATAGTGTTGAAATGTTGAAACACTTTCCTAACAATGGACAGAAGTCCCTGAAAATGCTCCAGTGAAATAACATGCTACAAGATGTACAGGTAATGAGAGCTGGATATAGAGAATAATTTAGGATGAAAGTTCTGCCCCTGAAGCTCAGACATGTCAGGTGTTTTCTGTACTCATCAATTGTGTGTTTGTAATATGCTGCCTTGATTATTGTTGTTTTTGAAGGTTCTGTGTCTATGGAAAACACGTGGGTGGGCTTCTGTGCAAGCCAGCTACAGCTTTAACAAACACATCTGAGCTAACAGATGTTGAAGGGAGAGTAGGACAAACCCTGTCCTGAGGGATTTTAATAGACTGAATTTAATGGGCATTGAAAGTTCTTAGTATCACTTTAGGACTTTAAATAAATCAGTTTTGCACCAAACTGATTGTTGGATTAAATGAATTCTTCTACTTTGAATTCAGTGGTGTTCCACAGCATACTGAAAACCTTCATCAGTTTTACTCAAGAACAAGGAAGAAAAATACAGGACCTGATTAAAAAAAAATACTGCTTGATATAAGTAGATGAGTTATGATATAGTCTTTTTTTACTTGAGGATCTGAGAGTCTTAATTGGTTGGCAGATCAAAGAGACACCTGTTAAATTGGAACCTGTAAAGTAGATACATAGTGACTATTCTGTGTATTTGCTGCTGCAAATGTAAATTAGTGATTTGTGCAGTCTGGGACAATTAGATACCTGCATTTATTAATTGAGCAGGTTTTAGAAAATGCTTGGAAATGGGAAAAAAAGGGCAAGGTAAAAATAGTACTTTTAAGGCTGTTTCCTTGGAACAATGTTTCCGTCTTATAACAATTATTAGTTTGTTTTGCTGTACAAATATATGTATACATTAAATTTTTAAAATTTAGTTTTATATACTGATGGGACTCTAATATCAGTGTTGAACACTAACATTTGTTTTATATTTTGTCTTATATTTTGTCTTGTGAGTGTGCGATTTTTAATATTCCAGTGTGACTGGGAAGATATTAGTGCTGCAAGTAAGTTGCTGCTGGAGTAATAAAAGATTAATTAGTCCATGTAGTCTGATAATAGTCAAGAATAAAAGTTTGATTAAAAAAAATGGATTGCAGAGCACAGAAATCTTGTTCCAGATATATTTCCTAAATCTCTTCTCTTTTGACCTTACAAATCACATGCAGTTTTCAATAATTGCTGTGCTCTGTGTTATTTTACTAGAACTTATGTTAAAAACAAAGCAATGTTTAATTAAGTACCATGTCTTTAAATGTTAGGAGACAGTTTAAATATTTCTTGAGTTACTTGTTACACTGGTGAGTGGAAACTATTTACATTTACAGATATAAAATTTACAAATACATTACATGTTAGCATACTAGGCACTATTTTACTAATATTTTCTCTTTCAGGGGTGAAAAGTAAGCTGCAATCCACTCAGGAATGTCTATAAGTCCTTCCCTATTTTCTGGATGACAGAATTGTTTTTCAATGCAGAAACAGATCAATATAGAGCATGATACCTAAGGCTGAGCTTCCTTAAATTTTCACTGAAGGAAAGGTAGTGGCATATTATTAAATTCTAAATGTTTTGAGGAAGGAGAAAAGGAAAAGATTATTTTTGAAAAGTAATGGCAGTTTCACAGAAAGTATGCAGAAATTAATTCTAGCATAAATTAATAAACGTAAACTTGCATCCTTCCATTTAGGAGCTCAGTGGAGAGTTGTTATCCACCTACATTTAGGGTCCTAACAGTCTGTCAGAGAGAGAGGAACACAGAAATAGGCAGCATCATCTGTCCAGCTGCAGAACCCAGGGAGCTGGAAGAACTCGGATACAGCCCTACAGGATCTGCAGTCACTCTCAATATAAATTTACTGAACTTCACCTCTGGATGGAACGGAAGATCAAAAGCAAGTGCTAATAAATATGTAAGACAATATACACTGGCTGAGGTTGAAGTTTGCTTTTTACTATATGACTAAGTAGTTCTTCTCAGAGGCTTTTGGAAAACATGACAGCATCTGGTGCAAACTGAAAGACACTAACAATTTGTCACCACAGCTACAGATAGTTCTCCATATCTCTCAAATTCTTTCCTCTGTGTCATCAGTTTATTTCTGGATACATTATTAAAGGCCAGGTTGTATGGGGCTCTGAGCAACCTTGTGTAGTGGAAAGTGTCTCTGCCAAAGGCAGGGGGATTGGGTGATCTTTGGTGTCTCTTCTACCCCAAGCCATTCTATGGTTCTGTGAATCTAATGAAGATTAATTCTAGCTCCTGACTTGCAGTTCTGATTTGCTATGCCTTGACTAAAAAATGCACTGCAGACAAAAGCCTGACATGGAAGTCATCTTATATAAAAGAGCACATATCTATAAGTTGTTAACTTCCAAATGATGTCAGTAATTTCCATTTATTGTGCTGGGAATACTCCCTGACACAATTTACATGGGTAAGAGTTTATGGGAGAGACAAGACAATGGCAAGGGAACAATTTCTTGAGTTAACAGCAGAGATAATTGAGGTTCCAGTGACCAAGAACATTCCCTGGAGGGAAGAGGGATCCAAGAAAACCAATTCTTCAAGGACAGCTTACTACAGACTCAGGGACAGTCCATCCTGACAAGCAAGAAGCCAGCCAAAATTGGACAAACCAGGAGATCTTAGCAAATCTGAAACAATCAAAAAAGGAAGCATGCAAAAGGTGGAAGCAGGGATAGATATCCCAGGAAGGATGGTAGAGACAGTGCCTGAGCACACAAAAGTGAGGTTAGGAAAGTTGAAGCCTACCTGGAATGGAACCTGGAGAGGCAAGTCAAGATGTCAGGAAGAGCTTCCTCAAGTCCATAGGCAGAAAAAGGAAAACTGAGAAAATGTGTCCCCACTGTTTAATTAGGAAGGGACCACAGTGCCACAGGACACACAAAAAAACTGCTGAGTGCCTTCTTCTCTTTAGTCTTTACTAGTAAGACCAACTTTCAGGAATCCCACTCTGTGGAGACCAGGGTGGAATGTCTGATGCAAGTTAAAACTACTACTGATGGAAGATAATCAGATAATCAGATAATACTTAACCAAAATGGTCATACCCACGTCCATGGGCCATGAGAGCTGAGGTAACTAGCAAATGTCACTGTGAGGCTATTCTTAATTACCTTCAAATGATCTGGGGGCTGGGACATAATTCTGAAGGCTGGAGGGGAAAAAAATCTCTTTTGTCTTCAAGAAAGGCAACAAAAAGGACACAGACTGATCAGCTAATCCTGTAGACCATTTTCAGAGGCACAAAGGACAAGAAGGAGATTTGGAGTAGTTAACATGGGTTCAAAAAGGGAACGTTGTGCTTGATGAACCCAGTCACTCTCTAAAGTAAAGTGACAAGCCGGGTGGATGAGGCAAGAGCAGTGGATATTACCTCTTTGATATGCCAGAGGGTCCTGCTGCCATCCAGAGGGAATTGGCAGGCGGGAAAAGTCAGCTGGCAGGAACTTCTTACAGTTCAACTGAGGGAAGTTCAATCTTATGCTGGAGAGGAACAACACAAAGCACCAGTGAGTGCTGGAGAACAGCCAGTGATGCTCTGCAGAAAAGGAGCCATGGGGGTCCTGGTGGACACTAAGATGAATGTGAGCCAGCAAAGTACTCTTACTAGATATGAGAAATAAAAGCTGTTAACAAGTCTTCTTATTTACAAACTCATACTCTGAAATATGAAAAGGTGTTTTCTAAAATCCTGAATTTCAAAGAAAAATCGAGAGGTTTTGTTTCCTGTTTCGAGACCATGTATTTTCTCTTTCCTCTATTTTGCTTAGTTTCCAAGCTGTTTCTATTTTTGTCTGTTTAGTGTTGTTACAGTGCGGCATTTCAGCTACTTTATATTCTCAGTAAAGTATTAATCAGTCTAAATATTACTAATATGCACAAAAACTGTTAGTCTTACAACCAGTTAATAAAAACCATTACAGATCTTTGTATTTATGACACTTTTAGTGTTTATTTTTATAATGAAAAACCATCTACAATGCTCCTCATGACTTTCAATGATTTTTCAGTCATATAACTAAAGCTGCAAGGTCTACCAAGATAAATTAGTGAGCTACGGGCCATTAGCAAAATGTGAATTAATGCAAAATGCACAATAGGCTGCACATTTTATCCTTTCTCCAGATGGTTAATTAAATATTTGAAGGCACAATATGACAAAACTATGACAATATTATTACTTAATGGTACTGAATATGAAAGGGGTTTAATTGTTCTATTTCTCTCTTTCATCATTGATTAAAATAATGTATTTCAATGAAATTTGGCATTGGTCAGCATCTCAGTATTTCCTCCTAGTTGAAAATTAGATTGTCTTTCCTTAAAAGAAGTGGAAATTGTAATTTGCTGAACAAATTGAAATGTCATATTAAAAATACAGTCTTACAATATGTAACTTCTTTAAAGTTGAAATGACACATCCCATATATATGCAACACTTTTAATTCCTAGCTATGCTGTTTTAAAATCCACATTAGAATGCCTTCAGTATTTGTTAGTAAAAAGCCTTATCAATGAACATGATTATCTTGCAGTCTTTTCCAGAGCATTTCATATAATTTGAGATTATAGCTGTTTATTTGATGTGATGTATAAAGAAATAGTATTTTAAGAATTCATTAAAACATTACAATTTTGGATTATTTATTTATATTTCCCTTATCATAATTTTAAAATTAAGATCTATTATTAAAATTATTTTAATATAAATTTATTAAAGGATTAAAATCTGGTTATTTGATTAGCATAAGAACTAGCAGACTCTAGTGACTTGGTTTTCCAGACACCTCAGCCTGAGGTGCAGTCCCTGTGGCTTCACAGCAAGACTCCTTGCAGGCTCTTCCTGCATGTCATAGAATACCTTGTAGACCTATTTTTTTTTAAGCTGTAGCATTACCTTATAAATAACACAAGTTTTAGGACTGCAGGATTATCTCAAATAGAAGGAAAAAAAAAATCTCTTTTGCATTGTGGTGAATTATAACACTGATTGCTTGTGCTCACTAAACTGACAGGACCAAGAAGACACAGGGATTGCAAAGTCTCTCTGAGGTCTGGATAAAAGTCCAGGAAAAAAGATAAAGTGATCAAGTCTGGGAAGGGAGATTAAATTTATAAATCAGAGCTTGCTAAAGAAATATAAGCAATCTGTGTGTGTTCCATCCTTTAACAGTATTTCATTCAGGAGCTCAGCCATTGCTTTAGTGATTAACACCCTGCATGTTTGTACTGCAGAACCATGGCCATATCCTCAAGACTTGTTATGTGGCTTACCTGCACTGTAAATTCAGAACCCACCTGAAGCTTATAAAGGTTTTTAAAATATTGGTAGAAAGAGCCATCCAGAATCAAAAAACTGACAATGTTCCTTAGAGAAAACATGGTTTGCTGTTTGAGTTCTGGAAGAGCACTGGCACTCTGCATCTCTATTCTGAAGTGTGTATAATTGCTGAAAGGAGCTGAAGTCTGAGAAGAAAAATAATTCCAAGTTTGGTAACTTGATAAAAGGATGTCTTGACTTTACTAAATTATCTTGTGTTCTTTAACTCTCTTGTGTAGTAAGTGACCCACTTGCATTCACTGCAACTGAATGTGAAGATTTGTGCAAAAAAAATATTGAAAAATTTTATCTTATATTCCTTTTCTAGTTTAGGGGTTTTATTTGAACAGAATTAAATGTCAAGTACTGCAGTTCATAATAATCTACCAAATAGGGTTCAGATTTACAGCTGAATCTTAGATATTAATAGAAATCTTAACTTTAGTATTTGGAATTTAATTATTGCAAATGTACACGCATATATACGTACACACACACACATATATATATACATATATATAATATACATGTATACACATACGTACACACATACCCACACATTTAATCTATTCAACTCTTTCTTAGCAATGTAGTAGTTTTTTTAGATTTTATCTATACCACGGCCCCACAGAGGGACTGTGGCACCCATGCAGATCACCCGGCCCAACCCCTTGCTCAGGGCAGCACCAGCTAGAGCAAGTTGCTCAGACCTGTCATCCCTCAAATATTCATATGTGGGAAAATGGAGATTTAAAACTTTTCAATATTTTTGTTTTGTTTTGTTTCTGTCAAATACTTCTGAGTTTGAGAAAGACATGATTTCTAAAAAGAGTGAGATAAAGTTTACCTGCTCACTCAGATGGGAAAAAATAACTGAAATAAAGTGAAATTAAGGGTACTATAAAGACTCAATATCGTCTTTGGTTAAGACAGCATGATAATGACTTGTTGGCATTAAAATTTAATTTGTGCTGATCTAATATGAATAATTAATGTTATTCTCATATTAAGATGCAGAATGTGTATACTTCCTATTTTCTAGCCTGAATATATTAGGAGCTTAGCTGTCAAATGACTTGACAGAGAGCCAAAAAATTTTCAGAGATACTACTACCTGAGATCACATTTGAAAGAGAAAAAATGCTGTTATTATAGCAAAACTCCAAATAATTATAACATATGAAACAAAAGGTCAAGCCAAGGTGTTCTCTCACTGAAGAAACTCTTGGTATTACAAGTAAGACAATCACTTTTGGTGAACCCTTTTGACTACTGATTGTTAAATCTGAAGCTCAACAGAGACCAATTGGCCCATTTCAAGAGAAAATATGTAATGAGGTAGATTTAGATGTTCCTTTAAAACTACTTTATTCTCTCATTTGTCCTTTTGCACTTCCTCAGAATGAATGAGGCACTTGCAGAAGCTGAAGAGAGGTAAATAACTAGCGATGGTCTAAAAAGGGATCAGTTCCTTAAGGGACTCAAAGTCCATATGGAATCATTGTTTTGTGGGACAATTGGACTTAAAATGGACTACAGAAAACCCCACTTTGGGTTGATCAGAGGAATGAAACTGCTCCCTACTTCCTAAGGGCATGTTTAAATGACTGTGGTATGTCTTTTATGTCCCTTTAGTATATGGCCAATACCAGCGTTTTGGCAAGAACACACTCCCAGGAAGATCAAGAGTGAATAATTCCAGTTACTAGATCTGAGTGACAGTCAGTCCTATATCAAAGAGCTTTCATAGCCATGAAATTTTTTCTTCATAATTTAAATATTTCTGACAATTATTATTGTTTCTATGTGATATTTTGAATTGAATAACATTTCTTTGTGTGACTAGGAAGAAATATATGAAGAAATCATGGTGGATAGCACAATTGTTGCACGTTAATTACACATTAGATAATACTAAAGCACCCTTTTTTTCTAGTCCATACTGGAAAATAGAATAGAAAAAGTAATACATAAGAAAACACTGGTAGTGCTAAAGACAGAATAAATTTTAATAAAATGCCAAAAATGCATTTCTTTAAGGTTGGAAAAGACCTCCAAGTTCATTAGGTCAGACCACGGCACTGAGTTCCACATCCAGTTATTTCTTGAACACTTCCAGGGATGGTGACTCCACCACCTCCCTGGACAGCCTGTTCCAATATTTAACCATCCTTTCAGTGAAGAAAATCTTCCTAATAAGCCTGAATCCCCCCTGACACAACTTGGGGCCATTTCCTCTTGTCCTGTTGCTGGTTGCCTGGGGAAGAGACCACCCCCACCTGGTTACACCCTGTACTCAGGGAATTGTGGAGAATGATAATGTCTCTTCCCAACCTCCTTTTCTCCAGGCTGGACACCCCCATCTCCCCCAGCTGCTCCTCATCACACTTGTGCTCCAGACCCTTCCCAGCTCTGCTGCCCTTCTCTGGACTCACTCCAGCCCCTCAATGCCTTTCTTGTAGTGAGGTGCCCAAAACTGGATGCAGGATTTGAGGTGTGGCCTCACCAGTGCAACGTAGAGGGCACATACACACATCCATATACATCCACACACAAACAGGAAAATAATGGGAATCCGTGATCTATTCTTCTGTTCTTTTGGAAAATAATTTTTCAAATCTCTAGAGAAAATTCATCATAGTAATTTGTTGTGAATACAGGAGTATATGAAAATTGCTGCAGAAAGCAATATTACAAAAAACAGATTTTCCAAAATAAACAGGCAGAGGTATCACATCTACCACAGAACCTGACAGTTTGATTGCTGAAATAATAGAGACATTCATGTGAACCTACAAAAAACAAGAACAAAGAGCCCCAAAAATCAAGTACATGAAACAAGTACTAACCAAAATATATATTATATTGGGACTGCTTAAATAATTTATTCCAGGTGGCCAAACCTACATAATCCAGCTTTTAAACAGCGAGTACCCAGGCTGCTTTCCAGAGTTGAATTTTACAGGTCAGGCAGACATTTTCAGTTATTCAGAACTTAGATAAATATCTTTTAAGAAACAAGGCATGGAAGCAGAGGTTTTGGATAGATAAGTTAGAATTATCAGAAATAAGGTTTTTGGATAATTAACCTTTGTGAACCAAGGTGCTGAGAATATTATTGTAATCTAAGGTGACAGTTGGTTGTTTTCTCCACAAGTTATTATAAACTTATTTTAGTTCACCCAATTACACGTTTGTGCCTGCACTGACTTTTTTTTTTTAATTTCATTTATTTTTCAGCTGATTTACTGCTAAGCTGGACAAAAGAACTGTTTGAGAGTTCAAAAAGCCTCCAAAACTACAAAAACCAGCCCAATTATAAATTCAGAAGGAACAAGCATTTTGAAAGACTGTATCACAGATCAGTTTTCAAAATCTAACTTACTAGATCTACCTGGGTTCTTTATGATGGAGAAATTTTATCTAAGTGCAACTTCCCTTTTTTTTTTTTTTTTTCCTGAAGAGATTTTCCTTTATCTTGTAGCCACATATAGAGACTTGTTTAAAGAAGACACCAAGACATAATCAGTTAAAAAAGAGAACTGGGAGATTTCTACATGTTTTTTTTTAAAGAGTGATTCACCAAAAAATAGGCTGTGATGCACTAAGAAATGAATTTATATGCAATTATTGGCAACAGAGGCTCCCATAAACTGACATTTTTATTATAATTACCAAAGAGTAACGCAAAGTTTTCTTTAACATAAATTAATTTGTAGCTGTGTAGCCTAACAGTAAGAAACTGTGTGGCATATCATGCTGGCAGTACAGCAAATTAATCTGCAAAATTTCATTTATTACTGCGCAAACCAATCAACCTCTGCAGTGTTAGGGGATTATAAAATGAATTCTCAGAAAAATGTTTTGAGGTTTACATACAGTTCTGGGTATATTTTCACCTCTTCTGTTATCCTACATACAGAAGCATAGGAGTAGGTATACACCTATTTCTTAATTATAATATAGAAATGAAAAAAGCTTCTCTAAGAATGACTTGTGGATAGTCTACTGGATTTGCTCTTTCAAGGGCAGCTTTCATTTAATACTTTATCTAAAATTACTGCTTCTCCTTTATGAGCAGAGAAAGACAAGCCAGGCACATAATATCCACTCTTTAGTTTCATTTAATATTTTGTATAATTTTTCATAATTTATTCAATATTATTAAAGGTAAAATTGCAAAGACAGCTCCAGTATTATCTGGTGCTTTTCCACCACAGAAAAAATCCACAGAAGCAGCTGTTGAGAAGAAGTTATCTTTTGCTTGAAATGAATTTTGATACATTTTTCTATTAAATAAGCAACCTTATGCAACTTCCTTTGCACTTCATAATGACAAAGATCCAGTCTAATAAACATATATTTACTTTTGGGCAAAAATGTCTAGAATAAACCTAAAAACAACATGAGGAAGTTATAATAATGACATCTTTTTTACCATATTATTAAAAAAAACAACCAAAGAACTCTGTTTATTACTTGTTAATAAACATTTAAACAATCTTCATTCTTGCTGCAGTTCAAAAATACTGGTTAAACATGAACATAATGTGAACATAAACACTTCTAGGGAAGTAAGTGAGGTCACTCTCTCAATGATCTAACTTGGGCATGAGTATTACTGAATTAAAGCCTAATAGGGTTTTTTGAGGAATATTCATTATTTAAATATGAGGCTATAAATAATACTACATCCTGGGTACAACACCTATTAAAAAGGATAGAGACGAGGTCAGCTGGAGCCAGCATTTAAAAAAAAAAAAGACATTAAAGCAAGAAGAGATTATCTAGAACAAACAAATCTGTCTAAATACAGTCAAGAGAGACAATAGTAAATTTCTGATTATGTACAGCAAAAGCAATGAGACAGTCTAAAAGAGAATCTGAGAATCAAATAGCAAAATGAGTAAAAATTAATAATAAATCAGTTTTAAAACACACCCAGAGTAGAAAACCTGGCAGAGAATCTTTTATCAGTGTATAAAAACAGTGTTAATAAATTCTTTTGAGCATTGTTCACTTCAGGTGATACCCACACCAGCAGAGGATCTGTCTGAAACTGAAATAGCTGTAGATGATGTTAAAGAAAGCTGACACTAGAAAACTGCTTAGACCAAATGTCATTAATCCAAGAGGTGTGCAGGACCTGAGAGGTGGATAGCTGAAGCAAAAAAGCACACAACCTCTCTTTTAAGATGCCTTGATATGTCTGACTAAATGTTGGAAATATGATTCTCTTGTTTAAAGAATAATTTATGGATTTCTCCTGGAACTGCAGTTCTCTAGTCCTGTTGTTCTAAGTGGAGAATAGTAGAAACTCTAAGGAAATAAAAGAATTAGTAGATATTGGCTTAAAAATAATCAGTATGAAAGGTTCAAAATTACTATTACAAAAGTAAGTTCTGTTTTATGACAGCAGTGATATTTATAGTTCTTGAGCAGTTAAACAGGAGTGGTTTGGTTTCTCCAGTCTTCTTGAATTCCTGGAAGGCTTTTGACATTGCAAGGACAAAGGTTTTTAAAGAAATGAAATTATCATGGCTTGGGTGAGGAAGTGTTTTCTCAATATTGGGAACGCTGGAATTCTACAGGCAGTTTTGTTGGGACTTATGGTGTATTCATTAAATATCTTCGAAAATAATGTATAAAAGAATAAAAAAATTTTGCTGGTGACATTAATTTCTTGTTTTAAGGACAAGGACAATTCTAGATAACTGGAGAAGGATCTTATGGTACTCCCTGACTAATTAAAATGTCAGAAGGAACTCAGCACTGAGCAATGCATTTGCTGATGACACACAAAACTTGTTCTACAGATAAATAATGTGCTCACAGAATACCTTTGAGCTGATTTCATCACTCAGGTATGACTTGGGTTTTATGTTGGATGATTTCTATAATATGCTTTCTTTTATTTACTGCTGCTCAGAATTAGGTTGATGTCACAAAACTGATAGGGATGGAATACAAAAGTAAATGGAGAACCTTATTATTATTGTGAGTGTTTGAGACAGGCAACTGTGCTCTTGAAGTCCCTGCATCATGACACTGCACAATGCCACCACTAATTTGTATGCACAGTGTGGTGTTCTAGCACATTCATCTCAAGAAATATATGCTTGACCTTATTAAGCTTCAAAGAGAAATTTGATCAAATATGTGGAAGAGCCTGTTTATGGGAAATAAGCAGTTCAACAAGAATTGTCAGTATGGAAAAGATATACTTTAAGTGGGGTCTACAAAATAATTGATAGTATGGTGAACAAATTATTGTTCACATTCTCTTCCCGCGCAAGAATTAATGATGAGCCTAAAAATGCCTCTAGTAGCCAATTTTAAAGCCAAAGGAGCTGATTTTGCTGATAGAAGAACTGTGGCACTTCTGTCACAGTGTTGTGCCTGCTAAATTTGGGGCTTGAAGTAAAACTGGGCAAATGCTTTGAAATGATTTAGTGATGATTACCTAAGATGTAAACTTGCACTCAGAATATTACTATCATAAGAGGCAATATGCCTACATGTGAAGCCAAGAACTTAATGATAGCCTAATTAAAACTTAACAATATCATCAAAAATGCTACAAAAATTTAGTTGTTCGGTTAAAAACATTCTGAGGCCGATAGAGCAAATTCATAGAGAATAGCTGCATTACAAATAATACATCTAAAACTATTATACAAGAAAACTTACTAATGTTTACCCATTGCCTTTTTCGTTTTGATCATTCTGCAAAAATCCCTGTGCATCTTCAGGCTGACAGCAACAGCTTTCCTGAGGCATAGAAGCAGGGAAGAGATCACCAATGACATTCCCAGTTCTTTGGTGCAAAGAACAACATGCTGGTGGCAAGAGTAATTTCTTCTCACTCTTAGATCTATTTTTATGTTTAGCAAGGTCTGCTTCTATTTCAGTGCCTCGCAGGTAAAATTTGAAAATTGTCCAGTAGCATTTTACAATCAGTACTAAGAGAAAAGTGCTCTTTGTTATGCTGCAGTGACAAGCCAGATTTTTCAGACCTCATACAGATATGCTGTGTGTAGAGATTAAGGAAACACGCTGTGGAAACAAATTAGAAATAGCTGACGTGTAGGCAGGCTCAGAACATTGCTAGGACCTTGCACTATCAGGTCAAGAAAAGACTTACGGCCCTCTTCTAGTAATAAAGGTTGTTAAAATAGCCAAAAAAAAAAAAAAAAAAAAGAGAAAAATATAGACAAAATGTGAACACTTGTGTTTTTTCCTTTTTTTCTTATGAGTTTTGTTAGAAATGAAATCCTAGTGCCTTGATCTCATACAGCATGGTTATTATTATTATCTCTAAATAGATTAATACATTGCTTCTTAACTCCAGCAAACCCACAGTTTTTCTGTTGCTTAACCAAGAAGGTAAAATTGAAGGCTTCACTTCTAGGAGCAAATATGTGATACTTAACTTTGGGTTTTCCCTCATCACTTCTCCATCCTGAACTTTATTCTTAGGTTGAAAGCTATCAATGGACTTGTCTCAGGAATGGCTTGAGAGAGTTCTGAGGGTGTTTTTGGAGGAGTTAGGATTTGCCCCTCAGACAAAATAGAAATACTTTATGATGAAAATTTAATTTTTGTAATTACATAAAAAAATCTTGCCTGATTTCCTGCTAGGCCAATAACCCTTCTGTCTTGTGAGAAACATTTTAGATTTGCTTTTCTCATCTGCTCACAGAACAGGGCAAATACAGAACAATGTTCCTGAGTCTGTTGTCAGGTCCTTCCACACCATCAGGGTCTTAGAAACAGGGGTGAACACTGTCGGCAGTATATTTGTCATTTTTCATCATACCCTTCTAAAGACTAACATCAAGGGCTTTGCCATCTTACTGCTAAACCTCATCAGACCCTTGTTACTGGTTGAAGAGTAGCATCCAACAGAGGACAACAGTGGACACCTGTAGGAGTTATGCTGACCTTAGCATTGGGGGACTTTTCACATTTCATAACAGTTTGTGGCAGTATGAAATGGAGTTCCTGGGAATAGAAATTTAATTTTGGAATTTGTTACATGGTGTTTTTTTTTCAAGAAAGCATACAGAAGACTAAAGTCAGTAGAAAAAAAGAAAACAAACAGCACAACAAACTCCTCAAACAAACAAACACAAATCAGAAATAAAACCAAAAAACTCACCCTCAAACATCAAACAAAACCCCACCCCCAAAAGATTCCTGCGAGATCTCCATGCCAAGTTTCATTTCCTTCTCTAATAGGAAGAACCCCAACCCACCCACCCACCCACCCAACAAAACATCCAACCAACCAACCAACCAACCAACCAACCAACCAACTAACCAACCAACTAACCAACCAACCAACCAACCAACCAACCAACCAACCAACTAACCAACCAACCAACCAACCAACCAACTAACCAACCAACTAACTAACCAACCAACCAACCAACTAACCAACCAACCAACCAACCAACCAACCAACTAACTAACCAACCAACCAACCAACCAACCAACCAACTAACTAACCAACCAACCAACCAATCAACCAACTAACCAACCAACCAACCAACCAACCAACTAACCAACCAACTAACTAACCAACCAACCAACCAACTAACCAACCAACCAACCAACCAACCAACCAACCAACTAACTAACCAACCAACCAACCAACCAACCAACCAACCAACTAACTAACCAACCAACCAACCAATCAACCAACTAACCAACCAACCAACCAACCAACCAACCAACCAACTAACCAACCAACTAACTAACCAACCAACCAACCAACTAACCAACCAACCAACCAACCAACCAACCAACTAACCAACCAACCAACCAACCAACCAACCAACCAACTAACCAACCAACCAACCAACCAACCAACCAACTAACTAACCAACCAACCAACCAACCAACCAACCAGCTAACCAACCAACCAACCAACTAACCAACCAACCAACCAACTAACCAACCAACTAACCAACCAACCAACCAACCAACTAACCAACCAACCAACCAACCAACCAACCAACTAACCAACCAACCAACCAACCAACCAACCAACCAACTAACCAACCAACCAACCAACTAACCAACCAACCAACCAACCAACCAACCAACCAACCAACTAACCAACCAACAAAACAACCAGAAACCATTCAGGAAAATAAAACGTACTAAAACGTATTTTCTAGTAAGAAAGGAAACACATGGATCATGGCAGTAATTGCTGTGCTAAGATGTTCAGCTTACTGGTAGGTACCATAAAAAATCCCCCAAATTCCTTAGCCCTCCTTTCAGCCAGGAGGAGTTCTAGCACTTTCCTATTGCTGTCAAAACCATAAATAACAATTGATGGTGTAGACATTTGGAGTTCTCTATTCAGGTTCTTCTTGAGTAAAAGTACATTTCATGCTGAATATTAAGAAGGTAATTTGAAGAACTAACCCAACATGGTTTGCTACATTCTTGAGAAAACTAACACTTCTGCTTCAAATAAGACTCTCCCCTTCAAAAATACCCACTATCACAAAAAGTTATGTTCAGTATGTGAAATATTTATGTCACATAATACAAAATGGTATTAAACAAATAGTCTTAAAAAGACTATTGAAATCAGTGGTATCTTTGTAAACAGAACAAATCCACATGCAAAATTATAGAAGGATGGAAAAAAGCCACCTGTTCAGCCACCTTATTCATTCCTTGCTAGTGAAAAGCTGTTTCCTAAGGTGCACATCTAGTGCTTACAGTGTAGCTGCATTCTATTCCCATGGGAGATTATTCAGTGATTTCAGAGATCTTACTGTCAGGAAGATTATCAGTATGCTATTTAACCTCAATTTTCCTTATTCTAATTTAGTGTCATTACTCTCAGTTACCTCATCATAACATGTTTTGAGATGTAACGTGAACAAATAGATACTTAACAACAAGATAAACATTCCATCAGCCTTGCACAGGAAGGATTATTTTTAGATTCTCTTTAAACTGAGAGGGTCTAGTCTGATGTCTCAGCTGAGGCAATAAAAATAGTACAAGAAAAAAATTGTTAATGTCAAACTATGCATTTTCATATATAGCTACCCTATAACAATTCAAGAAGTCTGATTTTGTAACTTTTCCTTTTTTGCAATTGGTAATCCCCATGTGACTATGCTTATAATAATTTTGCTAAGTCAGATTTTGCTGACAAATAAATTCTGTGGTACAATAATAGTTGTACAAAAAAAAAAGGAAACAAAACAACTAGCCTCAGGATGAGCAAAATAATGTGCAGGAAAAAAATGTCAGAATACTCCCTTAGAATAAAGAGCAGCACATTCTTGTTTTCTTTGTTGGTATTTTATTTTAGACTCTTGAGTTTAGAATGCTGAAAAGCCAAATCTTGATGATTGTTATAGCTCATGGAGTTTTTTCCAACAAAAAAGAGATTAAATCCACTGTGTTGTAGTATTACCAGAAGGACTCAATTAATGCTGTTGAAAAGTTTCCCTACTTAAAGAGCTCCTACCTGTGTAGTTTGGAGGGATAGCAGTTAATTGACAAAGCTGAGTGATGTATGCCACAAAGAGAGTGGTATGAACTGAACTTGCCCTAGATGTCATCATTATGAATGCTAAACAAGCACTGGTCAGTTTTATAATGACTTAGAAATTTGAGTAAAATTCATAAGTTTTCCAGGCAAAGTCACACAGTGCAAGTTATTGAACTTCATTCCGCTCCCAACCTCTCCCCAGAATATTAATTGGAGTACATTTGTTTCACTACCAATTGTATCTACGAAAACTTTTAAGATGAGGCTTCACACATTCCATTACAAATCAGATGCTCAGCTACCTTTTTATCATGCTTTTCTTAAGGCATTCCTTATCCAGGCCCAAGGCACAAGTTCATCCTTCTGAATGGCTGTGCTAAATGTGTGTTCACATTCTTGCTCCCCAAATTCCAATTTTGTCAGTTTTTCTAACCACATCCCAGACATCAGAGGAGGAAAAAAACAAGACATTCCTGCCTTACAAGATTGGGCTTTGCTCCTGTCACAAGGATCCCTCAATTATTCAGCTATAAGAGCTCAGTGACATGAAACTGAGTAAATCCAAACAGGCAGTTTAAGGGTAGCAGCCCAGAACAAAGTCTTAGCAGATTTCTCTCTATATATGTTTAAAGGTATATATGAAATTTTCATTTATTGTTTATTTTGTTAACATAAAACCATTCTTAGAAGAAATGTTTAAATTCCGTGCCGCTGGATACAAAGCTCTGCATTTTGGAGTCAATCTGGTTTTATTACTTACCCTACAACTTTTTAAAAATACATATACAGAGACGTGCAATTTTCTTACACTAGGAAAACTCCACAATTACTGAAGGCACTTAACTTGAGTTACTTGGAAAAGCTCATCTTTGGCCAGGAATCAGTTTGAAAACTTTCAGACCAGAAGGAAAACAATCAAGAAGGTTTCACTGTCAGAAAACTGGGTAGGATTATAAAATATATTTTACAAATATAATTATAGTATTTCCTGCTTGGTGATGGCTATAACAATGATTTGCTGAAAGATCACATCACAATTTTCTATAACCTTTCCATTCTCAACATTTGGACACTGCAAGGAAAGACAGTGTAATTAAGGGGAAGAGAAAGAGTGTCACCCATTTATATCTTTACCTTTTACAATTCAATTTATCCAATAGATTTTAAAACCAATAGATGATAAACTGCTTAAAAATCACAGAGAGAACAGATGGCACAGCAGCATTGAAAAAGACAGTGTATACACACCGAATGAACTGGTGTTCTGCTCTAGTTAAAAAGCTGTCAACATTTATATTACAAATCTTGGATTTCAAGGGTTTGTAAATTGTCTCTTTTAGATAATATCTGCAAGCTACATGCCTAGGTACCATGTAAAATAACCCCGAAAAACCAGCATGCTTATTACTTTCACATCCTTTACACTCATCTAATAATACTGTAAATGTTACCTGTGACTTAAATTGCTGAGAGAGTGCCTTTTGTTTCAGAGGGATTTGAATGGGCAGGTGAGTGCACCAGGGGCTGTGCTGGCTGGAGAGTGTGGCTGTCTCAAATCTCTTCCTTTCCACAGGAAGCTTTAAACATGACTGCTGAGACCTGCCCAAGCACTCAAACACTCTTTGCCTGGGATGCTACTGTCTTTTGGGGCATTTCCAGACCCTATGTGAAGTTATTCCCAGCAACAAAAGTGATCAAGATGCCAAACACAAAGAGAAAAACCATTTTAAGTAGCACTATGCCCAAAGTAGCATAATGTTTGGGTTAAATACTATTTTTGGGCTTAGAAATATTGCAAGCTGTGCTGAAACAATTAGTTTTTTACACTAAGAGTCTGCAACAGTGGTTTGCATAGGGACAGGGGCAGCTAGGCATTGCATGAAAATCCTGCTTATACAAGGTGTCAGTTTTGGCCACAAAGAAGATTGTAATATCTTGCCTTGAGAAAAAGTAATGGCAGATCAGGAGGGATTTCAGGATTTGGCTCACCAACCAAACAATTTAAAATTATATGCTGCTAAGCACTAAAATGCTTATAGGATTAGTATCCACATATTGTGCCCACCAGCTGTAGGTTTGAGTCTGTACCACGATCTCTGTGGCTGGCAATAATCTTGTGTTGAACATAAAGCTAAAGTTTGGTCTTGATAAATGGGTCTACAGTGTTCAGTTTTGAAGTAGAAGTGAGAAATCAGTAAATATTGTAGAAATAGATTCATTGAAGCTATTCTTTGAAGGGATGTTTTGGACTGTGAAAGAATAGATAGAAAAAGCAAAGAGTTAAATATATGTACTAGAAGTAATAATGTGATTTTCAACTTGGATAACTGTGACCTCATTCTTTCAGGAGGAAACATCAGGAAATGAACAAACTATCCATCCAGTCAAATTGGAAATTACGTTTTTAGTGCCATTTGGAGGAAAAGAAGTACAGTGCAATCAATCTGAGTTGCACCCACTGAGACATCCATATGTCAAAGAGATTCTTTCAATGGAGTTATGAGTCATTCCCCTAAAGTCCTAAATTAGGATTTTCACAGGTGTTTTAATCCAAATGCTCCTAGAATTCCATAACTACTACATGCCCCAGGCACATTTGAAATTCCTCTCTTGGATGGAATATGTGTTACAAAAACTGTTCAGTTTCAGGACATTGTCAACAAAAATTTGAGATATTTAAGAAAAAGAAAAAATATAGATAAAAAGCTAGAAAGGAGTGAGAGATTAATGTAAAACATAATTAATATGAATAGCTTTTTTAACACTGAGGTATTAAGTAGTGAGTGAATATATTTGCTGGTATATCCAATTATATTTCACTATGCTGCCAGCTTTCAAGTAAGAGTGGGATCAATAACTAAAATTTTCTGACTTTAAGCTTTAAGCAAATAACTAGATTCTGAAAGAGGAAAGTTAAGAGTAACAACTTCAAATATGGATAAGTGATGATAAATACCTATGGAGGAGAGGATATAACTACTAGGACTTTAAATGAAGGTCTCATTGCCTTTTAGAAGAACATCAAATTCTGTCCCTCACAGAACCAGATGGAAGCTGAAAACTGGAAGTTGTGTCTGTCAATGAATGCAGCAGCAGTGTTCTTGTTTTCATTTCCCTTTGATATTCTGAAACAGCCACAGCTACTCCCTGCCTCAGAGCTGCATGTACCTGTCTCCCTGCTCCCAGTAAGAACTCATTTCCTGAGGTCAGCTCTCACTCACCTTGATCAGATATTACAATCTTAACACAAGATTTGATCTCTTTACCACACAAACGTTGTACTCACTGTGCCCAGGCCATGCCCTCACCTGATCCACAAGCTCAAGTACAGCTGGGGCTGTGTGTCCTCCAGCTGTGTCCTTTGCTCCATGAATTTGGAGTCTGTGATGTACTGGGTCCCACCCCCTGTTGGCTACTTGAGTAGTACCTTGAACTTGTATTTTGAAATTAGTGCATTTTGGTTTCTGAGGAAAAGCTAATTAAGATACAGAGTGTTGATCCTTTTAATAATTTTTAAGAAACCTGAGATTCAAATATCTCAATACAATGTTAAGATAAACACTATGTTTCCCAAGCTTTCTCTAGAGATTGTAGGGACTAAATCACACAGTTTCTTTGTATCAGAAAATACCTTTTGAAATACTCTTTGGAATTTGAAAACTTAATAATTGTCGGTTTTCTATAGAAACACAAATTAAAGATGGTTATCTGCAAAAGCAAAATATTATTAAGGAGTTTATTTTGTCCAAGCAGAAAAGAAGTTCTACAGTTTAGATTGAGCCTTCCATATAATAAGATTTTCAGGAAGATCAAAACTGGAAATCTGTGATTACTGACTGTGACATAATCCAGGAATGTTCTCAAAGGCCAATGTTAAAATACTCTGGATAAACTGGAATATGGTGACTTTTATTGAACAAATATTATAGAACACCTAGAACGCTGTTTTCTAAAGATTTTTTTTTAATTATAATTGTCTTCAAATATTTTGTCCAGCAGACACAATCCAGAAAATGAGCTACTTTCTCTGTCCTTGCTTAAAAAGTAAAAAAAACATACATGACAGACTGAAAGTTTCAGGTCCTGTACATCTGGCAGCATCTGAGAGTAAAAGAGATCTTATTTTGAGAAACTGCGAGGTCATCTGAGGTGTCACTGTGTGCAAACATGACCTGAACTCTGGACTGAAATTCTCTGTGCCACCATCTTCCCAACTTTTCTGAAAACTGTATGTCTGCAGATCAGTGTTTACTGCTGGTTTTCCCTGCTAATAGTGTGGGTCAGGTTCAGCTGTTAATGTGTTTCCTTCCAGGTATCTGAAAGCATGGGTATACCTAAATGAGGCTAATAAATGCATGTCTGCACTGCACCAAACAGTGCCATCCAGCTTTTCTAGGACTTTGCTGATTCCTGTGCCAAGATAATTAATAAAAAATAACAACAAATATTTGCTGAATTGGAGAGCAGTGCTTGACAAATATTATTAATAACTTCATTTCAGCCTAATATTTTTCTTCCAGTAGTCTTGAGTATTGACCTTTTATCAGGCCCTTTCCTGTGTTGTAATATTTTTATTGATCCTCATCTTCTCCATCTTAATTAACAAGTTTCCTAATCTGAGATTTTATAAAATTCTACTGTTGTTTAAATAATGAGATTCACCGCATACACAAAACAACAGTTATACAAATAAAGATATTAAATCTAGGTGCTAACATCTCTTTCTTTTTCCTTTTATTTCTTTAATTTCCTCACTCCACTAGCACTGGCTGGCATGGAAAATGCTTCTGGACATCACATGCCTTGCACAGATGCTCAGCCCTTCATTCAGGTCAGGGCTGCATTCGGCCCTGAACAGAGCTGTATATTACAGATGTCAGAATAATGAGTCTGAAAGAACCAAGATCACTTCACTGTCTTTTTAAACCATAAATATTCCTGAGACTGCAATTTCATGCACCAATTGTTTCAGATTTATGAAATGAAGATTACCTGGTCCTTTTCCTCACTCAAGAGGACTATAGTCTTTGAGTTTCCTACTACCTCTTTTGTGATAATTTCTGTTTCTATATTATTATTCCTTCTTTCTAATCCTAGATTCAACAGTCATTTTCTTTCCTGAAATTTTCTTCAATAACAAAGGAGAGGCTATTGAATCTGAGCCATATTCTCATTTTTTAGTGATCTTTTAGCTCTACTTTACACCTTATGCTGTAGAGAGCATACTTTTACTGTTTTCTTAACTTGCTGGTCAATAACATCTTTGACATTTTTTGTTTTACTCTTCTTCCTGGTTGCTAATTATTTTATGAACAATTAATGTACTGTTGATCCATAGAGTACAGGCATTTTTGGACAGTTGCACAGTCCACATATTCTTTCTCACGATCTCCCGCATTGTTTAAACATTGCCTTTTATCACTAAGTACATAAAATTAACTTAGGTGTTTGTGAAGTTTTTTTGATTTAAAATTGTCAAGTTTTATGTCACCCAATTACCCTCTTTTAAACCTGTAGAGCAAATTGATTTTCTACTAATATTCTTGTTTAATTTTTCAGTTTTAATGGTAAAATCTTCTTATTTTGGTTCAAATATAGGTCCGTCTTGGATTGTAGAAAACATGAAAACCCATTACCCCTTAACCACTGGTTTCTGACAGGGTATTTTTACCTCTAACCTAGGAAAGCATGCCTGTGACAAGACTCTGAGGACTAGCTGTGAAG
This sequence comes from Cinclus cinclus, assembly GCF_963662255.1. Lineage (NCBI taxonomy): Eukaryota > Metazoa > Chordata > Aves > Passeriformes > Cinclidae > Cinclus > Cinclus cinclus. The sequence goes on from NC_085047.1 coordinate 105,352,913, forward strand.
AAAAATAAATAATACAGCTATCTCAGGCATTCTCTGAAAACTATATTGAATTACATATGCTAAGTTTCACCATAAGTATTTTTACCTGTCTGTTCCCCAGCAGAGACTGAGGAATTCAGTGGTTATTGTGTGTTCTGAGTTTTTCCAAATATTTCAGTGAGAGAGAAAAAAGATTCCTTCCCATAAAAAAGAAAAATCTGTGCTTAGGACTGCCCAGAAGAGGTGAATATAGCATACCTCCCTTTTCCTCCCCCTTTACTTAGTTTGTAATCACCTGTTTCATGAAGCAGACATGAGTCGCATGTAGTATCTCACTATGGTGAATGGTTTGATATTTTGTGAACCGTTTTGCTGCCCAAGGATTACTACTGTAAATACACATTTCTTCAAACAAATGAGGCATTTTATAGGAATCCCATGTTGCATCAGCTATCAGTTCTGTAGCTGCAGACATTTAAATGAAATTGTCAAAGAACTCAGTTCTGGTCCTCCTAGAATGAACATCTTTTTCTCTTTAGTCTCTGTTATTCTGAGAGCTGGAGCACATGCAAAGATGAAAGGAAATCCTGGTGCTGTTGTTGGCTGTCCAAGCCAACCAACCGCAGATCTTAACAATGGAGAATGGAATAAGATTACTTACTGCTACTCAGACATATTGCATAAGCTTGTTGAATGTTTACATCATTGTCTGTGCAGCATATTCATGTCCACTTTATCCGAAGCGCTGACAAGATAGGTAGATCCCAAGGGTGGCTCATGAGAACGGCAGCCAATGCATTCTTATGTCCAATTTTATAAGCCAATTGAACATGGAAATGGGATCATTTTAGAGTATGGATGTTTTAATTGCTACAGTTATTAATAAAGATATTGCATAGCTTAAGATTCAGGATCTATTTTGCATATATTTATCTTGTTTCAATGAAAAATCAAAGACAACTATACTATCTACTTCATGTGTCAGCTGTATTTTCATGCCTTTTAAAAAAATGCTTTCCATAAATGTATGTTTTGGACTGTAGGAGGATAAACAAAATGTGTAAAATTATACTAGCAACACAAAGCACTGATCAAGTCAAACTTCTCTGAGCATTTTAAAATGCATCATTCTCACATGGCAATATTTTTAAGCATCTTCTGTTACTCAGATTAAGAAAATCAGAAAGTTATTGAATAATTCAGGTTAGAAGAGCCTAAGGTAGGAAGGACATCTATAAAGCAAGATAAGCATACTTTTAGTTTAAATGTTTAGGCATAGATATTTGAGAATGAAATCTTGTTTAAAAACCCTGTTAAAATAGCGGAACACTATTCTTGGTTTAGTCTCAAATTGCTTTATTCATAAGAGTCGAGTCTCAAATTTTCCTAAAACTATAATGGAACATCTTCTATCAGATTTTCTTCCAGAATAAATATCTGAATCTTCTCCCCTAGGTAAAATTGTTGCATCCAATAAATACATAGTAATACACACAGTAATACAGGAATACTCTTGTGTATTGTGCAGAATGCAGGAGATGTGTTTCTGTTTAAAATGGGATAGCAAATCCCATTAGACCTCTCAGCTTGGTTTGTTTAAGATTGATTTCCTGCACTGAAATACATTTTATACTTGCTTGGAAATGGTCTCCTCCTCTTTGGTGGTCTGTAGGAGGTGTCAGTGTAGCAAACTGAAGGATCATCCTGCAGGTATTTTTCTGTGAATGTATCTCTACCTACAGGCATAGCTTCTTGACATAATGCTTCTGCAACTCTAAACATCCATATTTCAGTCAAATCTGGTTGACAATCAGTTTCTGGAGTTAAAAGAGTGCTCATGTGTCAACAGAAATGGAGCACATATGTTCTGATAATCCCAACTATTTTGCTTTGGCTGTCAGATTGGAGTGCACATATCTAAATTGAAGATGCATCCTGAGGCTTTGCTCTTTCCCAGCAAAACACCCGAGGAAAGCAACTTGAAAGCTGGGTCAGAATGGAAAATCAACACAGTACTACATAGTGCCATCTCTGTTACACTATGAAATGAGCTCTGTTATCTAACCTGACACTCAAGATAAAGAGCTTTGCTGATAATGCAAGATGCATTTCTTTCAATTAATACAATAGCTGTGCCCAAATCCAACTTCACCTCTCCACTGTATGTGTGACAATGCCCAGTCTACGCAAACTGCACCATACTCTGCATCATTCTCCATAGTGTTATGCAGAATAGCAAAAGATATTCTGCTGCTAATGAAGAGAGGTACTTAGAGGAGGATTCATGGTTATAGCCTGCAGGCAAGAAAACAACATTAAGAGTAAAGAGTGTCATTTAAACACTAAGGGTTATTTAAGACTGCTGAAGTAAAATTACTTTAAAGAGCTGAGTTAACAGCTTCGGCTATAAAGATGTATCTTAGAGATATTTTTCTTGAAGTGATTGCATGCTTATTTCTGTCATCCTTCCCAGTCCATTTCTCTTTACTTCCTAAGACTTTATAAATGATTCTTACAATTCAGTAAGCTGAGGATAAGCACTATTCTACATGAAGGAGGGGAAATGAGAGTTCATTGTCTGTGGAGGATCTCCATACTGCTTCCCTTGTTATCTAGTGTATGTAGGTGCTGGTGGTCTGGTTACATTAATGTTCCATTGTTTTCTCAAATGCACAAACTTCTCTTTGTGATTGCTGCTGCTACCAGTGCTTAACAGCCTGTGCCTTTTCTGCTTCCTCAGAGCAGAAATGGTCTCCAAATTTCCTCATCCACAGAAGAAAGAACTTAGAAATTCGGTTAAAAAAAATATGCTGAACCTTTGAAGCCCCCTGTTCTGCCAAAGCAGGTGGGTACTTTGGGTATCACTGTGCTTAGATAAGCACAAAGTCAGCAGAGGCAGAGAAGAAAAAAGTGAATAAACTAGAACTGCCACATGTGCCAGACATGTGAGGGCTGACCTTCTGCAGCAGAGGTGGGTAGAAACCAGCACCAGCAGAGCCGGGAGAGGAAGGGAGGGAAATCAGGGGAGCCAGGGCTGGGCAAGCACTGTGAAGCAGACACCTGAGGTACTGCTCTGCTACAGATGTGGTCAGGGGGTGATTTAGGGCCTCCCACAGAAGCTAAGCTGCTGTCTTGTCTCATTTCCTGAAGAAAGGAAAATAAAGTGTTTTTTGGGAGTCAAATCAGTGGAAATGCTTCACAGGCTGAAATGTAGCATGCCCGTGATAGGGAAGGGTAAAGAAAACACAGGGTTCCAGAGCACTGCCAGAGACAGAGCAGTCAGGATGGAGCCTGATGGCACTTGGACTTCAAAAAAGGCAGGCATCAGTTTTTAAGCTGGCAGAAACAGATTACTCACTAACACTAGAGAGTAATCAGGCTGAGCTGTTATAAAACAATGACTGGAAAGCAAGCATTTTGTGCTGATTGTGAAATTTCTTCTTGCAAATAGCTAAAGCATAAAGTGTCAGCTGTGGTCTCCAAAATCCTATCTCCCTCTCAATATCTTTTTCCTTCAACCAGAAGTGCTGTAGACTTTACACACAGACAGAAGATATTAAAGATAAAAACATAATTATTATAAGTCCTGACCTGGACATAGTACTAGAAGCTTGAGGACAAGGTGTCTTTGTTACCCCTTGTTTCTGTGGAAATAACCAAAGGATTCACTTTATCAAAAACACAGTCTATTTCTTAGGGACAGGTATATCTACCTATGTAAGTAAGAAGAACTCCTTGCATTAAACAAGTACATTATCAGTGCACAGGACTACAGTGGATAGTAGTTGTGTACTGCAATTTTCTTGCCATAACCACTTCATATAAACATGGTCGCATCAAAATGATTGTCCCAAAATGCCCCCTCAGCTGTTAGCTATGCACGTTCATCAACCAGTTGTAAACTAAAACAAAACAAGTGATAACTTCTGTATGTATTTTATCAGTTTTTCTAATGAATTATTCCATTAAATAATATGAATTTGTTATCTGAAACTGTATGTCTGTGAGGTAAGATTATATCATTTTCTCCTTTCATCATCCTAAGCTAATATCAATTTTCAAGAGCAGAACTGAGAGATAAAGAGATCAGATAACATCCCATGCTGTTCCCTAAATGTGAATGTCGCAGAGTGCTATTTCAGCTAAATATTCAAAATCGCAACAATATTTCATCTGCAGTAAGTTTGAAAAACTATCAGTGCCAGCAGATCCAGGCTGATGTATTCCTACAAGTAAAAAACTCCCAGGACATACTTAAGGTTTGCTGTGTTCTTGAAATGTCTTGCTTTACAACAGATAATGGACAGTGTATTCGAGCTAACTATGGAGAACTGTTTTATAAACCACTTTATAAATAATTGTTGCTACATCTATACTATGGATTAGTTAGAGCTAAATTCCTAAACTGAATATTGATTAGGTTATGCACTGTGGTTTCTCTTTTGTGGCTGTATTTGTCTCAGTTGTCTTGGCTTGTATGTGTCTCATTTTCTTTCAGCACCCCTTAAACAAAAGGAATCTTAGTAGAGCTCTGAGTCTGGTCTCAAATGCATGCTATGAGGTACAGAAGGGCTAAAGTACACACAAACAGATGTTACAAGGCTGGGAATTTGCTATGGCAAGACTCACTGGGATGGAGTAATTGCATTCTGGCAGCAGGAGCTCTCCTGCAAAGCTGTGCCATAGTAATTCCAGTGGATTACAGTGATTACCAATGACAAAACACCTTCCTGTGGATTTGTGGATTTTTTCCAGAGACTAAATCACTGGAGTCCAGTTCTAGGGCAACAATATAGAAAAGCATAATAATGCTTTACTACTAGGTTTAAACAGGTAAAAAAAAATACTAGTTTTATCTTTGAGCATCTGTAGCCTTGGTAACACAGATGTTCACATCTATTCTTTATATCATGTTTCATACATAGGTTTTGCTTTGATTCAGGCTGGTAGCTCAAACCTTTACTACTCTTAGAATGGATAAATAAAAAAATAAAAAAAAAGAAAGAGAAATCTGAAAGGAAAATAGCAGGCATATTTTATAAATTGCATGCACCACAGCAGACTTTAATGCCCTATAACATACACAGCAATTTAGAAATACCTTTATTCATTCCTTATAAATAATGTCTTTTAGTTATTAAATATTCAAAGGTAAACAATATATAAATATCTTCCAAATCTTGCTTAAACCTCCTCTTCAGTGCATATGTACATGTTACACACATGTAACATTTGGCCTGATAAAAGTCTGGTGATACCCAATTTACTAATATAGTCTGGCCTATCACATTTATTCTGTCAATTCTCTCTAATTTTTTTTTTTCCTGTGGTCATCCTCATTTGCCCTTATGTTTGACATTGAAGTAAGAAACCATCCAAGGTCTAGTGCAACTGTTTTGCCTTCCAAATTTCAGAAGCATCATATTTTTTATGTTGCTCTTACCAGTCAAGTTATTTTATTCTATGGTAGGAAAAATAATAAGCCCAAAACAGATCTAGGAAAAACAAGTGACATTAATATTTTTGAACTTGATAGTAATTTGGGCATGTTATGAAGACATTGTTAAGAATAATTTAATAAATTAAGTGTCCTTTGAAATTTTATGATACAAGAAAATTTTAGATACTAGAATTGCAGAAGTGACACTGATACAGAAAAGACCCATTTGCTGATGACATTAGTATCATAGCTCATCTACATTACAAAATTTATTGTCTTCCAGAAATCAAGATTGAGTCAGGCAATTATTAAGCATTTTTTACTTTATTTTTTTTAATAGAGGCTGGACTGTATGCTACAGAATGCATCTCATTCTTCATACTTTCCTAAAATTCCTTTCCCTGTTCTGAAAAAATTGTCCAATTATAGATACCCTTTGGATTCTTTTTTTCTCCTTATACTGTTATATTTTGTTGTCTTCTCTTCCCAAAATGAATTTTTACTTTGTATTTTAACCATGAAGACTTAAAGAATGGAGTATAATATAAAATACACTTGTTTCCTGAAAATTTATAGACATCCCATGGCAACAAGTCTATAAAATAATGCAGTGTGGGTTCACTATTTGAGTATATTGAAGCTACACAAAATAATTAATTTCCTCTAGTATATCAGAGGAAAATAATTACAAGATCCAGCACTGAATTACTGCTAGAGTCTTAATCATCTCACCTCCACCATAAGGTAAACTTGTCCCAATTATAGATCCAGCTGAAAATGGATTTAAAGCTAGATATCTCTTCAGGTTTTTCTTGGCCAAGTGTAGGAATAGAAATGTCTTGACAGAATAATTAATAGAAGCACCACTAACTTTAAAATGCAGACTATGTAATGTGGCAGGTGCAATACTGTTTCTTTTTGACTTAATATTTAAATTTGAAGCAGATATGAAGTGCTTTTATGTTCTTCTCAGTAAGACTGGGAATTAAATTTCTTATTTAAAACATGAGTAGTTTAGTGGCTTAAGGTTAATTTAGTTAAAGTGCAATGTTATACTGGAGATTCCATGGAGATTTTTAAAAAACAAAGCATTCTGCAAAAACAAAGCATTTGAAGTTCTTAATATTGGTGTTTTCTAAGACATCTTTTGTGAAATATAAAATAGTCAGGAACTACTTTTTCAGTAAATTCTGTTTACACGTTTGAACATTGCCAGAAAGTTCCCAGGATGTCTTGCAGCTTTTTTTTTGTAAATGAAAGAAGAGCATTCCATCTACCCATAAAACTCCTTCCTGAAAAATTGCAATAGCAAGTTTCCAATAAGTTAATTATTGTACTTTTCTTCAGTCTCACTTAGAAAAACTATTTCATCCTGGTAATTCAACCAAAGTTCTGCTACTCAATGCCAACCTGCGTCTTCCATTTTGTCTCATGCCTTTACAGCAGCTGGCACAAGATTTATTTTATAATTTTTCAAAAGTTTGTTTCCAGTCTTTGAGAATTCATAGCACACCTTTGGTGAGTTTCTTTTATTTCATAGTGTCTTTCTTTTATTTTCCTTTTTCTTGCTGCTCTTCTGACTCCTAAGACCTAATATTTCTTCTTTGTCTTCATTTCTCTTTTGCATTTTCTAAATAGGCAGAAAACCCAGCTAAACTAAACTATCCAATGATTTTAATATTTTAGTTTGTCACTTCTTGGAAGTCAAAGTAATTTCAAAGTCATGAAGCTTGACTTTGTTCCACAACCAGATGTTTATTACATTTTCTCTGAAGTAACTCTGTGATTCACTGGGCAGGCTGTGTGGAACTCGTCTTTTGTAGCAGTAATGGAACACCTTCATCCACTTTTTAATTTTTGGCTTGCATGCCTAAATTTCAGTTATGTATGAAATTCTTTAAGCATATGTTCTTTGTTCAGAATTGCACATGATGAAAACTTAGGTACTTTAAAACAATTCCTTTATCTATGCAGAATGTTTGTTAAGTTGGCCAAAACTCATTCTTGCTGATAGCATGTGCTAGGTGGAATCAGCTCTGTGCTGTTATGGATAGCTACAATTTGGAGGCTTAGGTTAGGGTAGTTTCAAAGCCTGAACATCAAATGTGTTCTGTATGCTCAACCTGGGCTGCATCATGAGTGCCTGGCTTTTAGGAAGTAGTTTTGCAGGTTTCAAATTGGATCTTTAGATCAGAAAGGTGGTACAGCACTGACTACTTTGAGTGACTGATTTCTGATCTGGGGTGACTGTAATATAGTGTAAATGTACGTAAGTTATTTTCAAGGGAGCCAGCCCATCTCTGGGTATCCATCTATTACAGCAGCAGGAAGTGCACTTTGGCATCATCATGTTGTTAGGACTGTTTCCAAATCTTTGACCTCTGAAAAGCTGATAAAATACTGACAACCTGCACTGGAAAAGAGTGGTCTATAAGTTTAATAAGCCTGTTTTCACAAAACTTACTAATTAAAAAAAAGCTCACAAATGTTTGGATCTGCAAAGCAGTGATTTATTAGTGATGACACTTGGAATCGTTAAGATTACCTGGGGCTAGGATTAGGATGAATATTCTTTTTGAGCTAGTATTTCTGCTATTCCCACTCCCATTTTTCAATGGTAGGCTGTCCTTCTTCTTCACTTAGTCTTGATTTGCTCCAATTTGCTTCTCTTACCTTACCCCCCTCAGAAACAATGTTGATCTTTACTGTAAAGTAGAAATTGATGATTTCTGGGTAGTTTTACCCTTTTCCTCCTCAGCCTGGTCTTCTTTTCCGAAGAAGGAACTCTGTGAAAGAGGTTTATTTTAAGAAGAATTGAAACCATGCCTTTTAACAAATTCGGAAATTTTTCAGCCAGTTCAAAAATTCATCCTTTTTCATAAAATTATTTGCATATTTTCAATAAATAATAATTTATTTTTTTCTTTAGGAGATTGCTGTAGAAATGCTGGTAAAATTAAACTTCCTGAACTCAGAATATTATAGCATCAAACATGATACAACCTGAAAGGGTGGCAGAGTCATCAGCCACACTTAGGGCTGCAGGATAAGCAGCATTATTGATTGGGAGGTGCTAAATGCAGTTTTGCTGTCAGTCAGCTGCCTCACATACAGGCAACAGCCTAAATATAGGATCAGAGAGCTCCAATCAGGGTCACCAGGCTGTGTATGACAGCTTTACCTAGTGCAGAATAAAGTCTGAGAAAGTTCCCAGGCTAACCACAGCCCCTTTGAGTAAGTGACATGTCACACAGAATGATCATCAGCACTGTATGTGCATTTGGGCAACCTGGGGGACAGGAGGTTGATTTTGTGCTTAAGGATATCAGTTTATCACTTATAAAACTAATCCCTGGGTGCATACAGAAATATAACAGAAATAATACCAAAACAGTAAAGGATGAGGGCTTGATGCAAATAATTTTCTCCACTTAAGGAACTTTTTAAAATGGATGCATACTGATCTGGGTCTCCTTGTAACTTTTAAAGACTTTCACAATTGCTAAAATGTAGAAGTCATTAATCTTAATACAGCTTACTAAGACATTTCTTCATTTGTGTAATTGAATTTAGGAAAATTAACTAGTGTGATAAAAATTTTTACTGTGACCAGATGAGAAAGCAAGCTATAAAAATTGTAGAAAAGAAAACATTGAAAGCGTTTTGTTTTCCGTTTGTCTGTTTTCTAAATAATTGAAGTAGTTTAAATAAAGAAAAAAATCTCTTAAGCTTTATTAACCCCTTAAAGAATTAATGATTTGAACTCCTCCCAAACTTCCAAGTTTTACTCAAAATTACATTTAGGGTTTGGTTTTAGCACAGTTTATCTATCACATAACAATGGATTTTTTTTTTTTTTGTGCTGTATTCTGTTCCTTACTGCATTTCTTCTTCCTTAACTTTCTTGTCTTCAACTGCACTTCTCTGGTATTAGGGCCATTCACACAACCCTAGGTGAGCACAGTCTGTGCAGGGGAGAGATTTGTCAGCAGGGTTAAGGATTATTGGGGTAAGGGGCAAGGTCATTGGTCACGCAGAACAGTACGTGTGTGTGTGTCTCTAAATATGGACAGGCTTCAGGCTACAGCTACAAGAAGAACCAGACACTTTGAAGTGTTCATGTGTCTGCAGAGAATTTGGTCCAGTCCATGTGATACTTCAGGCAGACAATCTAAACTACTTCTTTTATATTGATATCTGAAATCTAGCATCTGAAAGTCAAGAATCCTTCTCCTTTTAAATTTCACACATAGAAATGTTCGTCTCTGTAAATCCTGGAATGATTAATTTCTAAATTAAATTGTCAATGACTGGGTTCATATTCCATTTGGTTGTAATTTAATTTCATTCTTTACCTATACCACAAAAAATTCGATTTTGTAGTGGGTTTAAAGAATTACTTTGCCTTATGTTTTCCACAGCATCAATTCCAAGGTATCAGAATATTTATTGGTTTTAAATAAGAGTTATGATCTTTTTTTCTAGATAAGAATTGCACCACATAGTATGTATTGTACTCTGTTTAACAAATATGTATATAAATAACTATTAAAAAAAACAACAACCCCTATGTTAAATAACTGAAAAGACCTTGTTTTCTGGAATAATTACAGACCTTATCTTATGATGGATCTTAAGAAATCACATTCTCTGTCTTGCAGGAGAGCTTTGATCTCATTGCAGGGAATTTCATTGAGGTTTATTCCTAAGGTCATGGTTTTCAACCTAGATCTTTTGCAAAGCTTTCATATATTGCCAAACAACCCAAAAACAAACACCTTGGAGCAAAATCTCTCTAAGGTGTATAATGAGAAAGAGATACAGATAAGCATTTTGAAAATTTTGTTGGGAAATGGTCAGATTATTTCTGTAACTCACTGAAATTGTGAAATAAACCTTGAATCAACTCTAACACTGCTGAGAAAATCCTACTATGAACATCTGCTTGGTATTCAATGACTAAATAAATTTGAAAATCTGTCCTTTAAGCCTGGAGATCAACTCAGTTATCTTGGGGAAAACAACATAAAAAGTGCATACCTCACATCCTTGTTGCTGAAGAAAGAGTAATCAGATGGACTTGATGAGGTAACACATTTATGTACACATCAGTACTCTTAATTATTAGTGCTTATAATGGATAAAGTATCTTTGTGTTTTGACTAACAATGATAGAAAAACTGGTAAAATGCTATTATGTTACTCTCTTCCAGACATATTTGCCTTACTCTTATTCATGACTTCCTCAACTTTGAACCATTTTGTGAAGAACTTGTGATCATAACATTTACCTAAAATTTTATGCAGTCATCTAAAGGCACACTGATTTTATCTGTAAATTTGAGAAATCACTGATGGAATATAAGAAAAAGAGTGGAGTTATAATACTTCTTTTGAGAAATTTAATGGTCCAGAGACATAAAAGGAAGATGGGATCATGGAAAAGCCTATTGACATAACAAAATTAGTGCAATGCTATTATTTTTTTTACAGAATACCCAGCTTTTTAAATATCAGTTTTTCCATTACTTGACAACACTCCCAGTATTGTGGAGAGGTTTTCAGCTAGAAACAGAGGAATGGGAATCAGAAAGTACAGATCATCAGGGTATGAGAGTACAACTGCATTTATTTGGTACTCATAGGTGAATGTTGTCCCAGCATTTTAAGATATTTCCTACTCCTCTTAACAAACTCAGTATCTTTAGTAACATGAGGCCCTACTAATGAAGGCAAGTAGCAAAAATATTCTTTTACTTCAAGTAGCATTGAATTTACGTGGAATATTTCAAAATACCTTTGTCAGTAAGTTTCTGGTATTAAAATCTGTTCATTATACCAGTGCTATCAACCAAATTAAACATTGCCCTTAGGCCACAGAGTCAAATGCTTTTAGCAATGTGGCTTTACTGCATTTAGGCACAATGTCTGTCTTAGAAAAGTTAATTTACACAAGCAAGTGTCTGTGCACTGATCAAGACTGTATAGGAAACCGTCTAGCATGAGAAAGGGAGAGATCTTTACCCCAGAATGTCCAGTGTTGCCTCTCTGTGCTGTGTCCACAGACACAGTGCTGACAAGCTGTGAATCTGGATAACACGGTTAAATCAATGAAATTACTCTGGATTTTCTCCAACTCAAGGGCATGCAGCTTTTGGCAGTGAGTTCTCAGCAGCTCGTAGAAACATGACCCTCACTTTATGTATTGGCACAGATCTCTTAGCTCATTTCTGACAGTTTTATTAAGTAAAATCAGCTTAAATAAATTGGCATGTGATTTAACATTAGTTACTTCAGGAAACTCCATTGTTAGAGTTACTGTTTTGAAGGCCCACAAAAAGTCAAAACCTTACACACAATAATATAAATAAATAAACTATATGTCTCCCTATATGAAAACACATAGTTAATTAAGGCTTGAAAATACTCAAATGTACTCATACTCAGATGTGAGCAATCTTTGAATTTAATCCATTTGCATGTCAGGAATGCATAGCTGTCTACAGGACAGAAAAATACTTTTTTTTTAAAGCACTGATATATTTTTCCACCTGTCTACTCCTGCACATTGTCTGAGTACTCTCCAAGTGTGCTTCAAATTATTAGCTGCAAACTGACTTGAACAGTACCATTTGCTGCATGTGCACTAGTCAGTAATGAGATGACAGTGACTGATTTGCTTAATAACAAAAATTTATCATAAAATTTGCTCTCAATTTCTTCTTCTCCCTAGTTCCACTTAATCTTTGTTTAAATTATCTTAGGAGAGCTTTATTTTCTAACAAGTAGTAAGATATTTAGCCTAAAATTCCTTAGCACCTATAGATGCAGAGAAACTGGAAATAGGGGTTTGGGCCCAATTGACGTCCTTCTTTTGGGCCATGAAACAACTAAAACTTAAATGCATATCTATATTTCCTCTAGATTCAGTCCTCAGAAAACAGTGAAAGATACTGATGATCTAGCCTGCCTATTGATCAGTCCAAAAGATCACAACCTTGCTTACATACAGGAATCCCTCAAACAATTAACACTCAATAGATAGTTTCTGCAGTGGTATCCTTCCCTCTGCCTTGGGAAACCTGCAGATTCTGCTCAGAATTAAAGGGACTCAACTAATCCCTGTACCTTGAACAAGCTTGTCCCTCTCTACATGGGACAGATGTGCAGGTAATTCTGTGCTGGCTGAGGTTACGTGCTGTTGGCTGCAAAGGAATTAGACAGATGGGGTGGAGGAAAGAGGAATAGACAGACAGAGCAGCACCTTGAACAACTATTCTTCATGTGTTTACCAGGAGTCAATGCACTCAGACACAAATGGACAGCAAGGGCAGCAGGAGTCAAACTTGATGGAAAAAATTAGTAGAAAGGACACCTGTTAAAAGAGAAATGGATCAGTTTTTGCTCAGAAGTTGGACTGAACCTTGTTTACCTCACCAGTCTGAGCATTTTATAATACCAGATATTACTGTGGTGTCTGATCAAGCCAGGCTAAGATGCACAGAATAGGAGCTAAGAGACATTTCCCCTCATGTGTGCAGGAAGGGTCCTGTTACTGTCAACAATGAAGTCAAAAGTAACTGAAAGTAGAAATGAGTAGGAATCAATGATGTGTGTTAATAAATGGGTTTTATTTTATTGAAACCTCTCAGGGAAGCCAATTTATACGAGGCAGAGGGAGTGCCTTTGATTTTCTGTCATTGCTTTATAATGTTTTTTTCTGAAGGAAATTCAAGTTTGTTAATGCATTCAGAAAAAGAACATCTTTTTAATAGAGAACTATATATTGGCAGAATAATGCACAGTAGTAGAAATTGTATGAAATTATCAACAGTAGGTCAGCACAGATTTATCATTTTTTCTTGAAGAAAGATCAGAAAAGGTCGGATATGAGCTTTTCTTTCTTGGACGAGTTTCAAATATCCAGCCAAATGATGTAGATAGAAATTAGCTGGCTTTAAGGTGTTTATAAGGGGGAAAACACCCTTCACTCAATTCATTCAATTACAACCTAGCTAAAATTTGACCTTTAAAATCAACTGTAAAACTCACATCAGCTTTAAAGGAAGTGGAACATCAGCCTTACCATTAGTTTCAGTAGAGGATCAGTTCTGAAGAATAAAGAGACTTTGATGTTCCTCCATGGCAAAAGCCTGTTGGGACTCTAAACCTATGGAAAATGGTAAAAATTCCTTTATATGAAAATTGTTGTGACTTTTTTGTATATTTTGCTTGATGAATATTTACAGCAAGAACTAGAGTAGTGCATTAAAGCTGGTGTACAAGGCCTCACTCAAGAAATTGTCAACTCTAGGGTGATTTTTTGTGTGACAGCATTTGTTAGATGCTTATTATTTATAATATCTATGTCAGTGTCATTCTATTTATGTCTTTTCACAAGCCCATTACCTTAAGAACTGAACAGTGATTTATATTACCTGGAGTTGATATTCTACTTGATTGACTTTGATTTTACCTTTAATGACTGGTTCTACAATCTTGTGAACATTTTAGCTATAGAATCATAGAATATCCTGAATTGGAAGGCGCCTGAAGGATCATCAAATCCCAGTCCTGACACTGAAAAGAGCAACCCCCAATATCACACAATGTTTTTTCACAGTGGAAGTGATACTAATAAACATTGTGTTCTGCCTAAAGTGGTGAGAATTCTGGAGAGGAGGCAGTCCAGAATCTTTAATGGTCTTCCTCAGCTGAGAGAGTCTCTCTTTGATTGCTATTCCAGTTGATATGCTGGAGTAATATGTACTCTTCACAATGAATTTATTTCATCAGAGCCTGAGAGTCATTCTGATTCACTGTCATTCTTACTCTTCAGTTTCGTTTATACACCTTATGAAATATTTTTGAGAGATGTATCAATGTTCAATATCTTCTTGCTGGAAAAGACTTCCACATTGCCTATTAAAATCTTTTGTTAACTGACACTTTAGTTTAACTGCAGGCCTTTTTCAATTTACTTTTCCAAAGGATGCATTTATATTTAATTTTTTTTTGTTTTTCTTCAAGTTAACCTTTTCGTTCTAGCACCTGATGACTTACTGATAAATGCATGTGCAAGGGATATCTTTCACAACTTTTCTCACCTAACTCAGAAAAAAGTATCCTAATGCAGCCAGTTTCTATGATATTCCCAATTCTCTGATCAGATGTCAGTCTTACATTTGTGTTAAATATTTCACAAGACTTCTAGTTATGTGTGTGGAATGTGCAGACTCAGTGCTTTCAACCTCAGATATGTTTCACTGTGGAAAAAAAAAAAAAAAGAGATAAAGGATAAAATAAAAGAAAAATGTCCCAGATGTAATATTTCGAGCTCAGAGCTGTGTGTACCTCTTCCTTACTGACTTGCCTTTCTACCTCAGCTCTCTTCAGCTGGCCTTGAGGAATCCAAACAATCAATAGATCAATAAATAACCTCTGAATTCTTAAGTTAAAAACCATCAAATTCAGCTGGTTTTCAAATGAAACCAAAGGAGTGTGAAGAAGATAACATTAAGGGCTTAGAGGTGCATAATCAACTTTTCCCATCTCGCTCATGTCACATTAATTGACATGTCCTGCTATGTCGTGATTTCCTTTGCAAACCTCTAAGTTACCCTACATGGTATTTCTTCACTTTTGCTTTTAAGTAAGCAAAAATCTTTTGCATTCAGATTTGATGTATTCATCCTTGTCAGTGTTTTTCAATGCTATTTCACTAGTATTTAAGCTTTTCTCCACATTACTCAATCTGTCTGTTTTTCAGTCTAGTCTCTATTCCTCTACCTGCAATCCTACAGGCTCTGCATGTGTGAAAATCTGGAACAAGTCAAGTAAACAAAACTTGATTAATTATCACAGCTGTTAGTTAACAGCAGTTGGAGAAGAAAAAAGGAAATGGCTGGATCTGTGGAAGATATATCTTCCTGTCTGAATCAGATGAGTATCTTGAGTGCAGAGACCACCTCTTGCTTATTTTACAACAACTGAAAAATATAATCTATATTCAGAATCTCAAAACTGACTGCTGTTAACAATTTGTTCTTAATAAAAGCAATAATTGAACACCACTTCTTATAAATGAAATCATAATTACATTCTTATTATTACACTGGCATCATTTTCTTGGATAACAAGTTTCCTGAAGGTGCAATTTTAACTTCTAATTTTAATTTTAATAAAATACTGAATGCATTGAGACCAGCTGTTATTTTGAAGGAAAAAAATAACAAGGAACGTGCAGAATTCACATATTTTTGTCCTTTTATTGGAAACGATAATTGAAGTTGTAGCACTGTATAAAAATATGTTAGTGTAAGTCTTCACACCTAATGTATTTACAGTCCCTCTCAAGAGAAGGTGTGTTTGGCTTCATGCTGACTGGAGTTTCCAGTAACTGGGATTCTTGCAGATATTAATTTATGGGCGAGACCTGATTTTCAAAAATGCTCTAAGTCTATGTCAGGGAGATGGGCTCAAAGGAGCATCCAGTGAGTGGTGTCCAGTGAGGTTAACTGGCTGGACAGATAAGGGGAGAGCAGTGGATGCTGTCTACCTGGACTTCAGCAAAGCTTCTGATGCTGTCTCCTGTTATATCCAACAGACAAGTTCAGAAACTGCAAACTGGATGAGACAACAGTGAGGTGAATTGAGAACTGGCTGAATAACAGATCCCAGAGGATCATTATCAATGGCACAGGTCTAGCTGGAGGCCTGTCACTGGTGATGTCTCCCAAGGTTCAGTACTGTATTGATAATATAAATAATACCCAGTATTATTTAATTTACTCATCAGTGGCTTGGAGGAAGGGGCAGAGCCCTCCTCAGCGAGTTCACTGATGGCACAGAGCTGGCAGGAGTGGCTGAAACCCCCAGAGCTGTGCAGCCCTTCAGAAGGGCCTGGACAGGCTGGAGAGATGGGCAGAGGAATGGTCTGGAATTCAGCAAAGGCAAGTGCAGGGTCCTGCACTGGGGAAGGACAACCCCAGGCACCAGCACAGGCTGGGGCCGACCTGCTGGAAAGCAGCTCTGCAGAGAAGGGCCTGGGGGTCCTGGTGGACAAGGAGCTGTCCATGAGCCAGCAGTGCCCTGGGGGCCAGGAGGGCCCACGGGATCCTGGGGTGCATCAGGGAGAGCATTGCCAGCAGGTCAGGGAGGGGATCCTGCCCCTCCACTCAGCCCTGGAGAGATGAGTGAATCAGGAGTGCTGTGTCCAGTTCTGGGCTCCTCAGGACAAGAGAGACATGGAGGCGGTCCAGTGCAGGGCAACAGGGATGATGAAGGGACCGGAGCATCTAACAAGGAAAGGCTGAGGAAGTTGGGCCTGTTCAATCTCAAAAAGAGAAAACTGAGGGGGGCTCTAATCAATGTTATCAGTATCTGAAGGCAGGGTGCCAAGAGGATGGAGTCAGGCTGTTCTTGGTGGTGCTGAGCAATAGGGCAAGAGGCAGAAACTGGAAAAGAGAAAGTTCCACATGAACATGAGGAAGAATTCCTTTGCTGTGCAGGTGATGGAGGAATGGAAGAGGTTGCCCAGAGAGGCTGTGGTCTCCCTCACTGGAGATATTCAAGAAACATGTGGACACAATCCTATGTGCTCTGGGATGGTTCTTCCTGAGCAGGGAGGTTTGGCCAGATGACCTTGCTAGCAGTCCCTTCCTACTTTAATCATTTTGTGATTCTGTGAATGTATGAATATAAAGTGCCCTTCTGAGGCCAGATTTTGCTCTCAATGATGACATATTGCTTTGCTATAGGTTTGATTAAAATCAACCTTATTACCCCCCCCCCCCCCCCCCCCCACTTTAAAGCACAGGTCTGACAAGCACAGTTGATATAGGAAGATCATATCTGGTCAGCATTCCCTTTGATGTCTCTGTTACAAGCACTGGAATATATCTGTGTCTGCAGGAAAACACGAGATCCTTACATCAATCAGAAATAAATGAACTCATACATCTCACTTCCCGAGAGACAAAACACCTCAAACCCCACATAATGCTAACCAATATAATAATTTCTGAAGCCACCAAAGAAGGATTTTATAGTCATGCAGAAAGCTAATGCAGAGATAGACTGGAAAGCTTTGAGATCTCAAGCACCCACATATGGAGCTGTACAATGCACAGGACAGCATCCAGCATCCACAGCCGTGTTCACAGTCTGTCAGCACGTGTCTCCATTCTAGCAAGCATCTCACAAAGGCTGTCAGCGTGTGACACACCAGAATGAGGTCTCTGGCTTTCACTGGAAGCATTTTTCTGGCTTCTGTAACTCAGCTCCTCTCAGCCAGTTTATTCTCATCAAAAAGATCCTCTTTTCTCTGTTCCCCAGCCATGTTCAGGCTAGCACTTGTTATTTTTTCCAGTTTGTCCTGGTACTGTCCCTGAGAGGCTATTTGTTTTTTTCAAGTGGAGATGAAGGAATCTTCCTTTCGTTTCCAAATCCTATGATCTTTGCTACAGCTCCAGGAAAGCTGCACTTGACAAATTTGCAGGTTTCTGAGGGGGAAAAGAAAGAATTCAACCTAAGTAGAGAAATAAAGAGACACAAAATATATTTTACACTCTAAAAGAGACATTAGGGTGACTAATTAAAAGAATTCTTTTTTTTAGCTTCTTTAATGGAATACCATAAAGAATATTTAATTTTTTTAAAAATCTAAATAGTCCCCAAACGTTCTCTTATATAATAGCCTCCAAATATATTGGCAATATTCTCCAAACATAAAATTTCTATAATATTCTTTCTCAAATCATACAGACAAAAAAAATCCTCCCCACTACATTTGGGGGGGCGGGAGAAAGGGAAGTATAAGAAAATGAATTGAACATGTACAGGGCTACCTATGTGAATTTTTCCACACTTTCCGGACTTTTATATTGAACATATTTAATTTGGAAGATGATGGCAGAAATAGATTATATGAAGGTTTTCCATGAGAAAACAGATTGTTTCCTGAAAGGTCGGTTACCCACATGACAAGTAAGACTACTGTCTCAGTCTGTACTTGGAACATGCACTGCCTGAGATTTGAATCATGACAAAATAAAATAAAAAGTGAGCACAGGAGTCCAGAAAAATTTTAATTACACAAATGTTTGTTCCTGAGACTTCATTTCTGAAACCTTATAAGATTTCTCATATCTGTGATAGTTCTAACCTGAATTTGCTACATGTCAACTAATTTTTTTCAGCTGGAAAGGCAGCCTGTCCTTCAAATTCTGAATTAGACTCCATTTTATTAAATAAGTGTTCGAGAAATTAAATGAAGGAAAGAAAGGAAGACTGGAAACAAACACTCAGACACAAGTATTTAATCAAATAGAGATTTGATACTTTAAGAAAGCAAATTTTAAGGCATTGAGTTGTACTTTTAGGTGTGGAATATGAAACTGTAATATAACTAAGGAATGTTTGTTGTGTATTTTTGTTTCTATCAAGTTGCTTTATGCTTCAAGAAATAAGTACCTTATGTTGAATATTACTAGAATGCCATTAGGTTTATGACCTACAGATATTTGCCCATCTGTTGGGTAAATTAGCTTTCAGTGAATGAAACAAGAGCAATGCAGGCATAAATTAGTGTATTTTAATTAACCTACTTTTTGCACCCTGAACTTATCTTGCTCTTGTAGCACCTGTGTAAGGTTACGCTTTTATACATGCTAGTGAAAAAAAAAAAGCTTTTCTAAACTATTGAAAAAACTAAGCTTTTCTAAACTAAAAGTCTCTTGAGGAAAGAGGTGATTTTTTAAAAAAATTATTATTATTATTATTTTAACAGCTGAAGAGTTAATAGGTGCCATGCAATGTGAATTTCAATACAAGTTTACCTACAAAATGTTTTCCATACAGGAAGTAAAGAGGATTATGATCAGCAATAAAAAGATCTTATTTTACCATCCTTGCATTAAAGTAGATGATGCTGAGCAGTTGCAGATTAAGAGCTGAGGGCTGATACTTAAATCGTAGTGAATATACTCTACTTGTATAAATACGGGTCCCTACTGAAGTAGAATTGGAGCTCTCTGAATTTCCTTGTTCTCTGGTTGTCCTAGTTTGAAAGACAGGTGTTTGCTAAGGAAAGCAGAAGCTTCCCTTTGGACTGAAAAATGTGATCCTTCCTTCCTTCCGATTATTATGATTTTGAAATTAAAGGAGCTCTCAGGCAAAGATATGGGGATAGGAATAACAGTTCTTTACTAGTATATCTAACAAGACAAACAAGAACAACAACAGCTATGAAATTACCCACAAACAGAACAGTAACTCAGTCCCAGTGTTTTTTGGCTGCAGGCACCTTTTCCCTGAGCTGCAGTTCCCGGTGCTGGGGGCGGGCGGGTCCCGCAGAGCCGCAGGAGGGCTGGGGGTGATGGCAGCGCTGTCCCAGGGGGAGAGAGAGATGGAGAGAGAGCTCTCCGCTCACGGTGTGGGTCCCAATGCTCAGCAGAGTGCTGGATGGTGGCAGGTTACAGTGAGAAGGCAGCAGGGCAGGGTCTGACAGCAGTGAGGATGGCTCCCGACGCTGGGATGGCAAGAATGGGACAGAGGCAGCGATCGTCCTTCTCGTCCCAACTCTGCGGGGGAAATGGGGAGAGCCAGAGCCTTCCATCTGCTCTTCTGGATGTTTGGATATCGAGGGGTTTCGCTCCTCTCTCTCCTCCCCCTTGTCACCAGGGCCCAGTCAACAGGTATCTTAGCATGACAATGGGGAAAATTCCACAGAGGGAAAAGGGAAAGAACCAACCCCCAACACTGGGTTTAGTGTAATTTTCCATCTTGTTGCCAGCGACTTTGAATTCTTAATGCTTTAAGATGAGTGGGTGATAAGCTGAATGTGAATTACTCTGAAATCTTGAGCAAACTGCCTATTTCTTTATCCAGTGTGAACACTGGCATACCTGAGGTATATTAAATTCTTCTTTCAGTGCTATTGTAAAGCTTTTTCATTTTCCTCTTTCGTAATAGAGGCTATTCTTAATTCCACATCAATCCCAGAATGGCTCTTCAGCAATTCACAGAAAAGATGGGGTAGTTAATTTCAAATAACCTGGTGTTATACTTATAACCCAAATAAAAACATACACTTCCTCCCAAATAATTTTATAGAATAGTGACTTTCACTCATTGACTTTTGTCTTGAGTTGCAAGTGTGCCTCATGCATATGGATTCTAACCAGCAGTTAATGTCTATGGTGGCACAAACAAGGTGAAGCTCCCAGACAGGTTCTATTGAAAACAGCATCGTCCATGGACTTGTGCCACTTATCTTGTTGAAAGGGTTTAAAAGTGACTTAGGAAGATTCAGCTTTTGCCAGATTGAGACACAGTACAGATGATTCTACATAGACTGTTCTTCAAACACTGATTTTTCATACACGGGAGTAAAGAAAAATCTTGGAATGGACATCTAAATAGCCACACTTAAAAAGCCTTGAAAAGGTCATTGAGCAACCATTTTGTAGTTTTCTAAGAACACTGACCACCCACCATCCAACCAGTATCTGACGCTGCCACATTGTTTCTTTGAGCTTCTGTGTTTGATTTCTATGTTAGCCTACTATTAATGTGCTAAAGGTTGAGATTGATATTTTAAATTTTATTTTTAAAACAAAATATTTTGATAATGTCTAATTCAAAATTTCACGTTTGGAAGAACAAAGAAAAATCTCATTTTGAAAGAAAAATCCTTGCAGAGCCCAGTTTCATTGTCTCAAATTACAGTTTATTGCGGTTTAGTCTCAGTAGGTAGCTCAGCCTCACACAACCACTTGCTAACTTCACCTGGTGGGATGGGGGACAGAGTTGGAAGGGCAAAAGTGAGAAGTCCCAAGGGTTGAGATAGAGATAGTATAGGTAAAGCAAAAAATGCCAATGAAAGCAAAGGAATATATTAATTATTTCACTTCTCCCCATGGGCAGGCAAATGCTCTGCCATCCCCAGGAAAGTAAGACTCCGTTGTGCATAATGGTGAAAGACAAATGTCATCACTCCAAATGTGTGCCTTCTCCATCCCCAGCTCTATATACTCATCATGGGGCTGTAGGGTCTTGGATATCCTTTTGTTCTGTTGGGGTTAGCCGTCCCAGCTGTGCCGCTTCCCAAATTCTCTGTCTGGGCAGAATAAGAGACAGAAAAGGCTTGATTATGTGTAAGAACTGCTCAGCAATAAATAAAATTCCCCTCATAACCAAGGCTGTTTTCATCACAGATCCAAAACACATCACAGCTCTATCACAGCTAAAACCAGTATAATAAACTGCAATATTTTTTTCATAAGCACATGTTAGTAACTACAGAAAATTATTTATAATTTTGAGTGGAAAATGTGCAGTGTATATTTATTCTCAGTGATCTCAACTAAACAATTTTACAGAAAATGTAACGGTTTTTCTCTGGTGCTTGAAGAAATAAATATTCTGTGTCTTCTCCCCTGACAATGTACAATACAAATGAAAAAGACAATACTGGAAGTATTAATATGCATTGTCAAAATTCATTGGTTTGGTACAGATGTAGATGTTTTTCAACTCCTCCTCCTCCTAGTTTTGACTTTAAGGTCATTGTTTTTGGACATTAGTTAACTTTCAAATACTGTAAAGTGTCATTCAGTAGTTGCAGAGTTGTTTGGGTATGAGACAAAGAGAGAAATTGTTCTGATACAGAACTAGTAAGGAATTAGAACTAGGCTCATTGCCCCTAAATACTAAGAGGAAAATGCAGTGTCTTTCACTGGAACATTGATAATACACAATTAAGAGCTGAAATAAATTCCTTAGAATCTGAAAAAATGATCTGTCATTTGGAATGACCTTTATTTGCTTTCATTCACAGTGTTTGGGATATCACTCAAGATTAGAAAACATTTTCATTTTTTCTCTTCAAAGATATTTATTAATGTTCCAATTTTACTTTTATAATGTAACTGTCTATCCCTAATGCACCCCAAAAATGGGTCCTTTTCTCCTCTTCTATTAATTTTACCATTATAGTTAGTGGCTTGTGCAATTAGGATTAATGATCAAATTAAAAGGTATCCCAGTGGAGGGCTTAATTTAAATATTTGTACTACACCAGTAATATCTTGTTATATAATAGATCTGGAAAGCTCAATTAAATCTTTACTTGAAGAAGGTTACTGAAGATTTCTGCAGATTCTTTATAAGACTGACTTACAACATTCAGTTCTGTTAAAGCATTGTATGCTAAAGTAATTTTTAAAAGTGTCTGGTTTTAAATGTTGCAGGGAATATGAGTGACTCCATACATGTCCCTCTAGGCTTACAGGTAGAATTGTTTCTCTTTTTTTTAGATATGGTTTTTATTCTAAAGACCAAGATTTATTGAAACAAGATATTGAGATTTACCCTCTTTTAGTCTCCTAAACAGGCCAAAGCCTGCCCTCCAGAAGTCCAGTGTAAGAGCCTTATTGATGCTGCTCCTCACGTTACCAAATACTGAGAACTCATAATTTCATGATCATTATGCCCACAAACATCAACTGCATGTTGTGATTAAGATGAGAGATGTCAAAGATTTTATGCACTCATGCTAACCCAAAGGGCTTGTATGTCTGGTAATGGTGATTTTTTTATACCACAGATGAAGGAGAGGAAGAGAACTTGATAAATAATTGAATTTGTTCCAAAAAATGCAGTGGCACAAAGTAAGAAATATACATGAAAGGGGGTGAAGAGAATGGATTTGCCAGAGCTAAGGAGTGTAGGAGTAGATGAAAGTAGAGATGTGGCTTTGAAAGAAAGCTTTGAAAGAAAGAAGCACGGATAAGGGAGATTTAAGGAGATACACAAGGTGAAGAGCTGAGTTCCAAGTGCAGCTGAGCTGGAAGCATTGAGACTGAGACTGTATTATTGAAAACAGGAAATTTAGTTGAATATTATCAGTGAGAATGACAACAGAAAGCACAGCTGGAGATGTAGAGGAGAAGATACAGGGTTGGATATGAGGGCTCTGCGAGTGAAAGCAAAGAGATATCAGCAATAACAAGGCTGATGTCATCAAACTAATAACAGGGAAAATAAATGTAATTTATTCACATTGAGTCATGTTGTCTGTGACTTAAATGATCTTCACCACACAGACTTTACCTACCAGGAGCATGACTGAGAGATCTTGAGGAACGATGATATCAGAAAAATAGAGGTATTTTAAGTGTAACAGGATCTGTAGTAAATGGGGACACAAACCTACAGGGTATGGCACAGAAAGTCACATTAGAGACTGAGAGGTAATTAATGTGGGGGATCTTATCTGAGAGAAATGCAAACAAAAAGCTTCAGAATATAACCTGAGAAATGTCACTGTTTTTGTTTTTTGGTTTTTTTTTTTTCCCCAGCTCTGCCTTTCCTAAAGATTTATAAAATACATTATTTATTGCACCAAGGAGTTGCTACTATAATAGTGGACTACAGATGCAGGAGCAGAAAGTTTGGTGCTTAAGACAAAAGAAATTGCATCTTGGGAGAAAATTGTGACAGTTTGCATTTTTAATTTAGTTTTTAAATATTGGTTAAATCTATTTACATCTTCCATTAAAATGGAAACATGCTGAATCCTAATCTCATTTTTTCAATGCTCTATGATTTTGGGGAAAAAATTGAAAAGCCTGAACTCTACTTTGAAGAATCAGCATGAATTTTGAGAAACCTCATATCTAGACACACAGAGCTGCTATTATTCTGTGATATTGGACAGATTAGCAAACTGGACTGTTTGATTGTTTAAATAAAGAATATACTTCTGGCTAGTTTTTCATGACCACTGCTTGAAAATCAAAATGCAGCTCTACCTGGTCATTCTTTAAATTTCTTTGGGAGGAATAGCCTTTGACCAAGGATGCTGCAGGGGCAAATGGGTTAGCAGTGCTTCTCTTAATGCCTGAGAAGTAGAATCATTGTGGCAAAGAGATGTTAGCAGCCAAGGGTGTAAATGGATGTCACTGAGGTCAAATACATATCTGAGTTCAGAGAAGGAAAAAATCAGACACAATATCTCTGAATAGAAAGCCCTTATGAAGGGCAGAAGACCAAAAAAAGGGCAAAGGTTTCAACCATGGAAATACAGACGATCAATTAGAGAACAAAGGGTAGCTGCTGAATATATTTGGAAATTATTTATGTTAAAAACAATAAATCAGTCTAAACAGGATATTGGAGTTTTGCCTTGGACAGAACAAGAAAGTGTTTTTTCTTCAACTGTAAGATAGCACTAAAGTATTTGATATGATAATTTGGCATATTAAGATGAATTGGGGGAATAAGGAGGTACCTTAATTTTTGATATTTCTGAGGCTGAGATTTTTTTTACATTATGAATGATGGTTTGGTATTTGAAACTGATTCTCTTGCTTATTAATGCAAGAAAAATTACAAAAAGTATTACAGATTATAGATAAATGGATAAATAAATATAGTGAATTATAAGGAACATACCTGAAGAATGATTCTTTGTGGCTATTATATATTTTAAAGTCTTTTCCACCATGTTTTGTAAGGTGAGCATAGAGAGGCAATGACATAAATAAGAATAACAAAGTCATAACAGATACACAAGTTTTGCTTTACAGAGTTTTGTTTTTTCAGGCAATAGAAAATATCTCCTAATAACTCTGTTGCTGCAATAGATTAAATATTGTTGGTTGAAATCAAATCTCAGAGAAACAGAAAGTTTTGATTGGGCATATACAATCTGATTATAAACTGATAGATAGCAAAGTATATTCCTTTGGTTTGATGAACATATTAGATTAAATCCTAGATGTGTGTTTTGGGATAAATGGCAATGCAAACCTCAATAACAGAATGGAAAATTAATTATATTTTTTTCTTTTGCTGTTTTTTATCAGTTTTTGAGAAGACATCAAGTGTTGTGTCAAGGATGCTTCGGAAGCAATTTCAAAGCTATAACCAGACCTGAATGTGAAATAACATATAGTTCATACCAAGAAAGTCTCATTTCTGAAACACTAAGTACCTCCCTTTAATAATACTACCTCTAACTTCTCCCTCTGCTGTCCTCAGGTTTGACCTTGGCAAAATACTGTCCAAATACAAAGGTCACATGTGGAAATTAACCCACGAGGCATTCAATTTAAGGCACACCAAAACCATGAGAATAAATTTAGTGCTTCTTTAAACATGAGCAGTACCAATATTTATAGTTAATGGAACAGTGGCGAGATGAGTCTACGTTAAAGATTACATACTCTGCTCCTCAGTTTAAAATATTTCTCTGGACCTCAGCTGGAATTTTTGAGTGGAATGGGAGAAGCAATACAAGATTAACAGGCAAAATTATAACCGTAAAGTATTTGGCAAATCTTTCAGGATATACAAGGAAGAATCTTTCAGGAAAATATAAAGTTACACTAGCACTTCTTTTGAAACATACATAGGTGCTTTTGATTGCATAGTATTGAAAAACATTCCTTCTCCACTGAAATTTACACATATTATTATTATTATTATCCTGCTTCTACAGTGACAGGATACTCTGCAGATGAATAAAGAACTAGCCAGTCTCTTTGAACTGTGGAAGGGAAAAAGAAACTTTGAAAAGACCACTAAGTAATACTGTGCTAAAAAGAAAATCACCAATAACTTCTGCTGAACATTTGTAATCATAGAGCTTTTATTTGAAAATTAGTAGCAAAATGGATGGATATAATAAAAACTGGAGAAAGGGGCACTGATGCTGGGAGTACACTTGTTCAGAAATACATTTCTTCCAAAATACCATAATTTTATAAATAGATAGATTGATAGATAAAATAAGAACAGAACTAAAGCAGACTAAAGTTTCAGTTTATAAAAATAAATTTACATTTATTCCTCAGTCTAAATTCTGCTGTCTTGCTGTGAGTTTGTGTTCTCATCTGTAGTGGAATGGTTCTGCCACCAAAGATGGGGAAATCAATGTGGACTCAACTATGATTTATGATTAGTTAACTCTCGAGCCTCCTGCAAATCTCTGCAGCCTAAGCTTTTTACTGTAAAGGCATGGCATTCATAATAATCAAAAACCTCATCGCTCAAGAATCAAAAATTATCTTTCTATAATTTCTTCATTTATTGTATTACAGTATTACTTTCACAACCTATCAATAAGCATTTGATTTCCTGAAAACTATGGAATGGATTCTAGCAGCTCTAAAAGTCTTCTGTGCTTACACAGAAACCTTATTATATCCACATATGCTGAATGGTATCCAGAAGCTTCATTTTCAATATAGTCCTTACAACATATTCTAAGAGATATGTTATTGTTTTCCATGTTGTTTCCTTATCAAGTGATGTATGAAGAGACAGAGAACAGCAGCTAATTATAGCCCAGTTCTAAATTTCACTTACTAAAAATATTACTCCCTGCAGGCTGACTGTAAACATTCAGTCAAGTATTTTTTTCCCCTCTGCTACATTTGGAGCTGTACGATTAAAATCCCCAGAACGGAGTGAAAATTTAGCTCAGGTGGAATCTGAACAGAAAGAGTATTTGATGTGCATTACACTTCTCTTGTGCTTTTGACAAGAGTAAAAACAGAAAGTTTATTTATTTAGGCAAATGTTAATCAAAGCTCATATAAATTTCAGTCAACACAACTGTCAGCATATTCAAAGAGGATGGGGGAATTATTGGTTTTATAAAAATGATGAGATATTTATCCAATCACATATTTAACAGGAATTGCTCAAGAAGTGTTTTTAAAAATGTATTCTGAATTTGGGAGTGCTACTATCAGTTTTATCCTTCAAAGGGATTCACTCATTTAAACAAACTGAGCCACAGAATTTTTGCCGAGAGCCACAGCACTCACTTTTCCCATATTTTCTTACTTCAGAATGCAGCACATGCTCTACGAAGTGCTGGAGTCTCCTCGTAACACAGACAAGTCCCTAGGATAATGTTGGGACCACCGTGGTTTAAGGAAGCAGCAGTTCAACTGCCTTAGTAAAGCTGCCACTCTTAGGTCACAGGAACAGCAATTTCCTCATAGGTATTTAATAATTTTGTACTGGAAATAATATTTAATTTAATAATTTAGCTCCTGTAAAAGCAAAAGCAGATTATTTTGTCATGAAGGAACTTGAAAGAAATGTGAAAACAGTGTTTAGGTTTTTGTGGCAAAACACAGTTTTTAAGCTCAGATCTGTTTAAGGAGTGCTACCATGATACTCTGAGCATTGCAAATTAGACACCCAGGAGTGTAATTGCAAATGTGAGTTTGCATTGTACCTCCTGTGAGTAGAGGAAAAAAAATGTCTAATCCATACCAAACCTAAATTAGTGTTTTTGTTTTCTTTGCCAAGCTGAAATAATTAAGATAGAAAGTATTTTGCACCTCATTAATTCCTAATCATTCCCTAGAGCTGCTTTTTTGCTTTGGGTTTGGACTTTTAAAATTATTGTTATTTTATTGAGTTTTCATTTCATTACCCGAGATGTCATATTTTGACAAGCTAGATACAAGTTAAGGTGTCTAATCTAAATCAAATTGGTTTTCCTTCATTGCATTATTCAAAATACTGACTTAAATAGCTGAAATTACTCTTAAATATTTTCTGCTTTGAAACTGTAGCACACATCCTGTCCACTGGGTACGTGCCTGTGATTATCCATCAAGAGCATTGAATCAGTGCCTGCTTCCACACAAAAAAAAAAACCCACAAAAACCAAAACAAACCAAAAGACATCCAAACAAACAAAAACACAAACCAAAAAACAAACAAACAAACAAAAAAATCTAAACCCCCCCCAAAACCCTACCAAATAACTATTATAGGCTGAATTGGTTGAATAAATTATTTATGAAAAATCTTATATCTGTTTCATATTTCAAGTTTGTCCCTGAAATCCACCTTGAGGATTCTTATCTTACCTACTTTTGTGGGGACTTATAGTTAAGTAGTTCATTTCTCTAAAGTATCAAGATTAATTTTTGATTTTCAGGAGACAGTGTCTTTCAACAGATTTTAATAATAATTTATTTATTCAAATGTACTGTCCTTGATACATCCTGAATTTATAAAGGGAATGCTTAATGGAACAAGAAGCAACATATTTTGAAATCCCAACTTGTTTGAAATTGTTTTAGAACAGGGAATATATTGCTCTTGGGTTTTCCTAAACTCAGAAAGTCAGAGATGACTACTATAGTCTTTTCCACATAGAAAGGACAGGGTAAAATTCCAAAATTCCAATGCCCAAAATTCCTAACCTGCATAAATTATTTGCAGAACTGCACATATGTTGGAAAGATGAGCCTTAAGAGCTGATTACCAGCTGACTGCCTTTTTTTGGCAGATGCATACTCAAACCCATTTCAGTGTTTCCCTTAATTTTCCCAGGGTATTGGTATGAAATCATCACATCATTGCATTCCCTTGCAGGTCTTGGAGCCAGCTCAAGTATGTGATAGCTCTGTGTAGCAGCCTGAGCAGGCTCTTCTACCAGGAGCAAGAAATCAATATGTAATCACTGATGCATGAGGAAATCACGCCACATAAAAATGCAGATATTAAAAAGCTGAGGTGAACAAATCTGAATAAAATAATAGGAAATCAGGTATTTCGCCCTCCTACATTTGTCCTTGTTCTTCCTGAAATATTCAGGGCAAAAGTTAAAAAGCCAGATAAATGTATATGTTGCTCATATAGTTTAGCTTGGAACTGTATAATAATCTCACTTTGCCTACCAAAGTCACACTCGGGTGAGGTGATTGTGACTTTCCAGTTGTGCCTGTGCTCACGTGAAACTTCCCAGCCATGGTACAGAGTGTATGACCATACGTTTAACTCAATAAAAGTTGCCTTGTTTCCACATGTATATGATGCTTGAAGCACCTATATCTAAAACAACTCTTAATTCTCAAAAAATTCCATGGATGGAATGAAAACCTTGAAATAGCTCATATCTTCCATGTTTGGTAGGACATCTGTGTCAAATAACATTGAGGCAATTATAGTCAAAGAATTGTACCATTTTATTGTAACAATATCAAGTATATTTATTAAGGAAAATGTAATAATTGTGAATTGTAAGTCCCCCTCTCTACTATATCATCTAAATTGTTATTGTCTAAGCCATTCTAGATCAATGCATGTTCAAGTCTTGAAAATAAATTCAGAATAATTGAACTTGATATTCATTCACCACCATTCTTTTTTACCAGTTATTTTTGATGGCAGCTTTGCCAGTCTTGGAATATTTTCTTCATAGAAAAAAAAGTGTGTATATATATATATATATATATATATATTTGAAGAATTCTTGACCCCAGAAATTTCTATCGAAGTATATTTAAATTGCTGTATTTCCCCTTGCTAATACATGTGGAAGAGAGAAAGGAAACATGATAATATGAAAAGGTAAGTTTTCTCAATTGTTATAAAATAGAGTACCAGTTCTGGATTCACTGTCATCCTTGGGGACTCATAAACTAGCAGGTGTGAATCTCTGCCTGTTTTCTGAAATCAGAATTCAAAGGTTCCCCTGAGGACAAGAGAAGGAATATGCTGATATTTTTGCTATACTGTATACTTTACCTGTCATTCCAATGGCAAACACTACCAGATTCCACAATGAGGCAGCTTTTCCAAATGATTTAAACAGCCCAATACCAGCTGACATCAGATAAAACCCAGCTGTTAGTTTAATCAAGTCAATTAATTTGGGGTGTATATTTTGATAAATTATGCTGAAGCACTAAAATGGATAAGAATTTAACTTGACTATGAAGTGGAAGGCCCAAGTTTATTTCCACAGATTTTTTTTTTTTTAGTGGCATAGATAGATAAATTATGTGGGAGTGAGAGAATCAGAGAAACAGAGGGAAGTAATGAAAGAGGAATGAGTCGGGTAAGGATAAGTCCATGCATCAAGCAGTGACCAGGCTAAGAAATCAAGTGCTACTTTCTTTGCAGATGGGAGAAGTGCATCAGCTATGCACTTTCACAAAACAGATGAGACTGGCATTTGTTCCAGTGTGTTCCTCCTCAAAGTAGCTACCTTAGACCTGGTAACTGAGCACTGCTGGCTTGCAGACGAAAAACTCAAACTCCAAACTATGGAGGAAACCTGTCTTAGAAGACCTATTGCTGCCATAGAGATATAATTCGGAGACACACAAAACACTGGGGAGGCAATCACGTTTAATTTTCAGATTTTTGCTATTGGTATTTAAAAACCAGTGGCTTGTAATGCCACAGCGTCAGCTACAAAACTATAATGCAGCTATGATCAGTAATCTTCAGAGACCTTTGTGTGAAGGTAAAGAGGAAATGGTTATCAAGGAAAATTAATGAGTCTGTGAGAGCTCAACTTTACTTCCTTTTGTCTTTTCTTGGCTCTTAGAGTTGCCAGTACTTTTGCAAAGGAGTAAATTTTAAAACTTGTAAATTAATGTTACCTAAACAAGGAAAAAATTAAATTATTTCTTAAATTTTTCCCTTGAAAGACTATTCCTACCTCAGTCACCCAATTTGGCAGTGCCGAGAATGACCTAGTTAATATAGCACCAGTAGGTAGTGTATTTTAGCTTTGTTAGGAAACCTGTGCACTGGAATCACTGCTTAAAACCTGTGTAAAATTATGTACTCATGCACTTCTCATTTTGTAGTCACAAATGTTTTCTGTTGCCTTATTCTATACAGCAGAGCCTATTGTTTGTTTTATATGCCCTTCCAAACTTATGAGGCTTGCACTTCTTGAATTATGCAGTTATGGTTCCAGTTTATATTCCTTGATTCTACAAAGGGATTTTTCTTCCCTTCTGCTCTGGAACTGGAAAAGAAATACTCTTACCTGTTTTTTCTGTTTGCTTGTTGGTTTGGGGTTTTTTAAAAATGAACCTACACAGTACTTAATCAATTGAATTATATTACTCATTGTTTAAATATAATTTGGAACTTTTTTTTCCCTATCCCTTTGCAGAAGGTTTTGATAATAATCTATGAAAAATTAAAGATTAATAAATCAAGTTTTTGTTTTTCCAATAGAAATGGTAGTTTTCTACACTTAAAAAAATGGATTTTGAAATAGGATTATTACCATATCCTTGACTTCATGTTTGTGTATATGTATGGGTATATTTGCGCGTGTGACTCCTGTCAAATAAGGTCAATTGATTAAACACACAAATTAATGGCAGTAGATATTAATACATCTTTGTAATTCGTGCTGTTGAAGGCAGCAGATGGAACTTGACTCTGTTCCCTTATGTATTGTTAACCACTCTATCAAAATAGAGTCAACGGTCAACATTCTCCTCCTATTATTCCCAGCTGAAGAAATCAAAACCCTACCTAGCAACAGAGCTCAGAGTGCAGACTGCCATGCAAAACTGAGCATCATGCCTGATTTTGGGTAATCAAGCCCTTAGGCACAGGCTAATATTGATTAACTTATGATGGCCACTTGTCTTCCAAGAAAAGATGTGTTATGCCTTATCAAGCTCTGGAACTTGATCTGTTCAAATATGCCTGTGTCAATCTATTTTTAAAGGAAACAAAGCCTACCTGCTCCAGTTTCCTGATTGGTAATACTTTCATACAAATACTTATAACCTATAACATATTTTACAAAAAAAATAACTGGAATTTGCCATAAATTTCTTTCAATACTTCTGTTTGATGAATGGATCTCCTTAGCTTCTCTGTACTCCAGAATGTCATCATATTCAATAGGTTAGGCTCAGTTTTCATCAGGACTGTGTTATATAAGAGACAGATTTAAGACAGGGAATATTTATTTTATAGTGTAAAGGCGTGGAAGGACTTGTTCTACATCACTAATAAATCTGCATGTTCATTGGTAGAGAGTTGGTAGTTGTATGGAAACTGGCTCTTTGAAGGATTATCCTGCTGTGATAAACACAGGCACACAGAGGTCATGGCTTTTGGACAGGACAGAAGAGCAATCTTGTTCTCCTGATGAAAAAGCAATGGCAAATGAGCAAATGGAAATGCTGAACCAGCATGACTTGTCTGCCTGCCAGGAACAGCTATTTTGGTGCATTGCCAGGTGGACAAATGCTGAATTGCTCCTGGCCTGTGAAGGTGGAGGGAAGTAATCCAAGTGTAGGTTAGCAGAGCTGGCATGACTCAGAAATAAGAGAGGAGAAGCCTGGCTCATATCCAGGTGTAGGAATAGCAGGGTGGATCAAGGTGGTGAAGAAATGCAGTTTGTAAGTCCATACATGAACCTTTTCCCTTGAAACCCGTGGTGAAGCCATATCACAGTATGAGCTCTAGAGAAGAAATAATGACAGAGGCTGGTTTTGGGAGGTACAGTAAAAATCATTGTTCTTTATGATCATGTTGTTAAAGTGCCCATAATACATCCTTAGAGTGAAGAGGTTTAATCCCTCTCTTTCCTTCCTGCAATGATATTAAATTTTGGCTCTGCCTCCCCACACAACCTTACTGCTGTTTTACAGTTGTCTTTTGCTTGGAAACACTAAACCACTGGGCATTGCTGGTGCAGGCTGTGTGTAGATGCTGCCAGGTTCTGCACACATGGCAAACAATGCAATTCCCATGATGTGAACTCTTGCCAGCTTACACATGTGTTGTGAATCTCAGCTACAGAACTAACTTGAAAGCAGTCTAGAAGTCTCCAGATGAATGCAAATCTAGAGTAATGAAATTATGATTTCCAAGGCAAAGTGGTAAAAATATGAGTTGTTTAACGGGGACAAGAGGAAACAATCACAAGTTGCACCATGGGACGTTTAGATTTGATCTTGGGGGAAAAAAAAGTCTTCCCGAAAAGGGTTCCCAGGCACTGGAAAGTGCTCCCCAGGGAGTGGTAAAGTCAATATCCCTGGAGGTATTTAAAAGATGTCTAGTTGTGGAATTTAGGGACATGGTTTAGTGGTGGACTTGGTAGTGCTGGGTTAACAGTTGTACTTGATGATCTTAGAGGTCTTTTGCTACCTAAATGTTCTCTGATTCTATGACTTTGATAATGTAATAACACCTTGTACCTTTCAAATTATTTTACTTACTGAAGTTTGCAAAACCCGCATTTTTTTTTTTTTCTGTTTGGAAATTACCTGTTTTCTGAGGTGAGCACAGACTTTAAACAGGAAAAGTATATACACATTAACATGTTGTAGTCACAAAATAACATGAAAATAACAACACCTGTAGGACTTCCTCCATTTTACTAAATGAAAACATTCATGGCTTGGGAGATCCAAATTCAAATTTTTCCTGCCCATGACAGGGTGAGCTGGGACTAGATGGTCTTTAAGCTCTATTCTAAAGCTTTTATATTCCGTGGTTCCGTGAATTCCCTTTCTCTGCTTGATGGATTTTCAGTCTGTATTTCAAGTTTCTGAATAGGGCTCAAACCACTGTAATTTCAGTAGTCCACACAGGCTACTCCCAGTTTTTATTAATGCTATTTTCTCTTTCGAATGAATATTCAGTAGTAGAGGGACTGAGTCTCTGCCATCTTCTGAGTTTTGCAGTTAGCACAGAGTAGTATTTTTATGTTTTGTGTGCTAGGTTTCTTCTTTTGCTTGAGGGTGAGAGGTGAAAAACAGGAAATATTAATTCAGCAGTTATTCATTTGAAATTATGTATTTTTGTATATTATTCATGAGCTGTTCTTTCTATAAAAAATATGCAAGTGTTTATAGTGATTTTCTGGGAAATATAGCACCTAAATATAACATCTCTTCTGGAATACATTTACCTTTTGTAGAAGTGGAAAAGCATCAAGTGAATACAATGAATTAGCTTATCATTAAGTGACTATAGCTCAGTGGGTCCCTAGAAATCAGGAGGTGGTAGGTTCAAATTAACTGAGGGAAAAAAAAATTGGAATGGTCTCCCTCCCATCATGATTAGATACCCAAACTATTTGTTACTTGATCACAAACACTGCTGCTTGTGTCAGTTTTGTGAAATCTTCACTTTTCACATCATCTCTGAAATACAATCTTTTATTTTGGCACAGAGAAAAGCAATTTCATCTAAGTTCTGCTTTGGGAAGAAAAAAGCCTAAATAATTCAGGTTTATTCAATTTGTTTGTTCTAAGTGGGCTTCATCAGTCAATCAAATGGCACAGGGGAGAAGGGGTGGGGCATCACTGATCTGTGTCCCCCCAGTCTAATTCTCCTAAAACGAATTTTTCCCCCTTATAGGACAAGAAAAAAATAAAAGTGTTTATCTATTCAGAACATGAACACACATAAAAATCAACACAGAGGAAAAATTGCTGTTTGGATAAAAGAGAGTTCTGTTTATTTCCCCACAAGTAATACTGTCTAAATCCTTTTCTGCAGTATACTTGAAATCCTTACAGTGCTTTGCAGGGCTATGTCTCTAACTTGTAAATACACAAGAAAAAAGAAAAGCAGCAGTAACAGACTAAGACAGTAGCAATGAACTGTGGAGTCAAATAATTGATAACAACGGGAGTTTAATATTAGCCATTAACCTCTGCAACATCCCTGCATTCAACTCGGAACCAGCTCTCAGAAAATACCTTCCCTATTGATATGCAACCAAGAGAAATATTCACTTCTGACGTACATGCAATTACAAAATCTGATGTTGGTTAAGAGCGTTGAGAGCAAAAGAGCTGAAGTAACACTAAAGCTTAAAATGTATGGATACTCAAAATTTTGCAAGCAATTATATTTTTTTTTGTAGAAGAGTTTGTCACTTCTGTGCAGATTACTCCTGCAGAGACTGCAGGTTATCTTCAATCATTAAAGATGGATTTCTGAACTGCAGGAGACAGGGAACTGCATGTTGAGCTGAAACTTCAAGCAAAGTCTCAGATTTAACTGAGTAACTAAAAGAGTTTATGTGTGAGTACAAACGCACTACAAGAAAAACACATTTCTGCGTGTGGTAGGGGAAAGAAAGGGAGAGAGGCTAAGAGTTTCCTTCAGGTGCATGTTTTAAGCAGCTCTTTTCTTTGAATAGACTGCTGCTAGCTCATATGATGGCTTGAGTTTTCATGATGAGAAGTGACCAAGTTTGTCAGGAGGAGATGTATTTTCTTGACTAGAGTTCACCTTCTTCTAGCTTTATCAAACAACATTCTGGGAATAGTCTGAAGTACATGCCAGTGGCTCTAATAAAACATGGGTAGCAAAAATTGTATTGCTTCCCGCCAAACACTATCTTGCATTTATCTTTAGGTCGTTGTCAAAACAAATAATGTTATTGCTATGAAAATAATACCAAAGGTGGGGATTTTTTCAGTTTTGGAACTTCTCATGGGTCTAATTTATTGCTCTGGACACATTTAACTCTTTGAAACATTATTATGCTTACTGCTCAGTAAATCTTGATTCCCTAAGCTCAATTCTTCTGGAAATGATAAATGGAGTTATCTATTAAAATATATGAAACATTCAAACTTCCTTTAAGTTCTTTTTGTTCCAAATTTGTACTTTCAGTATGTAGAACCAGCATAATCTGTGGTTCTTTCATTCTGTCCATATTTGAAGGTTTTCTCCAGCACTATTGGTCTTTGAGAGGGTCTCAAGGGTTTCATGTTATCTCATAACTTTGCCATTTTAAAACAGCACAGTATTTTAAATATGAAATGCAAACAAAACAACAACAACAACCCACAAAAACTGTCCCCTGAAAATGCTGCAGTGATTTTGTGATGCAATGAATTTATAATTAATTGGTAATGTAAGCATTACTCTTAGCCTGTCATCTTATCATATTCTTTTCAAAATGGATCACAATATGAAAGGAAAACCGATTATGACCTTTCAGCATGACTAAGCTTGTCTACATAATGTTTCTTCTTCTCCAGCTAATTTCTGTCCTTCAGGGGAAAGGTGAGGACAATTATATGAAATGCTGAAAAAGTGGGAATAGTCTTCAGGATGTTTTGTTGGAAGCAGAGAAATTGAACTTAAAAATTAAATAACCAACCTGTAAAATCCCAAGAAAACAAACATCTACATGTGTAACAACGTACATATATTTTTCCATCTTATGGATTTAATTAAATTTTGTGCTTTGGGTTAAAATACAGAAAAGAAAATCTTAAATTTTAACAACAGAACCCTAGGCCAAACAACCCTTGTAAGTGTTTTAGCACCAAAGGAAAAAAACTCTTAAAATTCTGAAACATTACAGTTCTTCATCACATTAAATGTGGTTCTTCATCACTGTCTCATCTCAACATCAGTTTTTTCTTCAGCAAGAGAAAAAAGTCTTATTTTAAAGGCCAGTTCTTAGCACTTTGTAGACTCCATCTTCTAAATCACACTGATTTGTCTCAATAATTTTTTGGCTAGCTCAAGTTCCTTCCTAAGTTAAGTTTTGCCTATCTAATGGATTTTATTGATAGCCATAAACAGTGTACTCAAAACATTGATTTTAATCTTCTGTCTTGCAGATTTATAAGCAAGTTATTTTTAACTGATTCAAATTACAATGCTATGTATTAATTCTATTCTAAAAAATAAAAACAAGATTTAAACCAAGAAAAGGGTTGGGAAACTTCTTACATGACTTCACGTTTCTCATCCTCAAAAATTCTCAAATTTTGTTGTATTTTATGTAGAGTGAATAAGGCACTAACCCCAAAATCAAAAAAGTAGCAAATTGGGACTTTCAAAATCACAGTAATCAAGGCGTTGAAACTTTAAAAAAAAAGTCCAATATTTAAATATTGAGATAAACTAAAAGAGTTTGCACTATCATAAACATGGTGTATACTATCTTTTCAGTACAATTTTGTGGTTGGGTGCAATTCCTAATGAAAATTATTCCGTTTCTTTAAAAAGAGTTTAAAAAAGGACTACCATTCTCTTGGGCAAAAACTAAACCAACACAAGACACTATTCATGACAACAAAAATTTGTTAGTTGACATGTTTATGGTATGCTGAAAGCACAATAGAAAATATAAAAAAAACCCAACTTCTACATGATAAATTTATACATTCTTGCTAAAATAGCATGCATATTTTTAGATCTCCGGGAACTGTTATCACCTAGCTAATGATAAAGTCATAACTTTCCGCTTTGATGTCTTAATCAAAGTTCCTCTGTCTTTCAAAGAATTAAAGTGTTACTTCTTGGGATTCATAGGGTGGCTAAACTCCTTAAAACAACCACGAGGGAAACCCTTAATGTACACCTGGATAATATAACCAAAAGCCAAGAAAATGCATGACCAAGTTCCTTTCACATGCCCACCTCCCACTGAAAAAATGGAAAGGGTATGACTTATCGGTTTCCTATAAATATTTCAGAAATCAAGACTAATGTAAAAGGCAGAGCTTTAAGCAATATATGCATTGTCTTTTCGCTGCTTCTTTCACCCAATACTGTCTCTCCCATGCCAGGATATTTTTTTCATTAGCTATCCTTTCCAGAAGCTAATAGCGATAAAAATATCTTGTGTCAGAAGCCAAGAAACTGCTTGGAATATATATAACAATATTTTTTTATATGGGTCACAACCATATCCTAATTATTTGGTGTTGTTCTAATTTGATTAAAAGACTTTAACATGCAATTTTTTTGCAAGATTGAAGTTGAAGATTATCGACATGAACAGACCAGTGCCATTGGGGTGATGAACTATATCAATATTTGAAAAGAGAGGTCACTACACAGAATATAATGTATCATGGTTTCTTAAACTTCAAATCAATACTGTTAAAAATAGACACCTTTTTTTGCTCTCAGACCACTTCTTTTTGCCATTAGATATTTTTAATCTTTTTTTTTAATCCTCCTTTTAATGAAGATCTTTCCTATACATCTACATCTTTGCCTCTTCACACTGCTTTTATTCTCTCTTTCCTTTTAGCACCATTTTCCTTGTTCTCTCTTTCTACTTCCACTTAGTTAAGGACAGTGACTAAACTTATCCTGCAAGTCACTACTACCTTTCAGCAGATGGCACTGTTATTTAGTCTAACTAGCAGGGCAAGACAATTAACTTAACCCCCCTTAAACAATGAAATACAGACACCTTTTTGACTGCATTTCCACTTTAGAAACTAGTGCCAAGATTACTGATAAAATGCTGTGATATTATTTTAACCATGCATGTAAAAAAAATATGTTGCTAGATACAAGACTTCCTTTAAAGGGACTCTGGAACCATTTAGAAAAACTGCTTCTTTTCCTAGCGAGCAAGTTTGGGGGGGAGGAGAATTTATAGGTGCACATAACCTCATTACCCTGCAGCCCTGCTGTGGTTGGTATGGTTACTTTTGTGTGTGTGCGAGGGAGTGCTGGAGGCAGGAGTGCAGATCCCTGCCTGTGTGTGGTACCAGCTCAGCCTGGCACGGAGCCCACCAGGCTCTACACTGCAGGCTCCCACAGATGCCTAGGGAGCCTGGTTGAGAACAAGCAAGTGCTCTGCCAATGCTGTCAGAAAAACATGCAACTTCTGTCAGCTCCAATTACAAGGAGAAGATGAATCACATCTCTTAACTCTGTCCCTGGTGGCACTGTGACTGCTGGAAGGCAGCTGTGAGCTGGAGTTTCTCCAGTCTGCTGCCAGCCCCACTGCTTTTCCAGCAGTTCCATTTTGAGGTTCCCTGAGGTGGAAAGCCATATTCTATCAGTTTGCTCTGACTGATCCATGAACTTCTACTTGCAGTTTGCTCCCATGGTGTTTCTCTTACAGTTAGCTCTGGCTATTTTACCTCTAATACATCCTGTAGCCTTTCAGGTTCAGCTGCCTTTGATTTTCTTGCCAGAGCAAACTCGGAATGGTAGAGTTGTGACTATTAACCCTTGTTGTGCTCCCACCATTTGGGAAAGAGCAGGAAAAATAGTATGGGATGGGAAAAAAGATTTGATGTGAGCTGAAGACTCGTGATCAGCAATAGTGGGCTGAAGGGGCCCATCACAAGTGTAGGCATGTAAATAAGAGACAGCCTACAGGACATGGTCATGGGCAAAGCTCACATAACTTTTCTGGGTACTTCTCTGAAACACCTGAACAACAGGATGCACTGGAGGTCTGTGTGGAGTTATAGGACTGCTACCTCACTCAGATGACATGGGCAGGGTGGGACAGCTCACACAGCTGTAGCACTGTGATGGACAGACAGAGACTCTAGGAAGCAGAGTGGAAAAGGAAGGTAGGGAGAGTGAGTTAGTTGCCCTTTATGTGAGCTACAGGAATACATAAAGCTCTGCCTAGACATGGACATCTGCCAAGTCATGAACTGGGACAAGAGGAGGCTGACAAATATTGGTGATTTTGTGGTGGATGTCTGCTCCACACCACCTGATCAGGATGTAATAGTAGATGAAGTGTTCTTCAGGCCACTAGGAGGATTTTTTTTTTTTTTTGCCAGATCTGGTCCTCATGGGTAACCTAAACCACCCTAATATCTGCTGGAGCGGCAACACAGGTTTGAATAGAGTAGTGACAACAACTTCCTAACACAGATGATGTAGGAGTCAACAAGGAAGAGGGTACTGTGATTCATCCAAGAACTGATTAAGGATGTGAGGATCTGCAACAGCCTTGACTGTGGGTGAAATTCAGGGTACTCAGACAAGAAAACAAGGCTAAAAGCACAATCAGATCCCTGATCTTCATAAGAGAACAGTTTAGCCCTTTCAGGGGCCTGCTTTAAAGAATCTAATGTAATACAATCTGGGGAAGAAAAACCCCACAAAAGCAGACTCCAGGAAAGCTGGCTGACTTTCAAGAGTCACCTGCAATGGTTCATCCCAATACACAGGAAATCAAGAAAACAGAGCAGGAAACCTTCATGGATGAACCAGGATCTCTAGGTTCATCCACTGCTCAAATGTTAAAATAAGTATATAAAAGAGGGAGACAGCACTGGACAATCCAGAAGGAACATAGAGATACTGTCCAAGTATGTGGGGATAGTATGAAAGCCAAAACCCACATGAATTTACATCTGACAAAGGATGTAAAGAAAGATTTCTATAGGCACAGTGGTAGCAAATTTAAGAGCCTGTTCTGCCTTTTCCCTTCACTTTCACCTCAGCCCTCCTAAACATTACTTTTGTTCTCAACAGCAGGCTGATCTTCTAACCTTACTTCAACCACCACCATGCAAAATGCACAGTTCCTTAAATATCATGTCATTTCCTATTTGCTATCTTATTTGTATTTTTGCTCTACTTTAATCTCTGCTTCTCATTCCTTTCATGGTCCTGTCTTTTTCCCTTGACTATCACTTTCTAGAGCAAGTCACAGTCCACTACCTCCCAGACATATACATAATTAAGGCAAATTCAGTTGCCAGGTTTTGTACAGTATCTGTCTATGATTCATAAGCTGAGAATGGGGGTCCAGAAGCAAAGCCTTTTAGGTGCTTTACTTTTATTCCTGAAAGACTTCCTGCTGCTATTCCCATGCCCTCTGTCGCTCTAACAGCTTCCTTCTGTATTTCATGCTTCCTGGTGCATGTCCATGTCCCATCCTCTCAAGGTATTTCCATTGTCCATTTACCATTCACTGAACAGTAACCAAAGTCTTTCATCCTTCAATCATATTTCTGTAAGTTTCCCTGAAAGCCTTTTGGATTTCTTCACATTTTTGTCTGTCTGCTTAATAAATAGAAAATCATATGAATCCTTTAACTTCAGATATGACTTTCCTACTCATGCATTCATCTTAGCTATGATTCTGCAAATCTTTTTTAGAATAAGTAGCTCATCACAAGTTCCTTTCATCAAGACTTAATCCTTACTCCAAATGTTATGTTGCAATTGCTTTCCAGTCTTGCTAAAGGGAGAAAGTTAATGTTGGAAAGCTTCCAAGTGCATCAAAGTGAGGAAAGGGTGCTAAACAGTAATGAATCTGGGAGCAGATGGTGTGGCTGTGTGATTGCTATGGAAAATATTTAGATTTTAATAAACATACAAATAGTAGGAGAGAAAAAATTATTTCAATTCTGCTAATATTTTTATTCAAACATATTTTTTTCAGGAAATGTGGTAATATGAAAGCCATATTTTCACAAGACTGTCATTTAATGCCGTTAACAAATATGAATATCACTACACATGAAGTTGTTTTCCAAATCGCATCATTGCATGCTTATTAGAATAATTTTATGGCATGTAAACATAATTTACATATGAATTGTGGTAGTATCTTATTATCTTTCTTACTGAAACAACTCTTCTCACAAAAATTTTAGGTTTCTCGATTAAAAGGAACAAAAATAATTTGGACACTGAGAGATGAACGAGTTTACTAAAATTTTAATATAATCTAACATGACGGTTGCAAAAAACCCCTTTATCTGTTGCACTACAGATGAACAGCAACTGCCTCCTAATTGGGCCAGCCAGATAGTAGACCCAGAAAATGTGGGTGGAAAATGTGATTGCTGATTTTTGAACAAGCCAGAATATAGCATAACAAGAGCTCCATGTTTTATTAGCAGTTATTGTCCTTTTTTGACATGAAATGTGTAAGATTTTAAAATATTTACTATTTAAAAAATCAACTTCAACAATATTGTGGAGAAATCTGATCTGTGTTCTTGGTTTAAATAAATCATTTGGAATTGGATAATGATGGGAGTTGCTAAACTTTTGATCAAGGAAATTATTCTATACTCTATGAATTTGCCATTTTTACATTGTCTTGTTTTTCAGTAAAATTACTGTCTTAAAGCCAAAATATTTGCTGTCAGAAAGCAAAAAAAGATTAGCATAAAACCCCTACAACTCAATATTTTGAAAACATTTTTCTATAAATCTCAAAAGGACACATTAAAAATATTTTGTCTGCCCCTTTGGAAAAATGATTGCTCCCCCTCCTGTTTCCCTTCCACCATCCAAAGCTGACATAAATTGCTTAATTACAGGTAAGATTTTCAGTGTTAAGCATTCTTTGATTCAGAAACACCCCAGCATCCTCCTCTGGCTCTGATCAGAATAAAAGCTTCTCCAAGAGGAAGTGTCATTTACAAAGGAAGACTTTATTTATGTACTAAAAAACCACAAAAAGTAACAGAAACAGATACACTTTTCTAGTATTTGGTAACAAACTGATTTATGAGATATAAAACTACTTATACTACTTAAATACTTAATGAGCATTGCTATATCAGGACTATTACACATCTCCACCATAGATTTTATTTTATTTAATTCTGTAATATTGTTGGAGCTCTCATTTTTATCCATGTTCTTATCCTTTGACTTAGTCTTACCATGGATGAGAAGAAAAATGCTCTCTACCTTAGTGGAAGAGCAAAATTTATTAGAAGTAACATTCTTTAAAATTTTGGAAGTCGTCTGAAGTATCTGAGCAATTTTTTTAATATTGAAAATTTTTCTATATATTTCTTCCTTATGCCTTTTCTTTGAAATAATATCACTGAAATTTTTTTGCAGTTTTTCAGACAAGATATTATTTTAAGAATTTTTGGTGGTTTTAAATTACTTTTTTTTTTAAAAACCAATTTTGTCCTTTTACATATTCAGAGATAATTATTGCTGTTACCCATCCTTGACTGGTATTGCTTTGCAAGGAAGTGAAACTTAAATTAGTTTTTTGCTTTGTTTTCTTTGGTTTTATTTTTGTTAAATAGAACAGATTGTTTTCTTTAACTACTTTCTTATCACTTTTGATGGACCAAAATATTCTTACTTACTGTAGAATATCTGACATGAAATTAATTATTACATAATGGTAAACTACCTACCTTAGCAAAGTGTGTCTCTTGGGCTTTTGAAAGTAGGACTCTCCACACATCTAGAATGAATGTTTTCTAATTTTTTTCTTTTATCTAGGAGGAAAAAGTGGTTTAAAGGCAGGGGTCGTTGTTAAGTAAGAACACTGGGTTTTG
Organism: Cinclus cinclus; assembly: GCF_963662255.1. Taxonomy (NCBI): domain Eukaryota; kingdom Metazoa; phylum Chordata; class Aves; order Passeriformes; family Cinclidae; genus Cinclus; species Cinclus cinclus. The sequence goes on from NC_085047.1 coordinate 105,396,161, forward strand.
CATACATCTAGGAAAAATGTACATATTTGAAAATCCCCAAACTTTGTTTTTCCTTATCAGAATGTATTTACCTATCAGAATTTTTTTTTGAGAAAATGTATGGCTAAAGCCTAGATAAGAGAATACCATATTTCAGAAGCTCTGAAGACTATTAGCAGTTCTATTTTCATTCTAAAAACTAATTACAATACGAAAGTTAATTTTTAATTAGATGCAACTAATTTACTGATGATATAAAATTACTTCCCAGCTATAATAATGTAGTTAGATAAGGTATATTTTAATTAGTTCAGATATCTTAAATTGGAAGTAAGGGAAGGCATCGATTTGGACAAATGCACATTTAGGTGCATTTCAAGTAGGAGGACTGCAATTTATCCCCATGACCAAACACAAAAGTAAAATCTTTTTCAGGACTATTAATAACCATCTGATGAACCTGGTTCTAAAAATCCTGAAGGAAGGAATCTATTACAGTAATTATAGTGGCATCAATTAAATTCTTACTGCATTAGAATAATAACTATACAGAATATTTTGAACGAGAGCAAAGTATATGGTTATATCTGTAGCAACTGTATTTTATAATGAGCTTTCTCAATGGCAATGTGAGAATTTCAAAGCTTGTTCTCAGTTTTTTTTTTTTCCCAGTTTAATTCTCTGCAAGGAGACAGTTGCAATTTCAGAGCAAGAAGTAAAATGCCAGAGAAGATTTATAGCAGGTTGACCGGTCTTCATGGAGATTTGGAAGATTTTACAGGAATTTTATTATTAGATACATATCCAAAGCCAGTAAGATTCCTTGTGATGCTGATGAATTTGTCAGTATGTCAGGACTAGTAAGCCTGTGACATGTTCACACAATCTGCAGGGAAGAAACACAAAAGCTTTTATGAAACTGATGCAAAAGTGCTTGGTGACCAAACACAGTCAAGGATTTCACATCTCAGGACAAGTTGGTAACAGAAATTCCTGGATATCAATAAATTTAATTCTGTAATTCAAATGGGCAATGAACTGCTAACTGATACATTTTCTATGGTTAAGTTCTATGCTTAAGTCTGGTAGTCAGGTTGGACAGTACACTTTTAATCTGCTCCATCATCTTTCTTGATACTGAGGTCAGGCTGACAGACCTGTAATTCATTGGATTGTCCTTCCAATCCTTGCTGTAGCTGGGTGTTACATTTGCTAATTTCCAGTTAACAAGGACTTCCTCAGTTAACCAGAAGTGCTGGTAATAAATGATTGAAAGCAGCTTGACAAGCTCTTTTTCCAGCCCACAGACTTGTGGGGGTCTGTTTGGCATAGCAGATCACTAACCATTCCTCCTGGATTATTCACTCAGCTCCCCATCATTAACTTCCAGCACTGGGGGATAACTTGTTTTCTTACAACTTGTACAACTTGTGCAACTTGTTTTGTTACTAAAGACAGAAGCAATGAAGGCATAAAGTACTTAATGCTCATCCCTGACAGTGTGCTACCCTCTGCATCCAGCCAAGGATAGAGACTCTCCTTGACCCTCCATTTGCTGCTAATCTATCTGTAGAAACTGATACCCAGTGGTCAGTGATTTTGACATGTCCATGGATTTTCCTCTTCCCTACACCCCTAGGTTGCAGGGTTTTCCTTATGAAGCATCCAGCTCCCTGAGTGTGGTTTCTGCAGCTGAAGAACAATGCAGGCTGCTCTTTCCTGGAATTCCTAAACTCTCTTCCTGCAGCAGCCTCAAGACCCCTCTTATCAGGGGCAGGGGAGGGGACCAGGACAGCAGGGAGCATGCTGGGGCAGTGCTTCACTGTAAGGATGTGCCAGCATGAGGACCAGGGTGTGCTTCAGATAAAACATCATTTAGCAGCTCTTCTGTCTGCTTCTTCCCTTTCTGTCTCAATTTTTTGTTTAAGATTATTTGGTGTGAAAATTAATGACCCTCCCTCATTTGCACACATGACAAGTTTTCCTTAACTGATGGTAGGTAAGGTAGAAAAAGATGAAAAGGGAAACAAGTTCTGCATCCATCTTAGGTGTGTAAAAAAACAATGATAATTACAGAGTCTTTATCTGTAGCCTGAGACTATTGTTGCTCCTCCAGTCAGAAGAACTTGGATTTTACTACATATCCTCATGGGGGTTGCTCCTAACTTTTACCACCTGATCACTGGTTATCACTGTAGCTTACTTTCTACAGCTTTCATTCACCATGGGAAAGTGTATACATTCCTTTGTGGGAAAGGGAAGGAACTGTGTACTATCTCAATTTTTATTCTTTGTAGTTATATGTGTATTTTTATGCTGTCTCATGCTCTGTGTCTTTCCAGCCAGCCCTCCTTGCCCTCCTGCACACATCAGTCAGGCACAATTACAGAAAACTGTCTGATAGTTCATCAAAGAGCAAACCTGCACATCAATCTTCACCATTCTCTCTGGCAGCACAAGAAATACCAAAATACAGCTCTTCACAGTTAATGATTTCTAAAATCAACACTCCTTGTCATTTTACAGGTAAAATATTTATTTGAAGCTTTTTAAAAGTAACTTGTCTTTAATCTAGAGACTGTATAATATTTCAAACATCATACTTTGTTTACATGTATACATACATGTATTTTCCATGTATAAATACACATATGTGTGGATATATGTGTATATATACATACAAGAAATGCTCTCTTTCCAGAAGTGCTCTGGTCAGTTTTAAAGACACAGCAAAGAAAAGACACAGGCTAAAAGAACAGATTTTGAGAATTTTACATCTAAGGATTGATAAATGCAGCATGATGAATAAAATAATTTTTTATTATTCCTAAAATCTGGAAATGAATGCATTAAGAAATTAAACTGCAAGAGAGACATAATTTACTGTCTCTGTTCACAGACAGGTTAATGAAAGAATCATGCAAAGAGAGATAGGACTAAACAGTTTCAAATTACTTCATTTATGTCAGTGCCAGATGCAAAAGTTTACATCCAGCAGTTTTAATAGCTGTTAGGGATTAGTCTTATGGAAATAAAAAGAGTTTTCAGGAAAAAATATATATGTATTTATGGTGGCAAAGTATCTAAAGGGATTTGTTACTTGAATCTTGAAAGGAATTTGAAACTCCCATTAGGAGGGCAGGTTTTGTGGTTTGTGGTTTCTTTTTGTTTTGTTTGGTTTTTAAATTTATTTTTAGGGGAAAGAGAAAGATCCGGACTCTCATTTCTCATTGCAGAACCTCTCTCTCCAGCCTCAAAAATTGCAATGTCTTCAACTCTGTATCTTATCTGCCCTTCTCCTTACATAATTTTCTATAACAATCAAACACCAGCTACTTGTTTTTACATAAGTGTCTTACAGCCTGGCCTTCCTTTGGTTATATATATATATATATCTTATTATAAACAGATAAACTCACAAGACTTCCTGTGGTTTGAACATAATGTTCTTGGGTAATTTTTCTTATTTTTGACTTTCCTTGTCTTTACTCTTTTCTCTTGACAATTTTTTTCCTGTCAAAATCCATGCAGTTATTCCATTCTTCAAGTCCATGAGACTCTATCAATAATTCACTTTTTTCTAAAAACATTAGTCTTTCTATTGTTCATAAATATGGGATTAGCAACTGGATCTATTGTATGTAGACCCTGCCCATGGCAGAGGGGTTGGAACTAATGATCTTTAAGGTCCCTTCTAACCTTACCCTTTTTATTTTTATATGACTTTTAGTGACATTATATTGGGTTTGTGTTCATTACCCTTGCTACAGTCAGCTATAATCTGTGCTCTGCTGTATTGTTTCTGACAAAAAATGTCTTCCTCATCTATGTTTCCTCATTCAATGTCTGTTTGTTATTCCTTCCTTTAGACGCATTAAGGTACCAACCTATATTATCTGTGGATTGGAAGAATTCACATCGTAAGGCTTTTCCCCTTTAACTTTACATAACTGTCTTTCCTATTAAATTAAGGGGAAATTTCTTCTGATTCCACAAAAAATCCCACTGAGCACTTTTCATATTTTTTTTTTCAGTTAAGAGCAGTTAGTATTTCTAAAGTACTGTAAGCAGAATTTATGTTTACATTGCTCAAATTCGTTTTTCTATCAGCATATTTATTATAAGGAAGCCATAAACTTCACTGTTCTACATAATGTACGTGACATTTTTACCTTTTTTTTTCCTTAGTTAAAAAAATAAAACATAGTCTTAGACAGGGAACTGGTTGAATTGTTTATGTTTACATAAGCCACTGTTAGTGCAAAAGGTTCTCTCAGGTGCTTTCTTAGCAGTCAGAAGTTATTTCATTATAATTTTCTGATTTATGAAAGAAAGGCTAAAAGTTCTTATGGGAAGACCAAACTCAGAAGGTACCAGATGTCACCCACAGCCACTTCTGCTCTGGTCTCAACATCCAAAAATACCAATGAAACTCAGACATGAAGCTACTCTTTAATAGTCCAAACCAATTAATTCAACAAAAGTGAGACACTGCAACTAGGAAATTATTAACTCTTTATTCTGCTTTCCATGCTAGTTAGTTTCAATATAGTCAATCCATACGAAAAAGTAGTTTGTTCATGGGCAGTAGCTACTCTACCTTTCTACTTCTGACTCAGTATCTTAAAAAAATTGTACTTTACTGCTAAGACTCCACACATCATTATTCATTTGCACAAGAGAGAAAGATGATTTTTTGTGTGTGTGTATCAACTCCAATTTAAAAGTAGTAGGGGGGTAAAAAGCAAGCTTTACTGCTTACCAAACATCCATTTGTGCCTTTCTACATGTAGATCTTTGCAAAGTCATTCACACAATTCAGACTGACTGGGAAGTTGGTTCAACTCAAAGTCCAAAATACCTGGTTGAAGAGGAAGATCATCACTTGGCTTAGAATAAGTGCTGTCAGTCAACCTGCAAGAATGCAAACCTGCTGTATTTTTTTTTACTTTCTCCTTCTCTTCCTAATCTCTGACAGGGTGAGAGGAAAAATATGCTGATTGTGAGGAACTAAAGCAAAGTTTTTTAGCATTATTCAGTTTACAGAAGACCAGTTCTGTTGACTTTAGGTGACCCTTCTAGGTCTGCTTCTTCTTATAGGCTTTTCCTGAGGGAAAACATAAACTCTTAAAAGGAGTTTGGTACAGCTGGTAGCTATGTCAAGAAGAGTTCAGCCTTCAGAAAAAGCCAGCTTGTTGGCTGCCAAGTCTAATTATTATTGCTTTATTGGTTGTGCATATGTCTAGAAGAAGGAATACACACATTTTTATGAATATGTTTAAAAAATTGAAATGACAGCTAAATCATTAAGTTATGTATTTCAGCTTCAACTTTTTGTTTGACAAGTACTCCTTTATATTAATGGCTCTTATTCATTATACTTGGAAAAATTATAAATATTCGCTCTTGATTGTTTTATAACCCTAATTGAAAATGCATAGCAGACATATAAACAGCCTGGTGTTTGTAAAAGCACTTACACCAAAACCTGCTGATTGTCCTGAACCTTACTTTGCAATAAAGTATCATAAAGGGTCTTTTTCAAAAAGCAAAAATAACCCTCAAAAAAGCCAACCAAGGTTTTTTTTTAAAAAAAAAAAACAACTTTGAGTGTTTTGTTATAGTTTTAGAGTACATGTTTTTTCCTGAAAGTACTGAAAATTTCTAAATTTCTAAAGGGTGTGTATTTTTAATATACACATGATTATACTTCTTAGATAGATTTTTTTCTACTTAGAAATAGTATTATATTATCAATTGACTACTGGAATCTTTGTCATTAGAATTCTAGCTTCAATTTTTGTACCAATTTCTGAGATCACAACAAAAACTAAGCTGCATTTTGGGCTTTGTTTTTTTATCTTGTTGGTTTTTGTTTGATTTGTTTTGTTGTTGTTGTTTTGGGTTGGGCTTTATATATTGGGCATCCACATGAGCTTAACTCACAAGTAAGCACTCATTACAGCACTCCATTTTAAGAGTACCTTTAATTTTTTTGTTTGCAAGAATCTCACTGAAAGAGCAAAATCCCAAGCAGAATACATATATCTGTGTGTGTATATATATATATATGTGAATTGTTCACAAAACTGATGTGATGAAAAGTGGATTGAAAGCCATCTGCATTTTAGGTTCATCAGGCTTAAGAATTCCTGTGTATACCTCACACATTGCTATGCTGCTGGATCAACTTATCTGACTGCCACAAATTCCACTTGAAGTTATTGTCCATCAGTAGTGTTGCAGATTTGTGCTCTGAGACTGTGAAAAGCCTTTGTTTGGGTGAGCTGGTGGCCCCACAGACCATAGAGCATGTTCTCTGTGGGACTGTATTTACACTGAGGTGGAAAAGAGCTCACAAGATTTTTCCATTTGCCTTTTTGTTTTGGATAGATACAACTATGCTGGATTTAGAGCAGCAAGAAACTCCTGGGTTTGGTAATGAAAATACAAGTATAGATTTAATCTACCAACAGGTCAGAGCTTTGAGTCTACACAAATAATTTATATTTTGGCAATAATCACCATCTCTTTTCAGCAGGCATGTAATATCCTCTGCCTAGAATGGCAACCCTAAGAAATACCATTCTATTCCAGTGCTTGTACCCTTTCTAATAATAGTTCAGGAACAGGCTTAAATTCATGGGTTAGACAGCTTGAGGGTTTCTAATTATCATTATCCATAGCGGGTTTTTTTGCCATGGCAAGTTTTCCAGTTTGTAAAACTGTACTTTCTGGTTTGTTTCAGTGGTACTGCAAGACCACAGAGTGGTAAAGCATGGCTGAACTATTTGTTGGAACTTGGAAAACCCTAGCAGCTCAGCCCAGGAATTAAAATTTTTAAGAAGTTTAAACAGACATCTCTGATGCACTGCCTTCCAGCCACCAGAGGAGTATAAAGATTCCTAAATACACTAAGAAGTTTTTATTTTTCAGGTTAGAAAACCAGAAATACAACAAAAGAGTTAGGTGAGGTGAAATTGAAGTTATTTTTATATGACAAAGCTCTCAATTTGCAGAAATCAAATGAAAATAAAGATCACAATGAATTGTTATACGATGCAATGTGAATTACCTCTTTTTAAAAATAAAATAATCATTTTTTTGTATGAACAATCTGGGTTTCTTTGTATTATAGCTACGACAAAAAATCATTAAAAATATATCAGACTAAGAACTTTATGAAAGAAAAACATTTTCACAGCCCTTGAAACTCAGCTCAGGAAACAGTAGCTGTGGGAGAAGTTGAAACAACACCTTTCTCAAACAGTTTTGCATCATCCTTTTATTTCTGAATGTGGAAGGTCTCCATTGTTTTGCAGAAAATGCAGAAGTGGAAAAAATTCTTGACTAAAATGTTATAAATTTTTTTCAAAATCCCCTCACACAGCTCTTAAGTTCTTCAGTGTCATGAAATTAGGAACTGAGTACTGCCTTGAAAATACTGAAAAACTGTGATTCTTCATCTCTATGTATGCACCTTATCAGGCCTCCCAGATTTAAAATTACGCTGTATTATTATCATGGAAGACCCCAGGAAGCACATGGAGAACAAGAAGCAGCACATATTGTGAAAGAGATAAATTATTCCATAAAATGTATTTGACTTTCATAACACACACTTACATTCATGCCTGGGAGAGGAGGGGCCATGGGGGGAGAGGGGGGTGGTGGTGGTTTGAAGGCTTAGATCCACTTTCTAACCACAGGAGTACCAAACACAGTCATTATATTCACCCTACACCAGTACCTGCTTCCTGGCCCACGGGCTGTTTCCAGGCAACTCACGCATGCTTACCTCTTCCCCATCATTCATACACTGCAACTTTCCAGTGCATTAACCTGCAATCTTTCATCTCTCTGTAAAACCTGCCTCACAGTCCTTGCATGCTTGCCATAATCTTGTGTGCTTTCTCTAGCATACATGTCAAAAAAAATCATCCTTTCAGGAGTTTAGCTAGGTTGTCTAGCTCATACTTCTTTAAATTAGTTTATCAATTGCTGTATCCAAGCACACATTCCTGCCATATAGCTACTAGTCACAAGGCTATCTTAATTATGTTAATCAGACTTTCCCAGCTAATACAATTAGCTATAATTAGCTGTTCCCTTTCCTCCTACACTTTGTTCCCCCAGGGGGATTAGGAGTTATTAAAGCAGAGGAATACCCAATCCCTCTTACATGACTATCCCCCAGAAGAGCCCCAGGGCCAAAAGGCAACAGCTGCAGTGCCCCCTCTCTTGCCTGACCCACCCTGAATCAGCAGTAGAACACCCTTGAAGAGGAGCTGACTGAAAACACATCTTCCATTATAATCACTTTACATGGAGGATGGAAGTCATGGCAAGGCTTTCTGCTTAATCATTAAAACATATTTTAAATCTGCTGTGGATTTTCCTGCAGTGCTAAGCTGGTGATTGTCATCAGCTCTGCTGCAGAGGCACACACTGCAGTTACTGCTGCACAGTTCTTTCTTTTCTTATTCATACTGCAGCCAAAACTCCCCTTACAGGTATATCGCTGATTGCCTACTGCCTGGCATGCAGAGTAGGTCTGGACAGTTAGATGAATCACAAAAATGCATTTACAATAAATGAGGTGCAAGGGAACCATGTCCCATCTGGCATTATTGTTCTGCCACTGATTTGCCACAAGTTTCTACCAAATTGCTAAAGAATCCTCAGAGATCTCATACGATATTTTTCTACAGTCACCACCTGTTGTACAGGCACATTGCTCACCAGCTAGAGGTTCCAAATGCTTTGTACAGGCTTATGATGCAGAAGGCATATGTAAGATCTACAAAGGATGCAAATACATTTTAAAAATATATTGAAGAGGTAATTTGGCTACTCTGGATTACCTGAAAATACATGATCCAGCAACACAATAAAGCTTTTGAAAGACTAGTATAATGGAATAGAGAAAAGAGGTGAGCATTTCTCACAAGCATGCTTATCACCGCCAAACAGAAGTACCTGCAACTTACTGACAAATAGAAAGAACCAGGGAAATTACTACTAATAAAAAGGGAAATATAAAGGAGTAAAAGTAAAAAAAAAAATATGTGTGTGAGGAGCAGTCCTCAACTAACAAGGATAATGGTAGATGACAGAATAACTATTTCAAGCCTAGGCTCAGTTTTTTACTGACACCACTCCTCATGTCCTGTGTTTTATATGCTCAGTGTGCATGCAAATGATCACAATAGGTATAGTGACAGAGTGCAAGATTTGAAAGTGTATATATGCTTACATCATCCTGACTCACATTCTTTGCATACTTAATAATTCCAATAATTTTTACCATTCTGATGGCAAGTTCAGGCTGTTGACAATGAAATTGTAAATGGCCATGCTCCAGGGACAGAGATCCTACTCATACATCTCAGCCTCAGGGAGGAATTTCAAACTGAAATCACAAACTGATATGAATATGTACTGCCATCATTAATTTGTGTATTTAATGACAATAAAGTGATGCCTGTGACCTCTGTGAAAATGACAGTTTCAAGCTCAGAGTCTACATGTTCCAAGGCATGTGTATTGCAAATTTAAATGCTTCTTTTCATGGACAGCTTTACAGTATTGCAGGGGGGTGATTGAAGGAAAGTGTGTCAAAAGAGACTGCAGCAAGGAACACAAAATATCAGCAGATCCTGCAGTGGTAGGGATGAGTTAAGCACAATTATACCTTGAGATTGTCTAGAGATTAATAAAGAGCCTAGAATATTTACTGAATGTATGTCTCTCTGCATATATTTCTGTGTTGTGTTAAAGATCTTGTTTCTTGGCAAATTGAAAAGATACTTTATATATGAAGCAAATAATTTATTGTTGATAAAGCTAACAATCTAATCTAAAGCTAACAATCTAATCCAAGAATCATTAATAGTCCAGACATATTTATTATGCAAAAAGAAAGAACCTTCTATATGGAAAAGTCTCAATGATATAGTTAAGACTGCTATACATACACTTACTTTCTATCCCTTGGTGTAATGCTTACTCTTTCCCTGGTTCTCTGGGCCCTAATGTTGGTGGTTTCACAACAGTTTTGGGGGTGGCAGGTTATTTCAGGGAGTTGCTGGCACCTGGTGTCCTCTGCTAGTAGGAATTTGATGGTCATCATGATGGTTTCTTCATCCTCATGCTGGAGATCCATGGGTGGTCATATTTATGTGTTTATAGTTATGTTAAACTAACATGCTTTGGCATCTTCCTCTTTCTTATTTGTCTCTCTATCCACATCATATTCAGTTTCATTACATGGGACATTTTACATATGGATTTAAAGATGTTATTTGTTGATTTTATAGCATCTATATAAATATATGTAAGCCTTTATGTTTTTACATTTCTCTTTTTCTGCAGTCATATATGGAAATTAACACAGTTTTCTACATTGCATTTTTGCAGATTTTCAGGTGAATGCTTTTGGATGATTGAGACACAAACTTTTACATTTGCAATTTTTTTAGATGGTTTCTATGTGGCAAGCATATCCCAGAAAATAATTACTTCCATTTTTGTCTGGGAAATTACCTTGCATTCCAAATTCTTCACATGTAAGTTATTGTGCTGGTTTTACCTTAAAGTAGTTGAGGGCAGGGCACACTAGGAAGTTTTTCTCCATGAGAGCTTCCTCTGTGGATTGATGGGACCAATTTCAGGCTGGGTTAGTTGTTGACAGCCTGAGAAACCAATTGGAAAAGTCGGTTCGCTCCGTGAATGGCATTTGAAGCAAGTAAACGCCGGGAAAGCTCTCCGGCATCTCCGGGCTCTCCCAAGGTAACACCGACCTGGCCCGGGTCCCTTCCAGTGCGGCCCGGGCCGGGCGGGAGCGGCTCCGGAGGCTGCTGGGCCCCGTCTTTAACCGGGGGCTCCAGTGGCCAAGGGGAGCGGAGCCCATTGCTGGATTCTCGCCTTTTCCCGCTGTTCCCGTGGCTCGGGGGGCCCTGCCCTGCCGCCCTCACGGGCTGGGGGGAGGCAGCCGGGCCCGGTTCGGGAGAGCCCCCAGGGCTTTGTGTGCTGGGCAGGGCAGAGGGAGAACCCCCGGGCTGCGGCTGGAGCTGGGGGCGGGCAGCGCCGGAGGAAAGCCATGGACACACGGCCTTGGCACCCATTTCTCCTCTGCGTGCGCTTTGCAGTTTTCGTCCTGCCCCTCCAGCGTGGCCTGAACAGCCTGAGATCCTGACACAGCTCCGGCATGGCCTGGCCCAACTCCTGCAACTTCTGTGGGAGATTTTAACTTTCCCAGTGCTCAGATAAGACTTACAGACTTTCCATCTTTCCTTGGGTGAGAGGGAGCAGAACAGAAAGGATACACCAAAGTCAGTGAAGTAAAAGCTAAGTTTCTAAATGGAAGGAGAATGAGGAGATGCCATGAAGGTTGGCTGAAATATCTTTTTGTAAGTTATAGGGGTGGACTGTACTACAAGAAAAAATTCCTTTAAACCATGGAAAAAATGACATTGGGGTGGTGGAATGAGGTGTAAAGTGTTTGAAGAATCCTTTGCCCTGAGGGAAAAAGGGGATCTCTGTTCCTGGGAATGAAGTATGAACCGAGAGAAGCGAGCTGAAGAGAACTTTTGCCTTTGAGTAGCTCATCCTTAAAAGTAATACCCCATGACTTTTAACATGGCCCACAACTCAGTTCTGGGAAGGCTGTGAACATGGGAGGGGTTTCATGATGGCAGATCCCAGGCGACTGTTGTTAATGGAAAAAGTGAAGTCAAGAGAGAACTGGATATTTCCTCTCTTGAAAAAGTTCCTTATAGCTAAAAAAGAAGAAACTCCTCTTCCTAAAGTAAACTAAAAAAGATTATTTAAGTAAGGAATTGACTGAAGTGTCTCTGTATGCTGTTAAAGTATATAAAAAAAGGAAGAAAGTAGTCTGAAGATCTATTCTAAATTTATTATTTTTTTTTCCCTTTGTGTTGTTAATAAAGTTTTTCTTTACCCCCTCTTAAGTTTTGAACTTGCTTTGCTTTTACTCCTAATTCTATTTCACAACAAAAGTTAAATTTATTAAAAATTGGCAAACCCAAAGATCTTAATCTTTGGTACGTTGGCCGGGAAATCGAACAACTAAAGTAAAACAGTTATAATTGCTGGGGTTTCATTAGATAATAGTTGAATTGTCGCAAGCAGATCTAATGGAATCCACATTAGCATTAATGGATTTTAGCTCATCACATGTGATACACACTTCTGAATTAGGCTGAAAGTAATTTTATCTGATCTGTAAACTTAATTTATCCTGAAGAGCAGATTACATTAATTTTAATTTACTGGGAAAACATACACGCACAGATGAACTTTAGAAATAAATCTCTAATTCACATCTTACCTGTTTAATATCTGTGTGGGAAATGAATCTATTGCAAGGGACAGTGTAGTTTCAATACAACTTGCTGTTGTTTCCATTCACAGCCATAAACACTGGGACACAATGAAAACAGAATTTTGCATTAAAGCACAGCCTTGTTATGGAGCACAGTCCACTGGACATGTCAAAGCCTTTGAGTGTCTCAGTGATCAGTGATAAAGAGTAGAACAGAAACAAGATGTGTCATAAATGGGGCACCTCTGAGATGGTGGAAGCTGCTTACAGACTAGAAGCACAGCAGACACAGCAGGAAAAAAAGAAATACTACTGTGGAAGAAAAGTGGAAACAGTTTAATTTAAAGAAGTAGATCTGGGAGCTGGGAGAGTCAATACCAAACAGAACTGTGAGAGGAGCCCAGGATAAATTACAGTAGATGTGCCAGAACAGAAGCATATGGAGACGCCTTTCTTCTAAGGCAAGGTTACAGACATATCTTTTACCTTTCCATTTGTCCCCTACAAGGAAATAATTTTGCTCTCAGGTTTGTTTGCAGTGATATGAACACTCCTAAGCCTTATTACAGATGAAAGCATCTTGTTTAGCAAAGAGTACTCACTAAACTGTCTACAGCTAATCTGATTTCTTTTAACTGAAATACATTATGAAACTATATTCATACGAATATATTCTATGTTCATTTATAGGAGTAGTGGAGGCAGCTGATTGAAAGGAATGGTAACCAGCAACAGGGTGAGGAGCTGCTAGAAGCCTCATAGCACCAGAAGAGAATGCATCTGTCTGTTGCTGTCTTGCAGAAAGTTACCCCAGTACCCAGGGTAGAGTTCTACAGTGCAGTGTGTCCTCTTGGTAGCTAACTGTCCACCTCTGGACAACTAGAACTATACAAAAATCAATGTTGAATAAAAATAAGTGGCAGATAGCAAGAAGAGACAAACAAAGAACCCGCACCCAACCAATAAAATCCCAAACTGAAACAAAAAAAGCCCCCAGAGAAACCAGAAGAAAGATGAAAATTGTGTTGGGAGAAAGGGGTTAGAACTGAAGGATATGGTGAGGAGGATGATAGGTTTGCTGAAGTTACCTTGCAGCTGGGATTGCCTACTGCTGTTTGTTCTTCGTCTCTTTTGAGAAATAGAATTTCTATGTAGAGGTAACATAGGTGTTTACAGAGACTTGGAGGCCCTCTCCCAGATGTGCTTGACTTCCCTGTCTTGGAAGAGAGATCAAAGCAGAGATCATAAAAGCAGAGAGGAAAATCACAACCGTGGGAAAGATTGCACACATACCCGGCCTTTTTTGATATGTGAAGCTGGGAGCAGCCTGGGCACCTTTTGCCCCTTGCTATGATGGAAAAAACTTAGCAGGGTGTGTGTGTCTGTTTTACCCAGCGTGGTGATGGAATAAATCCACTCTTTACACTTCAGCTGTGGATTTTGGCTGACTTTATTACCTGCTGATATTTGGTTCACACTGTGTACCAGCAGTTCTGCTCTGTACAGAAATCAGACCACCAGCAGGAGGTTTGGAAAATCCTGCTCTGTACATTGGGCGTGTACATAACTTCACTAGTGGAAATGGAATATTTTATTAACAATCAAAATAGGAATGACTGCAATGGATTGTTATGGAGATTTCCTGTCCTACAGAAAATTTTAACTGTAGGCTGCAGCTTTTCCATCAGTACAGGTGTTTGCATGACTCCACCTCTTTTGGCAATTTTCTTTGAAATTGTAGAGCAAAGGGAAAAAACTCACTAAAGAACATGTTGTAATTGTCCATAAAGGCTCTTGCATTCACTGGAAAAATTAGACTATGATAGTCGTATGAATATTTATGGATATTGAATATGAGTGTAGCAAATATATGTTTATAGTTACAAGTATAGGTTTATGTATAGGTACATATATGAACATCCAGAAATAATGGATTTTGGATATATCCATTTGGTTTTATAGAAAAAAATATATAAATGCATTTTTATTAATCATTTTTACTCTTTCCTCTTTGGGATTCTACAGACATATCTTTCTGTTTAGCTTGCTTTGTGCTATGCAGTTTGTAACTAAAATTTTTAAGAATCTATGACTTACAACATTTTTTAAGGCAGATGTGAGTATTAGTTATATCTAATACTTGAGTATTACAACTAATATGGATGCTTTATTTTTCTGCATTTTTTCTTGATGCCTGAGTTATTATAATTTTAATTCAGTGCATTAGAACAGTTTTGTATTTCCTTTGAGCTTAAAAAAATCAGTGTGATGATCTCAACTCATATGAGTAGATTTTGGGTTTTTTGCCTTCTGGTAATCTAAGAAATTCTCTTCTCCTACTCATTATCCAGACAAGAAGACAAAATTGTATATTCTGAAATATCTTCCAGGTGGAAGCATTTTCAGCCAGAGATGAAATAGGGATTGTGGGATTTTTTACCCTTAAAATTATCTCTCCATTCACAGTGTCTCTCATTCTCCACGACACAGTTGTGTCTCTAGTTTTGGTTTTGAGAAGGGAATAATTTTAACTGGTCTCATTTTTATTTGCATTACTGTCCTAGTTTGAAAGACAGGTGTTTGCTAAGAAAGGTAGAAGCCTTCTTTTGAATTGAAAAATGTGATCTTTCTTTCTTACAAATTATTATGATTTTGAAATTAAGGGAGCTCTCAGGCAAAGATATGGGGGTAGGAATAACAGTTCTTTACTAGTATATCTAACAAGACAAACAAGAACAACAACAGCTATGAAATTACCCACAAACAGAACAGTAACTCAGTCCCAGTGTTTTTTGGCTGCAGGCACCTTTTCCCTGAGCTGCAGTTCCCGGTGCTGGGGGCGGGCGGGTCCCGCAGAGCCGCAGGAGGGCTGGGGGTGATGGCAGCGCTGTCCCAGGGGGAGAGAGAGATGGAGAGAGAGCTCTCCGCTCACGGTGTGGGTCCTGGTGCTCAGCAGAGTGCTGGATGGTGGCAGGTTACAGCGAGAAGGCAGCAGGGCAGGGTCTGACAGCAGTGAGGATGGCTCCCGGCGCTGGGATGGCAGGAATGGGGCTGAGGCAGCGATCGTCCTTCTCGTCCGAACTCCGCGGGGGAAATGGGGAGAGCCAGAGCCTTCCATCTGCTCTTCTGGATGTTTGGATATCGAGGGG
Source organism: Cinclus cinclus (assembly GCF_963662255.1). Classification (NCBI taxonomy): domain Eukaryota; kingdom Metazoa; phylum Chordata; class Aves; order Passeriformes; family Cinclidae; genus Cinclus; species Cinclus cinclus. Next base: position 105,411,635 of record NC_085047.1, read on the forward strand.
TTTCCCTCTTCTCTCCCCTCCCCCCTGCCATGAGGGCTTAATCAACAGGTATCTTAGCATGACAATGGGGAAAATTCCACAGAGGGAAAAGGGAAAGAACCAACCCCTAACAATTACTTAGCTACATTCTGCTTTATCTTAACCACTAATAATATTTTCCCTTATATTTTAGTATGGCAGCTGACTATAGGCAAACAAATTAATGTCAAATTGAGCATGAATATATTACATATAGTCATTACTTTAATACATACTTCCATAATTATCAGTGGTAATTACAAACAGTAATTTAAAATCCTAAATAATAGGTGGCAACTTCTTTACATTTGAACTAATAATGCAGCGTTTCTTCATAATTTCTGTTTGTAAATTCATCATCAAGCTGAAACTTTAACATGCGGTTTGCTGAGTAACAGGTTTTGAACATGCTCAGCTCTCTCTTTTCTCTTTCCTCTTTCTCATCCATACACATATAATAGGATCTCTTGAAAGTAATATAAGAAGACCCTGTGAAAAAACCTTCCACCCAGTTAAATTTACTAGAAGACACAAAAGTTACTTCATGGTGAAATGCAAGCCATGCTATCACTCTAAAAAAAGTGCCTAGGTGCTGCCACCTAAATAAGCTGCCCTGCTTTGTCTAATTTGATGATTTTGGTTTCAAGTGTCAGAAATTTGATATTATTACTAAAAGTAATTAAAAAAAAAGTGGTAATGATCTTGTCAGCAGAGACAGGTAGTACATTCTTGTATTATTTACAGTGGCTTGTAATACTGATGCAGTGCATGTGTTCTGGAACTTAGATATAGGTCTGTATTTAAGGTTCATTGAGGAATCATAGTGTTAATCTTTTCGTTTTTGTTTGATGAAGAAACATAGCAATACAGGTTAATTTGCAGAAGTAAGGTTACTTGCAGATTAGAAGCTGACTGGAGAAGAGTTTATAAGCATCAATATACTTAATTAAGTTCCATGTATAAGTGAACTTCTGTACTTAAATATTTATTTGTTTGGGTTGTTGAACTAGTAAAATATTACTTGAAAAACAAAAATTCTCTGGCACTGGCTATCTGAATTATTGTCATATACATTTAGTTGAACAGAACCAAATCAGATCTCAGAATCTGCGTAGAACATGTGACCAAATGATCTGAATCAGGCTCTTTAGGTCACAGTGCCAGAGAGTAGAAGAAGAACTTTATGCATTAAAGCAACACAAGTAGCTTTGTCCCAGGTAGTGGTTTCAGTAATCAAAACAAATATTTTCTTGCTGTACTGTTGAAGTTTCAGGTGAGTCAGCCACCATGCACTAATTAGAACTCACCTTCAAGGGGTGCAGAGGTCATGGCTGGAGCAACATCAGTCCTCACTCTGTCTCCATTACTGAACTTCCCTATACAGGTGTCCTTTGCATCTTTGCTTATAAAAAAACCCGTTGGTTTTACACTGCAGAAACCAAAAAAGGCTCTGGTGAGCTGTGCTGAGGGAGCAGCTGAAGGAGATTGCACCACAGGAACTTTCCAGAAATTACTGAAATTCACACCTTCAAAATAAATTTTTTCAAATACTTCAAATATTGAAGTAGGAATACTTACTCTAAAAATTTATATTAAAGAGAATGTTCTGTTTTCAGCCCTGTCTTATTTACTAATCAATGTCAAAATCTGTATATGGAAAAAATTTCCTTGATCCTGGGTATATAAAAACCATGCAATAATAATGAATATCTGACTTGTCTGTATTCTGCTACTTGATTTGCTAATATTAAAGCATATTACACACTAAGTCTTATGTTTACTGTTTTTTCAGTTACAGAGGAGATACTGTACAATTAATTCCATAGATTTTCCTAAAATTTGGCATGTGAAGTCTTTTAGACTCTTCACACAAGTCTGATCCTAAATGCAGGACATTGACAAGGCCTGTAAAAGCCTTACTGCCCTGGGTGGCTCTGCACAGGGAGAGGACCCAGGAGCAGAGAGTGACAACATCACAGGAACACCAGCAAGGACTGCCATCCTACAGGACATGAGCAAGATAAAGTCTAGGGATGGCCACCAGTGCCAGTCAGGAGTTCAGTGATTGACAGGCAAGTCCATACTGAGGACAAGCCAGAAAGTCACATCAGCAGATTGAGATCCTGATCACCAAGAACAAGCAAAGTTGCAAAGTAACTCAGGCTATGAAAAAGGAAAACTGGACTGTTAAATCATACAAATACTTATGACTCACTTTCTCTGCATATTTTTAACTGTGGAAAATGTTGAAGCAGAATATAATAGAATTAGTAATATAAAATAATAATTATTACTTGTTTTATTTCTAATATAATATTAGAAATAAAGCAGTAGGGAAATAAGGTTCCCCAAACTGGGAATTCCTTATGATTTTCAAAGTAACTTGCTATATTCAACTTTATTGTCATTTAGGAAGATTGATCTCAAATTTTGGTTCCAGTATTTTTACTACTCACAAGTAGAGTTTTCTAGAGATTTTAATTTATTGTAACCATGAACCACCACTTATGGAAACAAGTTTTTAAGCCTGTGGTTCCTTTTGGCACTTGTAGTTTTCTCCAAGAATTCACAGTCTCTGGGAATACATAATTCAAAGCCTTATGACTGGCATATTTTTATTTCTGCAGTCACACTCTAGTCTGATGACCTAATTAGATTAATTTAACAAACCAATGTGCAAACAGTCATGCAAAGCATGCAATTTTTGTATTTTGATGACGATATTCTTCTAAGATAGTGTAAAATTATTGTTTTAGAGATAACCATAGGAAATAAAAAGAATCAAATATTTTTGAAGAAAATGTGTGCTATATGAATTGAAATTTTTAGTCCTTTTGTTGTCCTTCCTTGTCTCCTCCATGTAAAGGCAAAATGGTTTGATTGTGTTATTCATATTAGCACATATTGATGTAATTTTAGTTCTCGTTATACTCTGGCGTGTACCTGATTTCTGTGGCTGAGGGTCTTTAGTGGTGTAGCTGGACTACTTTTGTAGCCTGAAGTGTTGATGTTTCTGCTACTAATTGGTTTTCATGTTTGCTTCCCCTGAAGTACTTAAGAAAGGATTTGTATCATCCATCTCTAAGCAGATAGGAAATGTTTCAGCATTAAACTTTATTACATTTCTAGTTCTTTCCTTAGTATTTCCTCTTTACCACCTACTTGGCTTCATACTGTTTGTTCTCTTTGCCTCTTAATTTAAGCTTGCTAATCATCTGTTAATGCAGTTTCAATGAAACACCCCTTGCATGAAACCTCATCAGCTACCTCATTACCAGATCTTATTGAAGTCTCTCCACCTATTATCACCTGGCCAAACTTCCATTATGTTTTGTCATTGAGAGTGTGGGCAAGGAGAGATTCAGTTACATGAGCACTAATAGGAAGTAAAAAAAAATAATTTGACTTAACCTTGGTATAATGAGTAAATGTTTCACTACTTGAAAAAATAGACTCCAGCTTAAATTACACTTACAGGCATCTGTTTGCTTGCCAATTTATCTGGATGACATTCAGTACTATAAATACATGCAACAGCCAAATCAAGTGCATGTAATGAAGTGTTCAGAAAGACTAGCCATTCCAAATAATCTCTGGCATTAGAGGATACAAAGCAAATATTCAATTTAGTAATATTACCACTTCTTTGCATTTTAGTTCTTGGGTTAATGGTTATTTGTTCTTCTCATCTTACACTGAGACAAGAAATAAACAAGCTGTAAAAAAGTCCCGTTACGATGCCAGCGTAAAAAAGTGTTGGTTTTGCAGAATCCCACAGTTTTCTTTATACAAGGCTGTCTTTCCCGTTAGGAATAGCTAAGTAAAGTCCTTAGAAAAGCTGTGAGGCTATTATTTAAAGATCAACTTTGCACTGCAGATGTTAAAAAGTAGTTCAATCAGGTTCATAGGCTTTGTAATATTTTAAAGAGATTAATTTTTGCTTTCTCATAGTTATCAATTAGAAGATTTAAGTTACTGTGTCATACTCACATGGACAAACTCTGCAAGAAATGCAACCGTAAGGCTAAGCAAAAAGGGTAGTTATGTGACTGCAAGAATTTAGTCTTTGAAATTTAACCCAGGTATTGCAGGAGAAAACTAGTTATCGTAAGATTTAATCTCTAAACAACATATTGCTCATGAAGACTGTCCATTGATTGCTGTGGTGACTGGAACTATTTGTTTGATCCCTCTGCAGAAGCTGAGTAAATGTCTGCGCTGTGCCTTGCCAGTGTATTTTTCACGCTCCAGGAATGGGAACAATTCAATTTCCATGGTGGCAGCAGTTTTGGTCCCTGCTTTGAAGGATACTGACAAGTGTAAAATCTCTGTGAGGTTGTAATGTCAGAATTGAAACTCCCCGAATTTCTCAAAATGCCAGTAAAAGAAATAAATATTTATTTTGATATCATAAGCAAGTTTTACTTAGAGAAAGAGCAGTGTGGAAAATTCCCACAAATGAAAAGTAGTGAAATGTCTCATATTCTTCCTACCTGAATTTCTAAGTGTTTGCTTACGTTATGTACCAGAATTGAACTTCAAGTTATTCTAATCCAATATCATATATAATTGAGACCATAGAATGTTTTTATTATTCTTATATGAAATCCAGCATTGTCTAAGTGCAAAGTCTGTAACTCTGCATGCTCAGATTTCATATAAAATAGGAATTTCTTTGAGTTCTGCATAAGACGGATTTTTAAACTTGTCATGAAGTCTACATAGTTACTATGTGTAGCTTTAGTGGGGATCTTCATAACATCTTCCATCAAGACAAATAGTCTTGACTTTCAAGTCAGGGACTTTTCCCCTTCATTCTATTTAGTTCTGATGGCTAATCACACTCTAAATTTAAAAAAAAAAAAAATCCCTAATTTGAACATGCCTTTCAGCCAGCAAAGTTGTTATGGTTTTCTCTACTAGGTAAACAAATTCTTTGGAAAAAAAGAAATTCATATGGTGAAGAAGACATGATCCACTATGTGCAAGACCTTCCAGCCAAATGAATAGAGTGTCTAAAATCTATCTTAAAATAGGACTTTTTTGCTAGCCCTTTAATTTGTGGCTCTCTTCTTATTATTGTCTATCACTTTTTAAAAATTATTATCATAACTGAATTTCATTCTTCATTTATATACCATCTTTTTTGGGGGTTTGTTTTTTAATTAAAGACAAATACTTCAGAATACCATATATCCTTCACAGGTCTGTGCTCTTGCTGTGCAATGTTCACTTCGCAGATCAGTATTATGTCTTCCTTTATGAGTTAGATATGAGGGAATTTTTAAAATTTACTTTTGCTTCAGTAGTTCAGAATTTTAAATAATGTCAAAATAAATGTTGGCACTTAATGAAGCTGCTTAGATAGATCCAGTGTATTGATTCCTACACAAAAACACTTCTTGCTCTCTTCCAGTTGGTCTTAATTCCTTTATTCAAGGGATTGTGAAAGCTGTATGCTAATTAAGTCTGTACAACTGTAGATCATGCTTTTGTAACATGTAAGTATATTACATCTGTAATTGCCTCTGTCAGTACAACTTTAATCTCATAAAAAATGAAATCAGTTTTATTTGATAAGACCTATCCTCCATCATGTGTTATTGATTGCATTTATATTCCTCTTAATTTAGTTATGTATTGATTGAGTCATGCTGGCTTTCCATTTTTCTTCCATTGCCATATTATTAATCTCTTACCTTGAGAAATTACACTTCTATTCTACTACTGATGTTGTTTTCTATTGATCACTATTGATAATTAATAAATAGCAGGAAGCTGGACAGAACCCCTGATGAATGTTTATGAGTCTTGGGTTCATTTATGTTATTCAGACCTGCTAATTTAAGAGGTCTTAATGAAGAAAAGAAACAAATGTGAAGAGTGAAATTCATATGATTGGTTTTATTTTATTTGCTTAAGCATTTGCTTTGGGACTTTAGTCAGCATCCTCTGTCTCAAAGAAAACACCTGATTTATGAATGAATAATGATCACTAGATCTTTGTTACCTGAGCACAGCAGACACACAATAATTATTCAGAGATTGTAGGCATGTTTTCCCAGTTGGTCTCAGATCTCTCTCCTACTTTCCTGTGAGTGGAAGGAAATGCCTCTCTACAGTATGTATTTTCTATTTCTGTTGCATAGAAATGCACCTGAAGTCCATGAAGTGTTCTGAGCTCTCTAATTGGCAACATTAATTATTTTCTCTAGATCTTGCTCAGATTGTCCTGGAATCAGGGCTTTGAATGGGGCTTCCAATGCTCTGGCCAACAGCCTCCATGACACAGCAAAACCTTCTCCTTCAGGTTGGTAGGAAAGGTTACACCTCCTCCCAGCTGCTCCTGCTCACTGATCCAGAGACAGACAGGAAGAGAAATGGTGACAGACTTGGGTGGATGTAGTTGATTCAGCCTGAAAGATTTTAGATTTGCTTTCTTTCTTTACTGACTCTGTCCCCTCTTTGTTCCTACCTACCTAGTGCATTTAATATTTCTAATTAATTCATTCTATCACTACAGGCACCTCCACAATAAAAAACCTTACTAGTTATAGAGGAACTTTTATGTCCTGAAGGAAAGTCAGTGTATCTGAGGAACAAAGGCTCAAGTATCAACAGAAGCAATGCAGCTATCCATATCTATTTTATCTGACACTTTAAAAAATAGGTGTTTATGTATAAACCAATATGCACCTCAGGTTGCAACTATTTAAATCCATTAGAAATGCATCTATTAATCACTTATTTTTCTGTATGTTATGATAAGGAATGCTACTTCTATAATGGGAATGATAATATATCACTTTTACATCTGAAGAGTTTTAGCAGATCCTCTCAGTCAGACCGAGAAAAAAGGTCTTTCAAGTTACTAGTAGAATGAATCATACTTTGTATTCAGTAAGCAGGCAAAAGGAGTGCCCTAAAACAGGGGTAATGGATGATCAAAAGTTTTGATTGCATAGTGATAATGTTGAACTATGTAAACCATTTCAAATTATGAAAATAATCCCGAATTTTCTTGTGAAATTAATAGAAACAAACAAACAAACAAAATTTTGGACTTGAAATTAATAGCAGAAAATTAATTGTTTGAAGATTCACTAGAAATAGATACATCAGTGTTCTAATTACATTTTTACAGAGTGGTCACAATATTGTGGTGGTTTTGATTTTCAAATCAGTAAGGCTAATATTGTATTTTCTGCTCAGTGTTTGTACCCATCATAGAATAACTTTGTAGTACTTATGCATTTAGCAACTTCATAGAGAAAAAGAACCACTGAAACTTGCAGTCTCAAAATGGATGTATTTTATCCTTAGGGGTACCACACTTCAGTTTCATCATTCCCTTAATCCTTGATTTCTGCAACACATTAAAAAAACATTCACTTCATATCTGTTTTTATAATTGGTTAGTGTAAAAGCTAAAATTTACTTATATGCCCCCGAATCATTGATTACCCTCCATATCTTGTTATTCAAGAAAGATGTTCATGTATTACCTGAGAAAAATACTAAAAATGTAAAGTACTCATATTATGATGCTTGGTTTTCTATATTAAAAGGAAAGTGCAAGCCATGGAAATGAACTCTTCCATCAGAATTATTATGTGGTCCACAGCTCTGAATACAAATAGATGTGCGATCATTAAGCTTTTTCTATTTATGGTCCTTAAAATCTATATCCTAAACTCAGAACCCAGTGCATAATACCACAGAATAAAACTGCTCAATGAGAAACATGCTGAACTGGGGAGAGTCTTCAGAAAGCAGAGAAAGTAAGTCAGCCCAAATTTCTGAAAATATAAGACTAATAAAAAAAATTCTCCAGCTGTGATTGAAAAGAATTACACTGGTCACTTTCAGAGGCATTCTGATAAGTAAGGTGACTTTTGTCAATGTTTTACTTGCATGTTTTATTTTACTTGCATGGAGTGGTCTAGCTTGGCTAGATGCGATCCTGCTCTGTCCAGTTCCAGAAGCAATCCTGGCTCCCAGCTCCCATTAAATTCATAATGCAGAGGAAATCTCCTCTTATAGAATTTTGCCATGTGAAGAACTCAAGTCTCCTGTTGCATGGGAACTCTGTGGGAACTGGGAGCTACAGACCATGAAGATGCCCTTGGCCACAGTCCTTGTATTTTGGAACCAGAGTTTACAGGTCCCTTGTGAGCAAAACAAAGTGTTAATTTGCACTTTAATTCACTTAATTTACTGATTGATAGTAAAGTGAATGCATCTTAAATTAGAATAATACAAATAATCATATCTCCAAAAGCAAACTCATGAGAAGATGGGTTCCCTCACACCTTCAACCACCAATTGTTTCCTGACTGAAAGACATTTTTGTCACATTAGCAGCATCTCTTTAAAGATGCTTTTCGTTTTTGGAGTATCTCTTTCATTTTAATTACTGGTTGCGCATTGGATTACAGGGGGAATATTTGTCATCCTTATTAATCGTTATGCAAATTATTTGTCAGATGTTTAGAATAATATGTGTTTCCTCTAAAAGGTGAATAAAAGATAAATATATTTATTAACTTGTAATCTGCATTCGATAATGAGGTAGTTCCATCTGCTTCAGGCTTGGGTAGACTTATGATTGCCATCTGTGACAACTCAATTCTGTGTGCAGATTGCTTTAGAATTTTGGAGCAATGTAGCTTCATCCTTCTATTTTCTTTAGCAAGGTTGATAGAATATGCAATTAGTGTTGGGGTCTGCCTTCTTTATAATGTGCTGATCTCATATAAAATCTAAAACTAAAGAGAAACATGAAATCATGCTTATAAATATTATTCCTGTATAGTGATTAGTACATATGCTTGATTTATTTTTTTTTTCAGCTCTTTAAATCTGCAAGGATTCTGTCTCTTCTGTGAATTAATATTTGAAATGGATGACCTGTGAATGTGTGAGGAATAGCCTTTAACCCAACAGGAATAAAGCTGCTGCAATTAGACTAACAGGGGAAAAGAAAGAAAATTTGAATGAAACTCTCATTTTCTAATAGACATGGTTCAGGCAGGTTGTATCCTGTGGATTCCCACTGTCTGTGATTTGACAAGCTGTGGCCCTTGTTGAAGAGACCTATTCAAAGGAAGCAGCAAATTTCTCATCTTCAGGTGCAGAAGCAACATAAAACCAATTCTAGAACAAGAGAAAAAATGTTAGATACAGAAATGAGGTCACTGAGCTGGTTCCAGCATTGCTTTACATCTCAGCAATGTGGCCACAGAAGATTAAGCACCAAATCATACTGCATAATTCTTTACCAGTGTCACCTTATCATTCTATTAATTCATAGTATGAGAGATAATTCTAAATGAATTTCTGTTTCAGCCTTTGTGCAAATGCCAAAGAAAAATAAAGGATGACCTTGAAACTCATTGTAAGTCATGGTTAGATACTCAGGCCAAGTTAGAAAAAAAGGGATTTCTCAGTACTTTTTCCATGAGACCTTATGTACTGGGAATTGTAGATTATTTTCTGAAAAAAATAATTGTCAGAGGTTTATGTTATGTTTGAGTTTGATGCACACATATTCAATGGGCAGAATATATTTAACATTCAGTTTCAAAATAACTACAACTTAGGGAATCCTACAGGAAATTTAAATAAATTATAGATTATTTTGTATATTTGGCTGCTGTACAGATTTTCCCCAAAAATTTGAGAATTCTTTATTGGTTTTTTTTGAGGGTAGTCAAGAGGGGGACTTTTGACTAATACTTAGAATACTTAGAGGTTTTTCTCTATTAAATCCAATGTTTTTTTCCCCATGTGAAGTTCTTCAGTTTACTTGTATTTTCTTATTAGGTGGATGGGAAAAGACAAAATGTACCATATAAAATTATTCTGGATAAGAAAATATAAGCTCACTAATAGGATTAACTACTTTATGAAAGGCTCAAAATTTTTATTAATACAAATTTTCAAACTTGATCACTGCATTTATCCCTAACCTCATTTGGATGTCAGGAAAATGTCTTTCCTCAGCGTAGAATTTTAGCCCATAGTCTACCTGTTCTTCATATCTTTATGCTTCCATTTAATCTAGTAGTGTTAACACTCCTCATAATTTCTAATACACTTACTGTGCTGCATATGCCCAGTAGTCTCTAGAGCACTTTTCTTATTTCACAGGGATAGGAGCTGCTATGTGTGCATTATAATTTGTAGCTCCTTAGGCATGTCATAGCATAATTTTTCACCTGTTTTTCAAATACACTTAGAGGATATTATATACACATGTAGCATTTCAATTGAGGGAAGGGCATTAAGTGACAAAAGCAATAACACACAGTGCCTATGATGCAAAATACACTGCTATGCAATGAGTATTTTGTTACTACAAGGTTGTGTCAAAAAACAGCACAACACAATCTTGCCCTCTGAGAATCTTGATGGTTTTGGCTGGGATTGAGCAAATTTTTCCTTGTAGTGTCTGGTATGGTGCTACGTTTAGATTGTGTGACCAAAGCAGTGTTTATAAGACAGGGATCTTTTAGCCATGGCTGAGCAGTGCCTAATCAGTGTCAATTAAAACCTTTTTCTCTTCCTGTTCAGCCAGAGAGGATGTTGAGGCATGTGCCATAGGTTAGGAGGGGACACGACCAGGCAGATGACCAGAACTAACCAAAGAGATATTTCATGTCATAAAGAATAATGGGGATGTCTGGAGTTATGGCATTTCTATTTCAAAGTCACCATTGTGCATGATGGAGCCTGGCTTTCCTGGAGATGGGTCCAAGCAGCTGCGTAAACATGGGAATCAACTCCTTTTTTTTTTGCTTGCATGTGTAGCTTTGTCTTTACCTACTAAATTGCCTTTATCTCATCCCATGAGTTGTCTTGCTTGCTTTACTCTCCTTGCTTTCTTCCCCAGGAGCTGCAGGGAGCAGCACATGCTGCAGTGATGAGGGCTGTGGGGGCAGAACACATACTGGGGTTAAACCACAGCAGAAGATAATATGCAGGGTCTTTTCCCACCATGCTAATCCTCAGAGGTGGGTACTCAGGCCTGTATTAAGCCTGTGGAAGAGATTTTTGTTTCCATATCTGCAGATGACTCTGTGATCAGAAGAAAGAAGCCTCTGTTTAAACCAAGGACATCTTTATGGCATGCTGTCCTTAACATGCTGTCCTATCTAGCACTTCAGAAACACAGCAACACTTTTTAAAAAGTGGTTGAAATGCTTCTAATATGAAACTATTGCCAAAACTGTGCAACTTCTGCACCATGACATCTTTTGTGTGTGTTGGGGCAGTAGTCTCCCCTACTTATTTCCTGTTTTCTTAATAGCATATAATGTTTTAATCTCCACTTCTCTCAAATTTTCTACCTTTCCCTATTTCAATCACTCTGCATAATGAAAAGTCCATGTATTAAGAAAGCATGCTGAGGCTTTCTAGCCAAGTCTCCGCTCAAACTAACCAGTCTTTCAATCCTGTTATGTACAAAAGAGAATATTGATTTCCCAGCTGTCAGTTGGACTTTATTATATGACATGAGGATGGAGCACATATATTGACAGCTGTATATCATAAATGGAATTGCTGAGAATAGTGAGAAAAACTAGAAGAATTTGAAATGTCTTTATTTTGTTTTTGGTTACCTATACTGTGCCAATTTATGACATATAGATAGCTTGTTAAAAATAACCAATTAATATTCAAAATAATTCCAATCATACATAATTTAAAGAAAGAATAAGAAATCTAAGTATCTTGAAGAGGATGCATTGGACACCGTGGCTTATTCTACCATGATTTTGTTCTTCAAAACCTTATTTACTTGCCCATGTGCTGCACATGTTCTAAAAGTAAATTTCCATGAGTCTTTCTCAATCAACTAGTAGATTATCCTTCAACAATCAAATTATCTTCCTGCTGGACTCAAAACTAGAGAGATTTTCTCTTCTTTCATCCACCTATGAATATTTATTACTCTACTAGGTGAGTCTAATAAGAGTACGATTTAAAACCCATTCAACTCAAAGGAGGCTTTCAGATTATTTTAATGGGATTTGATGCTGACCCTAAGACTTTATGTCAGTAGACGTTACTGAGGGCTATAAGCATCCTGAGATAGGGAAAGAACACAAAGGAGCAGAGTCTGCTTTGCATGTCTAAAGAAACTGGATGTTTTAAGTTTCACTAAGAGGTTTTTGTTTAGCTGCTACATCATGAAGCTGACTTTGTAATCTTACTCACGAGTACAAAGGCACTGTTTTTCAAATTTTTATTATACCTATTTATGTGTGTGTCTTTGTATTCAAAATAGGAACCTCTATCATAAAAATGGTCATTACTTTTCTTGGTAGGGCTATTATTGCTCTAGCATTTTAGATCTTTTGAAAGATACCAAGTTTTGTTCTATTTCTAGGCCTGAAATTGTTCACTATTTTTAATTAAATATTCTCCTGTTAACTGCATAGAGACAGTAACTTAGCCTTTAGCTTCAGCTAAGTTCCTTGGTGTTTTTTTAAAAAAGCTAAGGATAGTGAGTTTATTTGATTTATGTTTACTTTGGGGTTCTGTTTCATTACTATAAAAAAATAGATACATACTTGAGTCATTATTTAAACTCCTCTGTATGATGTTTTCCCTCCTGCATCTGACTCTTTCACCGAAAGAAGCTGACTATACTACTGAACAATGCAGCAAGTCACTTTGTGTACAATTAAAATATGTAATTTCTGACCAGATTTCCTTCTTTCACCAAAGGTATACATTAAGACTTTAATGATGCATGAAGACAAATCCCAGTTGCAAATGCAAAAGCCTTCATAATATTTTAGGGAACCAATAATTAGCATTTTGGAATTGTGTGTGCATCTCACAAGCAATCTGGTTCTCCTCCTCCTTCCTGTTTTGAAGTCAATAGCCTGTGTTACATCAGCCATCTGCAGTTCTGCAGACAGGTGCAGGGTCAGCATCACAGCTCCAAGCATGGGGTTCAGAGAGAGATGAAAAAATTGCTAAGCAACTAAGAAGAATTTCAAGCATAATTAAAAACCCCCACCAGCATTCATTTCTAAAAATATACATATTTTAATTTGTTTTTTATCACATTTCTCTGGACATGGTTTGTTCAGAAAAAAAAAAAAAAAAGCACATGGATTCCTTGCAAACTTAAACTCTGTAGGAATAATGAGAAATATATAAAGCTAACCATGAAATGTGGGGAAAAACTCCACGCAGTTTGTGGAAGACTTGTGCCTTGGAGTTAATAGACTGTTCTGCAGTACTGATTGCCTCAGAAACATGATGCTGCTGTCTAATAGCTGTAGACACCACCAAAATGCTGAGGTAGTGCAGGGGTCAGATAAGTACAGCACAGGAGATCAGGCTGGTGAACTCTCCAACGCATTGCTGCATCTGCTCAAATTTCAGGTTTTTTTTCTTTTTTCCAGCTTTCCATTGCTTTAGTGGACTGAATGCTTCCTACAAACTCCTCTGCTTTCTGCATACTGTTCTCCCTTTAATTTGGACCTATCAATGAGGTTTTTGGCAAAGATAATTAAAATAACACCCTCCTCTATGTAAATAATTATATATGTAACTTATGCATGTAACAAGTGCACCTTGGTTGAAATAAATTCTGTTCCCAGACCTGTCTTACAAGCAAGGGGTTCAGTGAAATACACAACTGGAGACTTTATATGTGTTGAAAAGCCCTTCATCCATGTCATGCAAATAGAATTTTCATCCAACATCTTCTGAAAATATTGCTATTGTTCGAAATTACGGTAGAAGTTAGGAAAATATTTTTTCCCTTTTTTTTTATACACACAGTGATTTCAGGATCAGTAATGCTAACTAGCATTCACTGATGAAATTTTAATATGTAAAATATATTCTAGTTGATATTATTTATCTAGTGATGAAAAATTTTGATATTACTACCTAGTGATCTCCATAATAATTTTTCTTTGGTTTTAATGTCATATCGGGGCTTTAGTGACCCTCTAAAATATCAGAGGCTTTAGCATATAAAAATATCAGCTTTGATTGTTTTATTTTTCAGTATCAGAATCTCAAAGTAAATGATATCATTAAAGAAACATAGAGCAATAACACTGAGAAAAGTATAAATTTCTTCAAAATATTCTGAGTTAGATGGAATGGAAATCCTATATTTTTCTTAGACCAAAGCAAAGAAAAGTCTTACTTAAAGATCATTAAATTTGTATATGCACATAATTAAATCATAGGTGGCATTTCAAGTTAGCAGTTAGAAAGGTTAGACAAGGCATCAATATATTTTCTGTGAAAATCCTTGCTAAATAACACTGTTAGCAAAAAAGGAAATTATCTTCTTTAATTGTGTTCCAAACTTATTTTAACCTCAAAATGTGAACTGTCTGTATAAATGGGCAATTATCTAGCCCTGGTTTTTTTTTTTGTTAGTTTGATTGTTTTTCTTCTATTAAGTTACTTGCTGTTACTTGATGTTTCTACTGCTATACCGTAAACAAAGCATGAAAGGGATCTTATTTTCAAATGTAAGGGGTTTATTTAGTATATTGATGTTATTTCTTCATTTTGTCCTGTGAGTTACCAAATACATTTGCATTTTTTGATTTCCAATTATATGCTGATATTTCAGAAGAATGTCCATCCATTCTGGAAATTTAGATGCCTAGTCATACATATATTTTGATCTGCTTCTCCTGCCTACAAAAAGCATCACTGTCCTATTCTAAATCTAATTTCCCAATTAAGATATCCTTTTAAAATGAGAATATGAAGGTCTTTTGAGAAGATGCACTGTTTAATAATTAATTTCTTATGTGCTCTGATGCTGAGCAGTAAATGTTAAAAATTATTAATCCAGTCTGGCTACAAAAAGGTACATTCTTAACTCGTTCCAGCAGGCAAGCATAAATGAAATCCTTGTGAAGAGTGGGCAGAGTAAATGTATACAGAAACATGTTAGGACACGGCCCGGGGTTTAACTAACTAAACTCACCATGAGAAACTGCTAGACACGGCAAGAGAAATTGCTGGGCATGACAGATATCAGGGAGAAGCTGACAACTGTTATGGGTTGCACTGTGAATAATGGCCAGTTTTCGCACATAGTTACACGGCAGTGAGGTGAGAGATGGCCACATCTCATAAATGATTGAAGGGTCAGCTGGAGATCTTTCAGAAGCAAGATATAGCAAGGTCAGCAAACCTTCAGCAGCCACAATCTCTGAGATACCAAACTGGAGTACAGGTGTAAAAAAAGCGAGTCTAGTAGGGAAATTGTAATTAACAATAGAGATTTATTTGGGATGATACACAGGTGGAGAAGGGGAGGGATGCAGATGGATGGGGAAAACCAGCATGGAAAATGGAGAGGAGCTGGAACAAGAGAGGCTAATTGAGTGCAAGTAACTTGCTAGCTGGAATTCTGTCTAGTTGAGCCCTGTCCTTGTTAAATTCTATTCCTAACTAGTTCGTGTATGAGCATACTTCATCCTGTGTGAACCACTCGTGACCTTCAGGAGGGATTAGTCAGTAATTAGGATGAGAGATCTGAGTGCCAGCCCCTGCTGGAAGACACATTGTGTGTGAGGGTGTGGAGGAGAGTGACTAGTAGCCTTCATGCTGGACTAGCCTGTAGTAACAGGATCCCAGCACCTGGAGAGACTCAGGGACTCAGGATCTGGTGCAGGAACTGTGTGAGGCACCTGGGATCTGGGCAAGGATATTACAGAGCTTTGGACTCTGGGATTATATCCCAGGAGAGTGTATGGATGTGGTGTGCCTGCAGATGCGGGGCGGGAGGGTGTCCGTATGGAACTCCTGGGGAGGTCACATCCTCTGTGTGTGTACCACAAATGTGTTCTCCACCTCACTGCTGATGGGACATAGCCACAGGGAGCCTCTGCATCCAAGAGTCTTGGATGGCAGACACCACAAGGTGTGAGAGGGACAAAAGTCCTCTACATGGCCAGGAGGAAAAATTCCTTGAGTCACGAAGTCTACCAGGTCTGGCTGTCTGCCACTGTAGGTTTTACATGTTCATCAGGATGAACACTAAGTTGTCCTCTAGTCTTTAATTCATCCTTAAAAGAGCCTCCAGCATAAAAGTGAAGTAGAACATTGGTTTTTTTATGAGAAAAAGAATGCATACTTGTTGCAATGACTTTTACCATTTGTGTTAAGCCCCCTAAAATCATAGTAATTTAACTAGGAACAAATTATACAAAATATACTAATCTTATTTTCTAATATATCCACACTTGAAAGTCAGTTCTGTACCAGGTAAAAAACTAGGTTTTATAATTTATTATTTAAACAGGCCTATTACTAAACCTTATTCTATTTTGCTGCTGGTTTCTGCTGCAAGTCAGAAATTAAGTGTGTGAACTGTCTTAGGAAGCTGCAAAGTCTGACAAGAAACATTAATACCTTTTTCTTATATGCAAGTATTTTGACAAATATAATTGAAATTATATGACATAAAATTTATATGTATTTATTATTCCTTGAAGGATAATTATTTTTGTATCATTTTACCAGAAAATTTATCAGCACGGGTTTAGTTTCCCTGATTATGTAAACCAGTTTCCAAGCACATTTGCCTTCTATCCTGCACCATTACCAGAAGTATTAAGTAATTTGTAGATAAGTCATTAATCATTTCCTTTTATGTTTAGTGCAACAATATTAATCATGAGTGAACAAATTGAGTAATCACATAGCTCTAATATGTGATTCCCTCAGGACTCCTGTCGTAATTTACTAATTACAACCATGACACAATATTGTAGACTCAATAAAAAACTGCAGTTTACTACTTTAATAATCCTTTAATTCCCAAGATGCAGCAACAATACCAGGCCATGCACACGCCCCCTACTTCAGTGGAGCCTGCAAAGTTGACAGTGTCAGGAAAGAAAAAGACAATAAGGATGCAGAAATGATTGAATCACTAGTAACTTTAGTGTGGATCTTTTCTGGAAGAATTAATGAAATTACTAACTTTTTCAGATAATTATTTTTCTACTAGGAAAAAAAATCTAGTTCTTGCTTATGACCTGATACACAGTAACTATATGCAAGCTAAAACCCAAACAAAATGAAGCAAAGAGGCATTCATAATCTATGCCACTCTGATAGCATGGATTCTTAAAAGTTTTGCATCTACTTTTCATTTTTCATTCATCTGTAAAGATACTATCATAAATGTGAACACTATTAGTAAGTGTAAAAAAAGGGAGTACAGTGTAATATGCACGTAGGTCTACAGTAAAAAAAAATCACATTTTTGTCACATCTCCTTAAGCAAAGATGTTTTATTGCTTGTACTTGATAGTTGTAGAGTTGTGTTAACCTTTGTATTTCAGCAGGGGTCCACAGAGCCTTATATAATGTTTCAGAGGCGACTGTTTAAATAGAAAAACAAGGCCACAGTTTTTTGTATGTAAATACATTAATGTAGGTTGAACATGGCAAACATTGCTAAGCATCTATTCTAAACATTTTCTGCAGTCACCTGTTGTAACAAATGCTCTGCATCTGTGAGGAATTATCTACATGTTATTATAGTTATGATACTGAAGAAGCATTAATAACATATATTTTGATGTCTCATTTCTTGGCAGTCTTTAATTCCTCTGTCCCTTTTTAAAAGTCACCATCCTACAGTCATAAAACTACCAACAGTCACTTGTTTTTCTTCAAATCATGAATGGCTCATGGGCTTTTTTGTGGAGCTTTATTCAGGACCTGATTATTCCCTCTTAAGCCATAAACTCACTAGAAATTTTTACAAGCACGTATAGAAGCAAATTTCTATATCTCTCATTTGTGACAAAATGCTTTGTAAGGCTTTGGGTTGGAGAAGCTTCTGTGCCATAATGAGTTGTCAATTCTGAAAGGGTTTTCTTTTGTTTGTTTGCTTGTTTGGGTTTATTTTAATCAGCTGCCTTTTTAATAAAAGGTAAAAATCTTAGTTTAAAAAGCTTCCTTATACATAAACGAAAAGTAGAAGAACTTATCAAGTAGACTCTCAGAATGAATATTTTGCTATTTTACAGGTTATCCTAGCTTCATAATACTCCTACTGGAAACCCGTTCTTGGTTTCACGTTTACATTATCTCTTCTTTAGTCAGTCTTTTATTTCAGAAGTCTTTAGTGTGAAATATTACCTTCTTTTCATATTCTTTTAGTGAATATTCTTATTTAATACAATGCTTTCAGTTATCAAGTCATTAATATAGTAGTATTTAAAAAAACCCTGTACTTGGGAAAAGGATTAATGTGCTATTTCTTAAGAGAGAAAATTGTGTGCTGAAAGAATATTATGGAGTTAAATTTCATCTGAAAGCCTGACTTAACTCTGGACCGTTTTATGACTGTGGCATCTCCAGCATGTTCTGGGTCACTGAGTGGGAAGTCATTTGGACAACACAATTCTATTCATCTGCTAACTACACTAACTACATTACTCTGTAACAGAAACTTTGTCACCACTGAGCAACACCACTGCCATTAGGATGTTAACACCTGATCACTGGCACCCTCATGGCTATGTTGTTGTTTTAAATTAAAATTCAACATATACAGAGATTTGATGAACCATAGAGAATTTATATGAACTGACCTCTTTTTACCATTGTCAGTGGTGCTCAGGCCACTTGAAAATGCTGCTTTTTTATTTTGTTTTGTTTTGTTTTTTGTTTTTTTGTTTTTTTTCTGATAGACATCAGCCTTTTTTTTTCTCCACTGCTCACACTTCATTTTCATAAAAATAATTTTTTGAAACTTGTAAATTTATGAAACAAAGCCCAGTGATGAATAGATGTTATAATAACACTGAAGCAAGAGCTTTGTGAGTTCTTCCTCATCTCTTTGTTACTGTGCTTTGGTATTCATCCTAGAAGAGTTTGGAAGAATCAAAATTAAAAACTAAGGACGTAAGAAGAGAAAATAGGACAGCAGTCAAAAAACATGGAATTTAGTGCATAATGGATACCGTGCACTGACAACAATCTGTCAGCTGCAGTCTTAGCTGGCTGCTTGATAAATATTACCAGTAATTCTTACTGGAGGAAGAGACCTGAAATTTTACTACAAACAGGACCAGTGAATTCACTCAGGAGACTGACATGATTTGGTGGTGCTTCCTTAAGACTAAAGGTCTTCTAGGCCCCTAGATCTGTGTGAGGGAGTCAGCTGCACATCCCCAACAGATACAACAGACAGCCTGTGCAAGCTGGAGAGCTGCCTCAGACTGTGAGCATTAATCTTGTTACAAAAGTCTTCTTGCAACCTGCTTAGCCTTTGTTTAATCTACATAAAAATAAGAACAAACAGTTTCTCATGGAATCATAGAATGGTTTGGGTTGGAAGACTCCTTAAAGATCATCTGCTTCCAACACTCCCTGCTATGGGCAAGAACACTCACTAGACCAGGTGGCTCAGAGCCCCATTCACCTGGTGTTGAGCACCACCAGGAATGAGGCACCCACAGCTTCTTTGAACAATCTGCTTCAGTGTCTCACCACCCTCAAGAGTTATGTTTTTCCCTTATGTCTAATCTAAATCTACTCTCTTTTAGTTTGAAGCCATTGTCCCTTGTACTGTTACTACATGCTTTTGCACGTAGTCCCTCTTCAGCTGTCTCATAGGTACCATTTAGGTACTGTGGGGCTGCTGGAAGATATCCCCAGAGCCTTCTCCAGGATGAACAGCCCTCAGCATATATTCATGGCAAAGAGACTCCAGCCCTCTGATTATCTCCTTCTTGTGCCTCTCTTCCTTGCAGGACTTTATCCCACAGTCTGCTCTCCTGATGTACAGGGTAGTGAGCTTGTTTACGAACCCTCCTCACATCCCTAAGGATCTTGAATTCCACTGCCTCATGGTCACTGCATCCCAGGCTACAGCCCAGATGTCCTTCACATTTCCCAGCAGCCCCTCCATGCTGGGGAGAACAAGGTCCAGTAAAGCATCTGTCCTTGTCTCCTGTGTCACCTGCAGAAGGAATTTATCATCAGCACATCCCAGGAACTTCTGGGATTGCCTGTGCCCTGCTGTTTTGTTCCTCTGTCCTGTATCAGGGTGGTTAAAGTTCCCCATGAGGACCACAGCTTGTGAATATGAGGTTCCTTCTGTCTACAGAAGCATCATCTGCTCAGTTTTCCTGGTCAGGCAGCCTGAAGCAGATGCCCACTATAATGTCTCCTGTCCCTGTCCCCCGTTGGTCCTTACCCATAAACTCTAGGCCAGCTTCACACCTGTCCTCAGGCAGAGCTCCATGCACACCGCCTGGACAATCTGAAGATTGCAACTTCTTTTTCAGAAGGATTTGTACATTTACAAGTTTTTCCAGAGAAAAATAAAAGCTATTATCTCTACCAGCTGCTCTGAAACTCTTGATTATGGTATGACAGGGGATAATGCTCTTTCCCTTACGACAGTGTAAAAATGGTAAAATAGTAAAAATGGTAAAATAGTCCCATATTCAATGCAGGAATAATTTAGGCCCTTTAAAATTTGGATCTAAATCCTTGATGCAAAAATGGCTGTAAGAAAGTACTTGTCTGACTTCTTGACAATTTGCTAAATTGCAAGCAAAGAAAAGTGAACATATGTATTAGATATGCTGGTTGAGTTTCTTTTTTACAGGTGGAGAAGAACTGTTTAATTTTTTTCTGATCATTGATCCCACCTATTATTCAAGAATAAACAAAGTGGGAGTGACTGATTGCCTGCGTGGGTGTTTTTTAGTGAAGGTTAACCTACTGCAGATATAAAAGTCTTTCTTATTTTAAAGAACTCAGTGATTTTGAATGCTTAATTTCATTAATCGTATGCTGTTTTTACGTAAATACTTCACTGTTACTTGTGTGTTTGTAAATGAAGTGCCAGAAATAACCTCTGTGCAATATTTTGCAGAAAAGCAGCACCACATATTTTATTTCAGTAGTTACAATTACTTAGGCCAGCCACACAAAATCTTTTCTGGTCTGTAGGACTGTTAATAAAAATTTAGCTGGAATATTAGCAAGGGTAGCAAGGAAAATAAAAAGTATTTGTTCAGGATCCTCCAAGGAAACTGTTCAATATCAAGAAGGGCAAAGCTTTGAAGTATCAAGCACAGGATTCCATTTGATCTCAATTCTCTGAGTATACCATGAAAAAGGAAACATCCCTTTAGGAAAACAGCATAGAAACTATGTAGAAAGTTAATGACAAGTTATATGTAGCCAAACTAATGATAGTAATTGGGATTAAAGCATAAAAATCTGGTAAAAGGCCTATATCTTCAACATTTCTAATCTGTAGCAATTAGGTTGATTTCCTACTGAATTCTTCTATTTTCTCACTCAGTGCAATTTGTTAGAGTGGTTTTCCCAAGGGGGAAAAGAAAATCTGATTAGCTAGAAGTATAGATGCCAAATTGAGAAGACAGTCTAAGAAAATAATGTGAATAAAATGCATCCCTGTCAGCATATGCTGTTTGCTGCAGAACAGCAGCACAGCTAATGTGGGAAGCTGCCTCATCTCTGTGTAAAACTTTCAGAGTCTTAATTAAAAGTGTGAAGAAACAAACTGGTTTTTCTCAGTTCTGCCAGCCACAAACTGCAGCCTTGTTAATCATGCCATCTTGAGACACATATGGAGAACTATCTATTGTTTGACATCACAAGTTTCAACAGAGGATTCACAATTATCAGTACCTGTAACTTACTGATACACCTGATGCACTGTAACTTCATTGTCATCAGCAGGTAAATTCCTATTCCTATTTATTTTTTCCCACTCTGAGTAACAGATGAGTTGCTTTTGCAAGTTTAAGGGCTTCTGGACATATTAGCTCTGTGCACAAATGATTTTAAACTTTTCTTTTGCCTATTGGATGTTCCAATATGCAGCCAGGAAGAAAAACGCTGCCTTGTATCCTACTGAAACTAGAAGGAGACAGAAATATTTTGCAAATGTACCAGAGTTAATTTCTTCCTAATCATAAAAAAAAAATTTCCTCTGCTATATGTACAAATGCACCTCATCAAGTGAAAAAGGATTCTATCTTTTCAGGTTAAATGCAGAGATGGGTTTTGTATTCCTCTCAAGTGCACATACAAATGAGAGGGGTCTCAGAACTGTCTCCTTGGCTAAGAAGTAGCACATTGAAACTCTGAGCCCTAATTTTAAATGGACAAAATTTTAAATCTGAGTTCTCTTTTGTAGAATTTCAAAGCATTTCTGTTCTATGAAAGCCTTTAAAAGAAATCCTCCAATAACTTGGTATTTCCAGAATTGTTGTGATAATGGGAGATACCCAAACGTCCTGCTAGAAATTTTAAACCATATTTCAGTTTGATGGACTCAGGAAAACAGAATCTCAGAGCAGATCAGCTGAGGGCTTGTATAGCTTTACTTACCAAGCTCTGATCCCATAAAAAGGAGACACAGAAAGGTATAAAAAAACCTCGTAAGCTGAGTGTCATAAAGCTCTGAAGGAGCTGCAACAAAGGCTTAACTTCAGTATTGGATAAAAATTTGTCTCATAACTTCCTTAATCTGTCTCCAAATCTGTGATGAAAATGTTGTCCTGAAAAGGCTGCTATCAGGGCAGGAGAATTTCACTGTTTGTATAAATTGAAATATTAATGTATTAATTCCTTCTGGCAGTTTTCTGTTTCATTTTCTTAAACACTGTTTTATTTCTTGATGAATGAGACAGATATTGCTACTTTCATCATGATAACTGGTTTGTTCCCCTTTGAGGCAATGGGCTCTCTCATTAATAACTCAACTCGTAGATCCTACTATTCTATATTATAAGTAACATCTAAATTATTAGTTTCTGGCTCCTGATCTGAAAGGATATAAACTAAACTGGCAATCATAAAATTAAACTTAATGATTGATACAGAGTCAGAAAGTAATATATATACATACTTATTTTTAAAAGATTCTGATTTCCACATTATTATATAACTGACAAGAGCAATGTTTTTGGTATTTGTATCAGATTTGGCAGTCACACACATATTTTCATTATAATTAGATATGTTTTATTACCTGCAAACCCCTTATTTGTTATGCTAATGCATTCTACCTATTGGCCATGTGTACAACAGATCTCAATTGTCCCAATGTGGATATTAGAAGTTTTTTTGTTGTAAAAATAATGAGTTTAGTGGTTTGAGATCTTAATCATAACATCCTTTATGTTTTTTAAGTGAGGGAAACACAATAGGTTTGGTTCATTTTGGTGCCTTTAAATGCTCTTAAGATAAAATTACTTTTGTAATTAAAAATGTAGCTTGTTTTTTTCCTATTGAAATTGTTGCTTCTTGCAGCAGTGCAGAACTGGTTAAATTCAGGCTACTCAATTTTGTACTCTTTATGGAAAGGTGTTTTATCACATATAAATAGTTCCATGATCTGTAGCCTGATATTTCTTTGAGTGGAATCTGAAGTGCTGATTTAAGTTGTTTATCATAGCTTTTCTGCCTGAAAAACTCTGCCTCTTTTGGAGGCTAACACGTTCTCCAACTAGAAAAGCTTCTGATTCCCTATGATCTACTATGCAGTTGCATGCTGAGAATTTCAGTTTTCATTTTACTTCAAGAGGGAGAATGCTCATGTTATTGGTTTTGTTCTGTGTCTGTCCTACCAGCAAGCACATCAGCTATTAGAGAAAGGTTTGTCCAAAACTCTTGCTTTCCATTCAACTAGGATAAAATTATTTCAAAATGAATATAACTATCTCCTACAAAGGGCCATATCTTTAAATAAATAGTCCCACTGGTCTGAGCAGGCTTCCCATGTGTTCAGACCTGTGTTTACTGACATCTGTGTAAGGAGGCTTTGTAATTAGTATCATTGATAAGTACAGCTAAAACTATTACTTGATTAACACAATGCTGCTTGAATCAGCAGGTATTTGCGCTTTCAACATCTTTTTAGTCTGGATCCAAAATGTGTTGAGAAGCTGTCAAGGGAAAACTGTGCATCAGAAAAAAGTACTGTGTAGAGTAAAACACAAATCATCAGGGACATGAAATTCTCTTAGTAAAAATTTATGCAAATCCCATGCATTGCTTAGATTACTTATAGAGCTGCCACTCTCTTTGGTTAGATTGAAACTCATTCACTTTTTATCACTTCATTGTGGTTCTTAAATGAAAAACTTGTCATATTTTAATGTCTCTATGTACTCTTCAAATAAATATTTCTGTGGCTTCATTCAGATGTACTGTTTATCTGTTTTGGATAGACATGTTAAATAAAGAATTAATTCAAGAGCATCAGTAATGGATGACAATTAAAACTGAAGAAAGGCCAATAATAAAATAGTAAACACAGTTTTCTTAATCTTTGAAAATGAAGAAGAATAGTTATAATGTTGCAAACACTCTTCTCACAGTAATTTGAAAGTTTCAGTTACATTTGAAGATGGAAAAAAATGGTCACAGATATTTCAGATTAAAATACCTGGCTGTCTCCTTGTCCAAATTTACAGAGAGCCAAAAAAATAAAAAATTCAGCTTTGGTTCTAAAACACAGGTGCAAATGCAGGATGCAAGCATATGAATTAGTGTTTCAAAGCAAACTGGAGCAAATGTGGCATATAATTGATCATGATGATCTCTCCATATTAAATTGGAGATCAAAGCTTCTAGCTGCATCCTCACGTCCCAGAGGTTATGAAATTTTACTGTCTAGGAAAAATATTTTTCATTATTTCCTTTTCAAGGGGGGACAATTGGAACAGAGCTTTCATATCTTCATAGTTTGTGGCTGTTTATCTGTCACAAACTGGCAGTTTATCTTAAACTCATTTTAAGCAGTTGCCACATTCATGATTACGCCACGTGTTTTGATTAATCAACTCCTTTACATTACCCAGCATTAGCAATAACTGACACCTCTGAACCACAAAATGCTGCGCTTAATATTTTTACAGAAGAGCAATAATATATTAGTTAAATGCATGTAAGGTTTAAAAAGAGGAATGGCATCAATGGAAGGGCAAAATAATTGTATAATTACCAAGAATAATAGCATCTTCTGTCACTCTGTGTGTGCACAGCAAGAGGAAGACAAAAACTAAGTAACTCAAGACTTGCTGGGACTGAATTGTCTCTTGTGTATTTAATCCTTTGAGACAAATAGCAGGTGCTCATTCCAGTGTCTTCCAGATGCCTGGAAGAGGAGGTAATGAGCTGTGAAACAGCCTCAGCTTGGCTTATCTACCCAAGCCCAGTGGAACAAGATGCACAAGTCTTGTGCTAGAGAAACTCAACAGTCAAATGGCGTGTGAAGAAGTATCTTCTTCATGAATGAACTAAATTAAGGGACTCCTTCCCTGCTTGTTCCTCTGACAGTTCAGTGCCACTCAACTAACCAAAACTTGTTTTTTGATAAGTCATGAAACCTGGAAATGTAGGCGACAATGGGAAAACACAGATAACAAGAAAATTTTCAGTCAGAGCAAGATGTAAAATAGGATGCCTTTACTATGTATTGGAACTTCTGAAAATATGTATTAAGACTGATGTGGTAATTTGTTTTCATACTTCAAATAATAAAAACGTAACCTATTAGCATAAAGTTAATGTAATTAAAAATGAAACCATATTTTTATCAAACTAAGTATTATTTAATCATCTATCTATTCACAATACCACAGAACACCTACAAAATTTAAATTAAGGTAGCAATTTTACACTGGTAAATAATAAAAACTTTTAAAAGAGCATTTTGATTTCATTTTTCTATTTTCTTTTGTCTACCCACAAAAGAACAATGTATGAAACTGTAAAACACTACTGTTCTTGGGGAATGCAATTTATTTTTAGTTCAAGAAGTACAAGCTTTAAGTTAAATAGTATTTGAATGTTTCCTCAGGATACAGTGATATTCACCTTTTTCTCAGTACAAAATTGAAGAAGTAATCATCATTGGCATGTAATTCCTATTTGATTATTAAATGTTATTACCTACCCTGCTCTGTTGATATAAGGGTTGAGGTAATCTACCTATTAAATCAAAACAATGAAGTGATCGTGATTAAAAATAATTTACAAATATTTTATTTCTATTAAAATCATCCATCAAAAAGATTTGCTTCTATGAATGCATTGATTGGTTTTGCTAGTTAGCAATATTTCACAAGTTTGCTTACTATAATGAACTGTTCTGATTCCTTTTCATTTTGTATGTGGCATAGATCACCTAAATCAAGTCAATGGTTTCTAAATCTTATCAAGATGATAAAAATTGGAGGTAGGAACATTTTTCAGATAAATGTAGAATATTGAGTACTCGTCAATACATATCTCCACTATGATATCTTGACTAGTGTTCTGATCTGTAGAAAATAGTATCAATGTATGCATATAAATGAACAAGAGAGAGTTAAAGCTCTCAGAATTTTCTGTCCTGCCATAATTTTGCTTTAGTTTTAAAAGCAATTAGAAAGTTTCTCTTGAAACTCTGAAAAACATATGCTTTATTCTTTCTCATAATTCTGCATAAAATTTCCCAAAGTATTTTAAGATTTAAAATATTTGATTGTTATTTCAATAAATTGCATAGAATTATTAAAATAATATTTACCTAATAAAATAAAAACTATTTCTTTTCATAAACAGAGGGAAGAGTCCCCTGAGTTCAAGTCAGTTTTCAAAGGGTCTGTGGGTTTTTTCATTTTGTTTTAAGTACTTCTTTGTGGTGCCTTAAATTTACGATTTCTTTTATGAGCCTTTAAACTCATATGTTGTTTATAATCAGACAAAATTATGGTTGTTTTACATTAAATCAATAAACCCAAAGTTATTAAAATCCTCTTAGACTAAACTTCATTGCTATCAAATGTGTGTTGAGGAATACAACTCACTGTGTTTTTAGCATTACACATATCCCTAAATACCATTGAGTTCAATGGGGTTTATGGACACACTTTAAAGTCATCACATACCTAAGTTAGTTTGTGCATAAGGAATGCCAAATAGGAGCTTATTTAATTCCAGAAATGTAATGACTTTCTGCAGCAGAACTTTCCATATTTATGATCCACCAGAGTAAATAATTGTTTTCTTTAATTGTTTTAAAAGATTTTTAGCACTAGAATTCACATCAATAACTCAATGAAAAAAATCTAATATTTTAATTATTTTTCCATGCAAGTAGAATTTTATTAAGCAGTTAGTATCTGATCAGGTTTGTATCACATGCTCTGGGCCATCATTTTCTTCATTTATTACATGGATGCATTTATAAATATGTCTTGAAAATTCTTCAGCTGGGAAATAAGAATTCAGTTCCAAAACACTCCATATCAATTCTGTCTGCACAGAAACTGTTAGTAGGCTTAATACAGTAGATTTACACAGCTGTAGGAGCTCTGACTTAAGATTCATCTTCCTGAAGACTAACAATATTAAACATTTAAAAAAAAAAAAATCAAACAAGAAACCAGAGACTGTTTATTTTCATCCTAAGAAGTGGAATCTTATAAAGATGGTCATCTTTCATTTAAATCAGAAGGAAGTTTTTAGGCACTTCATTTAAAACTGAAGCAGGTCTCAAAATATCCTGCATGCACATGAAGCAACTCCTGACAGAATTCTCAGAGCCAGATTCATATGCTGGCAGTTTTGTGACACACTTGAACAACTTCTATTTGCTGGTGCTGCCTGAAAGAACTTGAAGAGGTTGTTTTTGAATGTTATTACGGGAGCTCAAATCTCATTATTTTCCAGGCCAAATGTAAGGTGATTTCTGAATAGAATAAAAATGAATTGCTGTATTAATTTGCTGATATCAAAAGAGCTGCATTTATTAATTCAATAACATAATCTTAAAATTAGGCTTCAGAAGAGAGAGAGAGGAAAAAAAAATATGCCCTTGCATTCTATGTGTATGTTATGGTGTTTACAAGGTCATTTAACATGTGTTACTACTAGCTCAGAAAGGGCTATTTCACTCTGATTTTCAGTGTATTAACTGTTAACATTTTTTCCTTTTTGGTCTTCACTCAGTAAGTAGAAAATATTCCACTGCATCTGTCCATTAAAATTGAAAATTATAATTTTCCTTACCTTCTTGAAATAGTGACAAATTGCAATTCATCATAAAATATGTTTAATTTTTAAAATTCCAAACTATGAAGTAATTTTTCAGAAGTTTTTTGCTAATATTTAATTTTAAGTCTTTCCTGAGATCAAGAGATATCTCCAAAATCTGATGATATTTTGATCTGAATCTGAATAGATAAAAATATATTAAATATGTAGGAAACCTGCATAAAAAAATGCTCAGTCAGAAGCACAGGTCTAAGTTCTTCTTTTATTCTCTGAAATCAGAATTTTAACTTAGTAGTCCCTTTTCAACCTTGTTTGCTAGAAAATATAAAAAATAAAAGTTAGCTAAATCATTGCTTTATCACATTTTCTTTTGCACAGGGTATTTTAGAAATCCTACATATCAAAAATATTTTACATATTTATTAAAAAATCCAAAAGCAGTGGAAAAGTTTTTCTTCCAGAACCACTGAAAGTATTTCAATCAGTCCTAAATTTTGCATATACAGTCCTCAAATATTTCAGGTTGAAAAGGACTGCAGGAGATCTTTGATTCAACCTCCTGATCAAGGCCCTATACAGCAAGGTCTTGAAAACTGCTAAGGACAGCTGTACAAATTCTTGAGGCAGATTATGCCAATGCTTAGTTATCCTCAGTGGAAGTTTGGATTCTGTCTTTTTTTGTTCTTTGTTTTCAGTTCAAATAGTTATGTTTCATGAACAAATTAAAATCTACATAAAAATGAGCCATGGTAATCATTAGGGTGATTCTGCTGAAACATCCTTGTGACATGATACATAATTTCATACTTTTTCACATCATATGATTTATTTGACTTGGTTGACTTGGTATAGAACGGTTTCTCAGCAGGGGCTCATCCACAGGAGGTGTGCAGTATTAAAGATGTCTTTTTTTGTGTGCTGAGAAAATTCATCTCAAAAGTCAGACCAGATATTAGTAATATGATTTTATCAGTAGATAAATATGAGGCATGTGTTTGGTGGGTGACTGGATGCTAGTAGGGAAGCTGCAATCAAATTTTATATTTAATGGTTTCCAGTATTTTCACCCTACACTGATATTTGACACTGACCAGAAATTTATTATTATATGTCACCATTAAATCCATGGCCCCATCTGCAAATCTCCTTCAAGATATGCCTCTCTGTTTACCAATCTTTTACCATGGAAAACATGACAGACATAAACCTTTGAACATCCTCGTGTTTGGCAATGCTTTTCTATAGGAAAATATGTTTAACATATATGGATAAAAGAACTTACTGTCAACAGTCAATATTTAAAAAATCTTCCAGTGGGGGAACTTTCAGTTCCACATCCAGTGGAAGGATATTGGTTTGTCTTGTAATATCATCATAAATATTACTCTGGATAACATTTGACGTTTCTGCTCATGAAATATTTGCCCAGTTGATCCACATGCCAGTCTCTTCAGTCCTCTTATAGAAAGTGATATAACTATAATATAGAAAATTTTAGGCTAATTTATCTCACAGCAAACAGTAGCTGCTATTCATCAAGTGGAGAATATTTTGCAGATACTATAGTAAGACTCAATATTCTTATGTGTTCACAGCAATGCATGAAAATAATCTGCACATTTTTATATATTTTGTTACCTCAGCCTCTCCTAAATTTTGTTTGTCTTCTGGACACTCATTGCTAAATTTATAATGAATTGTTGCACTAGGTGTTAGTCAGCAGAGTAAAAGAGACTGGGAGTGATATAGGAAATAAAATTTATTTATGAGGTCTTCCCTTTTTTGACAAAAATTTCTTGCTTTCTAAGTATGCTTCAAAGGACATTGAGGTGATGGACTTTGTGCAGAGGAGGACAACCAAGCTGGTGAAAGGTCTAGAAAACATGTCCTGTAAGAAGAGAGTGAAGCAACTGGGGTTGTTTAGTCTGGAGAAAAGGAGGCTTCTGAGGGATTTCATTGTTCTCTACAACTACCTAAAAGGGATTTCACTGTTCTCTACAATTATCTGAAAGTGATTACATTGTTCTCTACAACAGCCTGGAAGGAGACTTGGTATCTTCTGCCAATGGCCTCAAATTGTGTCAAGGGCGGCTCAGATTAGATAGAATTTTCATTGTTCTTTGGAAGAGTGATCGGCACTGGAATGTCCAGGGAGGTGGTGGAATATTGAATCTGGAAGAATTCTAGACCTATCTGGATGTGGCACAGGGGATATGGTCTGGGGGTGATGATGGTAGTGCTAAGTTGAAGAGTGGACTGGATGATTTTCAATAGCTCTACCAACTACGATGATTCTGAGACTATAACACAGTCATGGCCAATGAAATGGCAGTACAGCACCTGTTTGTTTGTCTCTCTTACTGAAGGAAGGTGATGCCTATGAAGTCCCATCCTCTCAGATTGCTCTCCTCAGTTCACTGTTGATTATGGGCCTGAATCTGCAATGGTGTCCATGGTTCTCAGGCTGGAAAAGATTGTTTTGCCTGACTAAACTGTGAAGAGAGCACTTTACATGGAATTCAGAGTTATATACTAATGCAGTACAGAATCTGGGAAATATGACAGCTAAAACTTAAGGCATCAAAGGCACCTTCCTCTTTGCTGAGTATGCGGGAGAGGCTCATATGAGATGACTGCAGAATCTGGACCCTACACAAATACTTTCCTTTGCTTTTGCTCATGGCCGTAGTAAATTAAACAAAACTCTGTTAGCTTGGCAGTTTCACACACCAGTAATTTACAGCCACCTCTAGGGAGCATCCTGCACAGACACAACGAGTTCAAGCACAGGGTCTGGGTAACTGAAAACACATTGTGCTTAGGAGATAAATATATGCATATATTGCTCTACGGGGCTGGTATGTGGTCAGGAACACGTGCTGGTCTTGAATAGATTTAAAGAGTTTTTGGCCACAATGCAGAGTGGTCTAAAAAGTGGTAGCAAAGAGTGAAAAATGCAATTTATTCTTCTGTAGTTCCTCATAGCTGCAAAGAGGTCATTGCTCTTCAAATGCTTATTTACGGAGAGGAAGAAGGGTGGTGATGATATTTTATAGGCTTGGAAGATTTAATTAGGAATGTGCATCTGAGGAATATGTACTTCTTTAGCTTGAGTCTTAAAATTATTTGTATTCTAGTGTTTATATGAAATTTTCTGTTGTCAGCTATTCTAACTGTTCAATTTCAGTCTATGTGGCATCAGAGGTTCATTTTATAATTCCCTGCTGAAAAAAGTAAAGCATTAGTTAACTAAAATTCTGTTAATTTCAGAGTATTGTAAGGCTGTTTTTATTTTGTTTTTTTGAGATACCAGATACAAGCTGTAAATAAAGAAGAAATAAAAAAGTGTGTTTCCATCAGTTTCTGTAAAATCTCTGGTATTATACTGCATTGTTACAAATGTTTAAAGGGCTGAAAACCTGAGTGGAATATTTTCAGTGGTATGGACTTTATTGTATTTATCTGTGATATATGTTTCTCGATTCATTGAAATACCCAGCTAAGGTTCTAACCTCATGGAAATCCTGGTAAAATATGAGAAGGCTACCTGCTGGTTTTGTCAGAGCTGGGGCACCCCAGGTACCATAAAGAGGATGAAACCCCTGCCTGTTTAATGCTCAAAAGTGAGAAGGAAGGGTGAAATGATCTCCTGCCCTCACAAATGCAAAAAGATCCTTCTGTACGAAGGTGTCTACTGCTGGCTCACATCTCTTGCTAAATTCAGTGACAGTTCTAGCTCCAAAGCTGGGAAGTGCCCTCAGCAAGTCCTTTCCTATTCCAGGCACTAAAAATACTTATCACTGTTCTCGATAATAATAACAACATGTAATTCAGGAAATAAGAAAATAAAGATAAATATTTCATTCAAATACCCAGAAAAAAAAAATAAGTTGGATTATGATGTGGACATAAAGAGGGGGTTGTACGCTGTGTGAGTTGATGTGAAATATAGCCTTAACACCTACTGCCATAGACAGAGGGATTCCAAGGATCATTCCTTCCTGGGAATCTCAAATCTGACAATTC
Source organism: Cinclus cinclus (assembly GCF_963662255.1). Lineage (NCBI taxonomy): Eukaryota > Metazoa > Chordata > Aves > Passeriformes > Cinclidae > Cinclus > Cinclus cinclus. The sequence continues at coordinate 105,443,738 of NC_085047.1, forward strand.
ACCCATAAAACACACCTAGCAGGCCATGTGCAGGAGGGAAGGTGTCGAGCCCCTTCCCAAACATGCAGGGCTCTCACAAGCCAATAGCCATTTTGTCCCAAATTACAGTCTACAGTGGTGATCATTCGGCAGAACAGCACACTGCCAGCTATTCTAGCAGAAAAATAGGCAAGCTGAGTTTGTAACTGGAAGAATTTATTTCTCAGGGGCTCAGTAATGGCCTCCTATAAATGTGAATCTCGATCTAGGCTTGTGTCAAATTTAAGAGCAGTCAAGTAACCCGGGGAGATAGAATCAGCCATTACACAGCTGCAGGTAGGAGCATGACCACAGAAATTGGTGTGGTTTGATTAGATTTGCCTAATAGCTTACCTGGTGTGCTCCTGAAGAAATTGGATGGTCTTTTAAATGGAAATCAGAACTTTTTTCTTCTTCTTCTTCTTCTTCTTTTTTTTTTTTTTTTGACTCTGCTTAATTATAGGGTTTTCCTAACTTCTATGCAGTGTTGAAGAGAAGTGAAAAGAGTTTGTTATTTTCAGGACCTTGTGTGTTCAGGTGCTACTCTCTTTATCAGAAAAAAAAAAGAAAGAAGGAAGGAAGGAAAAAAGAGTTGAATGAGAACGACACTACAAAAATTACATATTTTTCACATTTTTAAAATTTTTATGAAAGATATTTTACAGTATTAAAGAATGATAATTCTTAGAAAAATCACAATTTTTTCAAATTTACAGTAGAAGTTGGTTTTTTTTTGCTTTCACATCAATGACATATGACTAGTTTTTCTGAACATTTAAATTGAGTTGACTGAGATATTATTTTCTCTTTCAAATAATCTCATACATTATTCTGACTCTTACTAGGATCCTTTCAGTTTGTGAAAAAATGATAAAATATCTATTTTGATTCACTTTGACAGGATGGAAATTATGATTCATTAGGAACTTTACCTGTCTGTTTTACCTGTCCTTTCTCACTGGAAAAGTAAAACTGAGTAACTTTGTGTCTAAAGAGTTGCAAATTATAAATTTATTATTAATTAGTCTCTTTTTTTTTTGTCTTCCTACAACCAAAACCCAATCACAAATATCAGAGATGCTTAACATATTTCCGCACATATTCAGTGTGATATTTGTTAATATCTTTGAATGTGACTTAGAACAGATTATTCAGGGAGGTTGTGGAGTCTCCATCATTGGAGATATTCAGACTCTACCTGGACATGGCCCTAAACAACCAGCTCTAGGTGAAACTGTTAGAACAGGTGAAGCTGGACCAGGTGATGGCCAGAGGTGCCTTCCAACCTCAACTCTTCTGTGATTATGAATATACAGATTGGAATCAATGGAAATAAAAGAATAATAATTTTTGTCCCACTCAGATCCACCTTCACCCCACCTGCACATTTCTATCTCTGCAAGTAGTTGATCAAGTAAGGCAAAATCAAAAATGGACATTCAAAATTTAGTCTGTTTTGGGAAAGGAGAAATAATCCTACTGTGATCCACCCTCGTACATCACTGTGACTCCACTGAAAGGAACAGAATTAAAATGGAGAAAAACTAATACAATACACTGATAAATAAAGCCTATGTGTTTATAAGAGGAAATTTATTCATATCTTATGCCTTTCATAATTGATCATTACTCAGAATAAAATATCACACTGAAAACCCTGTGGATGGAATTGATCCTCTGGCTTTAACTGTGTTGGATTTTCTCTGTAACTAATAGATTTGAACTCTATCAGCTTCTTCTTCATTCCCCATTTATTGCTTTTTAGTTGTGTTTGCCAATTCTGCAGTACTGTTTATTAGGGCACTCTTGTCCTTAGTGTAGTACCCTCACTGTATCCTACAGTACCTAAAACATCTCTGAGAGATTTATTGCTTTCCATGGATATGCAGATAATTTAGCGGGATTATTTTTGTTTTGATTGTGGATATATATAATGCAGTTCTAAGTTTCATGTGTTCAGAGTAGTGTTTCCTACAGTAGATGAGTAAATGTGTCGTATTATTTTACAGTTGTGTATAGCTGGAGTACTCAACATTTCCTTGAAATGCACTAGCGGGAAGGGACATGATTTTAAATAATATAAATGTCTAAAAGCACAAAAAAATGCTAAAGGACATTACCACTTTTGCAGATATAAGGAAGAAGAAAAGCTGCAAAATATATTGAAAAGTTTTAATCACTTCAAGAAAAGCTCTGATATTTTTGAATATCAGAATACTTTTGAAAAATATTTAAGGGGAAATAACAGCCACCAGAAAACTTGAAACTTGTTTTTTTTTCCCTCTGTGTATTGGCATTTTGTCAATCCTTTTCACTTGTTTTCCTACAGCCTATAGGCTCTTATTTTGTTTAACATACCTCGATAGGAAAGCAGGCTTTTATTCTTAAAAATTCCTTCTTGAAAATATGTATATTGCTTGCTCATTAATTTCCATTTTAGCAAGAGTATGTTCACATATACAATAAAATCATAAATTAAATTAATTTTTAATCTTCTGAAAATTAATTACCCTTCATTATCTGGAAGTTCTGTCTCTATGAATGAATGAGCAAATTATATTTCCTGTAAGTTATTACAGGACACTTTATTTTGGCTGATCCAACCAACCAGCACAGTCTTCTAGGAGAAAGAGAACATTTCTTTCAAAGCTGAAGATAAAACATCTGCCAACCCTGCAAGAATTAGGAAGAGTTATTAAGTACTAAGGGTCTCTGATCCCGTGCAAGCTTGAACCTGAGTGGCAAATAGGGCCTTACAAGTTAAATAAAGGGTGAAGGAAATTGATACCTGTTCAGCAGCTTTAAAGCACACCCCTCAGGAGAAAAGGACACTATTTATTCTGATATATTACATTAATTTTGATAGGAACCACCAAAACTGTGTAACACTGTGATTTACTAATCTTTCAACTTAATTGAGAGGTTTTTTTCCCAAAGAAATCGGGAATAATACAAGAAAAGTAATTCTTCTGATATTCGAGCCTACTAATCAATTTTATTAGAATGTAAGCTGAAGTATTTAGGAGTGTTCAAAGTGGTTTATCTTTCATCATATCGAAATTAATGGTGAAAAAGCAGATTTATCCACTGTGATGCATAAGCGTAAGTGATGCCCCTTTCAGGAACCAATGTCAGAATCAGCTGAATCAAGACACTGATATGAGGACAGTAACTCAGCATTTCTCCTGAGGAGGTGCACTCTCACACCAAACTTTTAAAGCAAATGGTGATGCTGATTTGCTGCTGTCACAGAGGGGTGGAGAGGAAATAAAGCAGCAGAATCAGTCCTCTCCTTGCACCAGTACTGTGAGGGAAACTTTGGGGTCTAGAGGTTTCTGAAACATGAGCTTCTGGGTTTTTCTGAGTGTGGAAAATCTTTCTGGGAGGCGGGACTAGCTGTACACTGCTCCTGGACCATCGAGCAAATACACACAAATATGTACAAAATGTATTTTGTGTAGAAAATGCTCAGGCAATGTATCTCCAAAGATCATCTCTTGGAAAGCCAGGTTGCAGATCTCTTTCTATCTGAAATAAATTCTAGCTGAAATAAATTGATTAAAAAAAAAAAAACAAACAAAAAAAAACCAAAACTAAACCAAACCAAAACCAAAACACAGGTATCAGAAGTAAGAGAGCAAGTAATTATGTTTCTAATTGTGTTAAAAAGAACTCCAAAACCTTACTTTACCTTTTGCTTCTATGTATGTGTGAGTATGGTTTGTTCATATAGAGGAAGACTAAAATGTTTTGAACTACCAGAGAAGAGAGACTGAAGATGAACCAGTTACATCAACTCATACCTGCAGGAGTCATTTTAGTGGAGAGCAGTCAGCCCTCAGATCAACATTTTTTTGCCTAATACAAGGTATAGGTAGCACTGAGATCTTAGGTCTCTGAAACTCAGATCTACTGGATAAATTTTCAGTCATAGGAAATTTGAAGAAAAAAACCTCAAATTATTTCCCCTCTCTTATGTTATCCTGGAACAATTTTCACATGGTGCTTGGTAAATAATTTACTTCAATATAGTTTTTCCAGAATTTTCTATTTAGGAAATAACTCAAAATTGCTCCAGAGAAGGAAATTGAATCCATTTTTTAAATTTATTTATTGCATAATGCTTTAATGGGCATTGGGGAAAGGTTTCATTTTCTCATTTACCTGGAGGAGTCTGAGCTCACTTTTTTCATCTGACATTTCTGGCCATCACAGGACTCAAAGTTCTATTTGTAACAGCTGTAAAATTGCAGACAATTTTAGCAGATCTATTTGATCCTGCCCTATATAATTTGTCTAATCAAGTGATAATCTAGACTAATTCATAATTGTAAACAAATACAATTACAATAGCATAAGTGTCCAGTGTGGCAAAAAGCACAAAAAGAGGAACGTGATGTATAAAATATTTTCTAAATTTCACATAGAATTCTGCAGGAGTTGGGGACAACTCCCTTTGATAATCAGATCACAAAACATTGCAAAGGCAAAAGACATTAAAATTGCAGTGTGCAGCTGTGTACTTCATTTATTATCTATCTGAGATGGAGGTGAGAATCCCCAAAATACCAAGGACCATAATCACCATGATCATTATTAATCTTTACTCAGCAGCTGCACATAAGCAGACACACACACACGAAACTTTCTTTTGGCACCTGGTTAAGCCCTTGTGTTGATTCAGGAATTGGAGAGAAGGCTTATAAGCAAGTAAATAGAATAGTTTCAATTCTTCTAAATATGGAGGATTTTAATTTGCCTTAAGATGGAAAACATATTTAATAGTTATGGGGTTATTTTTATACAGTGAAAAATTTACTGGATGTTCTATCATACAGCAGGTATGAGATAAATTGCATATTTATTTATTATTTTTATAATTTAAAATATACCTGGTTCAAGATCAAAATAAAAAATTCAGTGAAATATGGGAAATTATTTTTAGAAAATTTTAAGATTGTTCCAAAGAGGAAAGTTAGGATGTCTGTACAGAACAGATACAAGATGGGAAGAAGTTAGTGTGCATTTGCTACCAAGTAAAAAGCAAATTCAATCTGGAAAACTTCTTGAACATAAGCAACTCCAAATTTTATTTTAATAGATTCAAACAGAAAAGAAAGCTTCTACTAAGGTACAGAAATTCATACTTTATCGTGTAGGTAATTAGAAGGATGAAAAAACCCTGAAACCATGCAGAGGAAAAATGAAATTGAAGAAGAAAGTTTACCTATCCTTAACTTCTTGACACACATCTGCACAATCTGTATTTGTCTGGTGAAATGTACGATTTGAAAAGAACTCATAATTTGCACATGAAAGAAAATTCAAATCTTCTCTTTTTTCCTCCCTTAAATGAAATAAAACAGCAAGCACCATTTACGGAAGAACCTTAGGTTTTTTTTTGTTGTTTTTTTTTTTTTCCATTTAGAATTTTTATTGATCTCTGGAAAGATGAGGCAATGATTTTTCTCCCTATGACAGCAGGTCCTTCCTTCCAGGGACACCAAACTCAGATGATGAACTTAACCATCTGAACCAGTGAGTTTATTTATTGAAAAGGAAGTCTGATGGAAAATTATCTTTGGAGTACAACTTGAATACTGTGAGCAATACAGTCTATAGCAACAGACAAAAGTGGAACAGCTACTGAGATTTTGTTCAGCAGTCATGCATTTTTAGGTAGTTAGTAGGGATTTATGAACTTGTAGTGACAAAAATGCTTCTATTGATTTGAACTACTCAAATATCTCATTGTAATACCTGTGGAAATCAGGAAGATCCTGACTTGGGCAGCTAAAACTTTTGGCTGTTCAGGGATCTCTGCCTCATTTATCTCTTTTTGTTTCTTAGAAAAGTTGAGGGGTTTACCTGTAAAATGGGGAACACAGAAGACAAAATTTCATTTTCTAATGTTGTGCTGCCACCCGAATGAACATAGATGCCTGAGCTGGAACTCCATCAATAAAAAAAAAAAAAAAAAAAAAAAAAAAAAAAAAAAAAAAAAAAAAAAAAAAAAAAAAAAGTGAAATGGAATTGCAGCCTGAACCTCTTTGATAACACGTTCAGTGACTTTGGGATGCAGAAGCACAGGCTGAGAAATCTAACATTTGATTAAAGTGTTCTCTGCAAGGTTTGCCTGGTCCATGGATGAGCCAGCAGTCCTTTGATTATGTGACTGTTCAGTGTAGTGTCATGACTGGGGCGAAGGCACTGAGGAGATGATGAGTGGGTTTGGTGTAGGAGAATAAGATGGGGAGTTGATCCATGGAACTATGGTATTGTTATTTTTTATTATTTTTGCATATTTTTATTATTAATAATCTTTGTGATAGAAGTGCTGGCTGCTCCAGAGAGCTCAGCTTTGGTTCATTCTGCTGTGGTTACTTCTCACCTTTGGATGACTTTCACTGGCACCTTGCTCCTCTCCAGCTCTCAGAATTATTTCCATTTTTGAGCCTCCACTCTTTTGCTGGGGTTAGCTTTTTGTTCTCTCTGAGCGCTAGCAATTCTGGCTGTGTTGTGTTGAATTCCTCTAAATTTATGACAAATTTCATCATCTTAGAAAGCCAGGGGAAATTTTCATAATCATAGAGAGTGGAAGGAACAGTCTGCTTCTCTCTTGACCATAACACAGTTTCATTTGAGGGCAGGATAATAGTGACATCGTTGCTATAATTTATTTACATCAGTGTGAAAAACATAGCTTCTAACCAAATTCATGGTGTGACTCTCTTCCAAAGAATAGCCAAGACACTGTCGGAAAATGAGGGTAAAATCCTCCATGAGAAGTGTTCAGATATTTTCACTAAGGCATTTTGGTGGGTATACATTGCTAGAATTTAGCCACTATTTGGTATGTTTACAAGAATGTGCCCCTTCCAATGACAAGGATTTTACCTCCATAATGGAATATCCTGTCCAAAGAAGAGAGAGAACATCCCACAGCTTAAAGCATAAAATAATCAATAGCTTAGTGGTGGAGGTCTTCCAAAATGCAAGTGACCTATATTCTTGCTGGATACTGACTTGAAAAGAAGCCTCACCAGTCTAATCAGTGTCCTGTAAGATGCTCAGGTGTAGCTACACAAAGAAGAGAAAAAATGCCCACCTTTTCTCAACCTAGTGGGAGTTCAGAGGGACACTTAGTGCACCTTTAGTGCAGTGTCCCAGCTGGTTCCTGCTTACTACCACACTCCTTGCCAAAGTCACTTGGCAAGATAAGAAATGTATCTTCTACAACTGACAATTTAGGACTCTATTTACAATGAAACATCTGCAATTTAGTGGTAAAGCATTCTGTATATTCTTGGAAGCCAAACTACCCGTGTGGTGACAGGCATTCAAGGAATTTGCCATTGAAAATGATTTTGCAGTGCCTAGAAGTGTGGTATAAGAGCTTATGTGTCAGAATACTTGGAGTCAGTTTTACCACTTCAAACATATAAGGGGAAAATATTTTAATATATTATATATAAGAAAGGAAAATATTTATGAAACATATTCTTTTATCATTAACTCTTTATATATTGCTCTTTTCTATCTTAAGGCTGAATAAGCATCATTTGCCTTTTAAAAACCATGTTCGCTTGTTGCTTCTTCTTGGACTGTGTGACATTCCACAGTGAAACGACGTTCAGATAATTTTCTCTCTACTCTTCCTAAATTTCTTAAAAATGTCTTTATTTTGTACCCTAATTAGCAAATTCCTTGCCTAAGACCTTAGCATGTGCTCCCCTTTTAAAAGAATAAAAATATTTATTTTGAAACAGACTTTACAGGGAGTCTACTGTGAAGTCTAAACACACCAGAAAACTGATTTGAAGATAGGTTGCCAAGAATCCTCTAAACCTGCTTTGTTGTTATTAGGGAAACCACCAAAAAAACTGTATTTTTGTTTTGCTTTTCACTGTTTGAACTGCACAGAAGCAGGGTGACATTTAACCCTTCAACCTTCTAAATAGAATAAAGAGGGGGAAAAAATGTATCACAGAAAAGATCTTTGCAAGCTGCTCTCAAAATTCACCCTCTTCCTATGACTATAATGGCCAAACATTCCCATCCTATAGCCTTCCTCTTCCAGACCTTCAAGGTGTTTTGTGCTGCAAAATCTGGATCTTTACTATTTTACCCAAGGGGTATATTTTTTGAGGTACTGCATTTTGCTTTCAGCAGGTTTACAGTTTAGCATCACAGAGATCAATGCTGGATGAAAACAGCAGGCTATCTCTCCATGGATAACAAAATAATTCAGGGATTATACAGTGCCTTGTCATCACAGCACAGCACAGGTCATTCCCACCATTTATCACCACTAAAGGCAGGCACCTCAGCAGCAGAACCTCGTGCTCTCATTTGTTTTGGTAGTAGGTATCACCTTTGACTGTGCAGCCGAATTTCAAACTATCATTACAAAACCATTACAACCCCAAATGGGACATTGTGAACCTATGCTTCATCCAGAGTAGCTTTCCTGAGCCCTCACAAAGATGAGAGCAGCAATATCAGTAATGTAAATAAACTGCTGTGCCAAGCCATCGACATTTTTATTGTGGGTTTCTTCAACCCAGTGCTTCTTTTCAGCCTGTCTGTGAGCACAAAGGGAACTCCTTTTTACACATTGAGAGACTGGGGAGACTGTGCAAAGCTGCACCAAAGGTGCTCCTTTATGCAGATCATTATTGGTGCCATGCTATTCATTCTCCATAAGGCACTTTGTTTTGAAATGCCTTGAAGTCCTGAACCGTAGAGAACTCTCCCTTTGAGAACTCTAGTACCTGCAAAATCCATGAACCAGTCTTTGCCTGTTTTAGAAGCTTCACAGTGAATTATACATCAGATTTCTGTTTGTGTAAATGTTTTATACCACTCTTCAATTGCATACACACTTTTAACTAAAAATAGTTAAGACAGACTAAACCTGATTTAATGGATAGCCAGTGACATGTTATTGACATCACAAACTTCTGTGGAACACGTATTATGAATTTTACAGGAAAAAAATAATTTTCTTCTTTGAGTCTGAAACTTTAATTTACTGACTCAACATAGTTCTTAGCGTCTTTTCAGCCAACTTCTTCTAAATGGCTCAATGTCAACCAGAGGGGAAAAAATAATAGTCTTTCTTTACAGAAAACCAGAGATTTATATGTCTGTATCGAACAGAAAAAGCTATTAAATTCATCAACATGTTTCTTACTCAAAGCACAAAGAGCAGCATCACCCAAAGAAACTGTTTCATCACACTTGCTTAGAAAACTCTAACTCCTTTCTTATGAAAGTATGTTGATAGGATTGCAGTAAGAAATCTAAAATTTATATCACATTTCAAGCCAGGTAAAGGACCTACCCATATCATCTTAAGGAATTAATGCAGTTTGTCTGTCTGTCAGTGTACTTGCTTGAAGAGGGAAAGTTCTGCAGAGCCTTTTTATAAATTAAAGATTTTAGTTTTCCCAGAAAAATTATTTATCCAATTACACACCATGAATTACAATTTCTTTGGGGAAGATCTATCTGCATGGAAGCTACAGCTTCTTATAGCTGTGAACTCAGCCTCATGAATTTTACGTTCAGATTCAAAATCAAAGGTCATGTAAGGATTTTGGCTGGGGAATGCCTACTCATTGAATTCTGCGAGTGCCTTGGAGACAAAAGCCAGGACATAAAGTAGGCCAGACTCTGGTGCTTACCAGCATTATCTAAACATCTGAGCACATATATGTGATGGAATGAGGCCATGCCTCCATAAGACTGATCCTTGTAGCGGTCAAATAAATTTACAGCTTTTACTGACATGTAAGATCACTCCTCCCGTGGCTAACATAATCCTGCTGTGTGGCACAGCAGATTTTTTTTAAGGGTGAGTTTTCTATTCCTTCCTCAAAGAGGGACTCCTCATTATGAACTGTTCTTCAAAGAGACTGTAAGGAATGTACCTCCCATTCCTCTCTGGTCCTTCTGCAGGATGGTCCCTGGTGCATGTTCCCACTCACCTCATTGAAGGAGAACATTCAGCAGAATGAGGTGATGAAATAGGCTCCTGGAAATGGCATTGCACTTTCCAGATTTGCAAAAACTGTCACTAACCTTCCAGGAAACTTCTGTCTTTTTATTCATTCTCTGTGTAGGATTTGATGAAATTCTTGTGTGTTTTCAGCTACAAATATTTTCTCTTACTTTTGACTTCCAAAGTGTCTGCAAAACTTTCTGTCTCCTTAGTCAAAAACAGCACAGGAAAATATTCAGAGAGAGAAGAGGATTAGAAGCAGAAATGAAGTAAATATTGTTTCATTCCATTGAAGGTGGCAATGTATTAAACAAGGTAGAAACATGTCTTCTTACCTGGAAATATGAAAAAAGATGTATGAAAAGAAAGTTACCTTTTTCATGAGAAAAATAAGTGTTTTCTTGCTTGCTATTTTCTGGTTGTGCCAAATGCTGAGAGACAGTTAAAAAGACAGAAGGTATTTACAACTCTGATGGAGGAGTAGGTGTTGAAAACGTGTGTGACTGCAAGCATGATGTGGTCTAGGCTGCTAGAGACTGTGTGAAATACTGTGCAAAGCAATGGCAGAGCACTGCTCACCCAGCTCTGCCAGCTCAGCTCTGCTCCTGACCGGCACTGATTAACCCCTGGGATGTGCTCTGGGCTCTGGGTTCTGCCTCAGGAGGGCTCAGTTATCCTGCTTGAAGAATATGATTAATATTTCTATCCAATTTTTCAAGGGGGGGGGGGCAGGAGAAATGGATGAGAATAGATATGTATTTATTTCCATCTGATTCAGAAAAAAAAGATCAAGGAGGAAGGGTTCTGCTGGGGGTAAAATGTATCCACAATGCAGCAGGTTTACTGAGGGACCTAAAATGAGATCAGATGCTTTTAATGTAATTGAGAAAAAAGACATAAACTCTTTCCTGTTATGTTACTTCTGTCACTCAGGTCACTGCAGCAATAACAAGATACAGAGGAACTGCATGGAGCCTCCAGTCCCAGCCTCTGCCACATAAAATGTGTTCATTTATCTGACACCAGGATTTTGAGTGCCTGGCATGTGCATATAATCTGTGATAAAGATTCTGAATACTTAAGACTAAGGGTTTTAGGGACAGTAAATGACCAGAGCTCCTAATCTGTTGAAAAATTTACAAGCAACAGACTATTTTTAAATGCTTGTAATATTTTCGCTTTACGTTTTTTGTGCTGTATTTTGTGATTGTTTCCAAGAGCTGAAAATTATACTTTTCTAGAGAAGGCTTAACATGGACATTTTATCTTTCCTGTTTGTCATTATTCCAGCTGCACTGAAACCCAAGAATATCCTGCAGTTTTTTTCCAAATAGATAAAGATAATTTAAATTAAATAATCAATGTGAATTTTCACATACATTTCAACATTTATGTAATTTTGGAAACTTTCTCCTGTTTTGTGGATATTTCCCATAGCATTGATAAGTGTTGCAAATGAGGTGTCATGGCAGGAGCTGTGCAATTCAGTGAAGCCTTAAAAAAAAGAGATTAATTACCCATTTTACTTCTCAAACTACTTTCTCTTTTCTGTCCCCTTGCTCAGTTGAGTGCTTGCTATTTTTCACTGAAAGCTCTAGGAAAAATATCTACTTAATTTTAATAGAGAGCTCAGTTTGTTTAACTGATATATATAATCCTTGAAAGCAATATTGCCTAACTTCTGGAGTCAGCTGAAGGGCTGCATGATAATACTCTAAATATATATATTTATCAGGAGCTTCCCATCAGCTTTTACCTCAGATGATCATGGCAATAAAATATTATGTTAGATTTATTTTCTTGAAAATACATACACTCAAAATGGTCGGCTCGAGGAATTCACATAAATAATTTTTAACATTACTTCAATGGTTAAATCCAAGCATAGCTGCAAGTGTAGCCACCTTCGAGAGAATGCTTCAGATGTGATTTACAATTCATCTCAAGTCCCAGGAAAGCCATCTACATCTGGTTTTACCAGTGCTTGTCCTCCTCCAATGCTCTAGTAATCTTGACATAAACGTTTGATAAAGATTTTAGCAAAAGTTCAGATTTATCAGATATGCGTTTATTTCAGGGATATTACTGTTTTAAAATGTCTACTTTGCATAGAGTTTTTATGAGTTACTAAGGTAAATCTTTTTTGGTTCATTTCTGTTTTAATTTAAGGAATATTTTTAAGTGGATTAAACATCCTTTCTGTAACTCTACAGACGTCACTGGAGTCACATTAGGGACATATTAAAGCTGTTTGTCTCATCAAGCGTCAGGGAAATATTCTTGGAAAATGCTTGGAATTCAATGTCTTTTGATACTGTCTGAATATTAAATATAAATTCCTGCAAAAAAAAACCTGGCCTGGCAGTACTCAGAATTTCATATCAGTGGATAATATGGAACCAAGAACTTAAAAAGATGGAAACAAGGCAGAAATATTATATAAAAAAACCCTAATAAATTAATAATTTTGAAAACAGAAACTCACAGTCTTTGTGTTACTGTAGTTTTGAGGAATTTTTCTTCCTTTGATACCCTCCCAAAGTATTGCATTTAGATTTTTAAAGCTTTAAAAAGACAATAAGCACAAAATTAAACAAATGAGGCTGGTTTTGAGTATCAGGAAACATTTTTGCACCTTGTGAGTGACAGAGCACTGACACAAGTTTCCCAGGGGTTTTGTCTCCATCCTTGAGGATATTCTAAAGCTGTCCAGGCAGGATCTGGTGCAACTGGCCCCAGGAGACCCTTCTTGAGCAGGGTAGTTAAGATCAGATGATCCCCAGAGTTACAATCTCATCTCAACCACACTTTGATTGTGGGATTGAAGCCAAAGATGATCCTAAACGAGGCACTTTGGCACAAATCTCTATTGCCTTAATGTTTCCTTTCCAAGAAAAGGAAAGTGAAAAGGACTTTGCTACACAGGTGTGCTTTAACATTAGATTACAAGGTCAAGACTAATTAGAAAGAAATAATAAATTATTCCTTGAATTTGCATTTTTTCTTTTTTTATTTTTGGAGAACATGAGCCCATTAGAATCATAGCTCTCTTAACATTCAGTATTAACTGATTGTTCTGCCTCTGATTTTGTACAGAAAATTTGTACTGAGCCACATTATTTCGACACTTTCATTAACCATTGAGATTTCTATTGCTTCAAAACTGCAATAAAAGCATGTTTCTTGAAATCAGCTTTGTAACCTGACAGCACAGGAAATAAAACCTACAGTCTTTTACTTTAAAATACTGTCTCAAAACCAGCTTATGCATCTCTGCATTTCCTGTTCAACAGTTTTCATCATAAGACACAGCAAAAATGTCTTCTTTAATTCTCTCATTATCTCACACATTTCTCCTATGGATGCTGCATATGAACTGCATATATTTAAGAAAACAAGGTCCATTTGGGGACTGTTTTTTCCCCAAAAAGTGACAAAAAATTTTATTTTCAAAATGCAATTTTTTCCTGAAACTCTTTACTCATGATCAATGTTTTCTCTACTTTTCCCCCCTAATCTCCTATGCTTTCTGAGTCTACAAGTTCTCGTGTTCTGCTCTGCCTTTGATGAATTGGAATCCTGAAGGTATCTCTGGTGATGAGAAAAGGAAAGCTCTATTTCAATAGCTTTTTCATTGAAGATATTTCAACAGCAAATGCAATTGTATACAAACAGAATTAGTAGAATAGAAAATTTTCCTAACATACAACAATCTTCTGAAAAATTAGCATGTCTGAAATTGTTCTAGCAAAACAATTTTAACTGGATAGGAACTTGCTGAACACATTCTTGCTCATGAAGAATTCAAGAAGTTATTGAACCACACTATTACCAATGCTTGCACCTCTGTCTTGTAAAAATTTAGGAAATGGAGTCCCCATTTTCTTGGTTAAATGCAAACACAGATAGCCCTGGGACCACTGAGTCTACCCCATTGTACTTGATGTATTTTCTCTCTGTCTAAGAGTCCAGGAGAATTTCACAGATAATATTGCAGAGTAACAAATTTGGCACTCCAGGTCTGGCCACGTGAGAACTCCAATGATCACAAATGCACAAATAGGGTGGTAGTGACACAAAAACTCTGGCCATGTTTACAGTCCCAGATGCACAAATAACATGAGTTACCCTATAAGCCTGGGCACATTCATTAAGATTCCAGATTCACAAATACTGCAATTTATTGATTGGTGTGACAGGATTAGGTTCAGAAATTGCAATTGTTAAGTCCACTGATATCAGAAATCATAAGCAATAATATTACTGCAGAATAAGAGTTATCCAATAAGCATTCTTGTGTGAGAGGAGACGGGTACATCCTTTTGACCTCCAGAATGAAGTACACTCTCCTCTGACCTTCCTCACCCTTTGAATTCCCCTTGAATTACATTCATATTATTTTCATTGAGAGTGGTGAGAAGAAAAATTTTCATTTGTTATAATTTCATCATTAGGTGGAGTTTGAGTGACTTTAATAATACATGTAAAACATGTGCAGGTTTTTTACTTCATTAAAATATCCAAGGCCATAAAAAAATCAAATGTATTTTCAAGTTGATGAAACATGGCTCAGCCCTCGGTTGCTGTTTGGGTCATTCCTTTGGCTTAGATCCCATTGCCCACAGTGATTTGAACAGAACACGACCACAACCCCTCAGTGCCGCTCCATCCTTTGTTTCCTGCCTCTCCCAGGGCAGTACACCAAAAAAGTCTCTGCTCCTAAAGTTTGCAGACAGGTTTTTTTTTTTTTTTTTTTTTTTTTTTTTTTTTTTCTGGTGAACTAGTGCCAACATGGCACTTCTCCTTGCTGAGTTTTGTCTTTCAGTATTTTTCCACAATCTCTCCCGCTGAAATGTTCCTATTATCATTTGTGGTTGTTGTTTTGTTTTTTTTCCCCAGGAATCTAAAAGTTATTTCAGCCAGATGAGAGAGGAAAACAGAATACACAATAGCATTGCCATTATAGCTCTTGCTTTTCTATTAAGAAAAACCAATAAAAGCTCCATTTGTGTCCTGGTTTTTGCTTTATTCCTGTCACCTCGTATCATTCTATAGTCTCAGTTTGCTTCCACTTCAGTGGAGACTGGATTAAGAAAATGCTTGAGAACTCAAATGTTGAGATTTTGGCAGTTGTCCTTCAGAGGAAGAGGACTGGTCCTGTGCAGGGCCAGGAGCTGAATTTGATGATCCTTCCAACTCAGCTGATTCTGTGATTCTGTGATTCTGTGATTCTGTGATTAAGGGCAAAGACAGCTGTGGTTGCCTGAAGTGCAAAATAAAACGTGCATATCATAGGGCTGGAATACAGGTTACTGTATGAACGATGTGACATGTTAGAAAACAGTTACTTAAATGGAGATTTGATTAAATATTTGGTTTCAGTTTGATAATGTGAGCAACAGCAAGTGCACCTTTTCTGGGTTTCTAGTTAGGAGAGGCTCAGGGGAGCAAAGCTGAAGCACTTGTTTGGTGTAGTCTTATATTTACAAGGTGCTATGTCCAGGTGTTAGGATACTATGTCCAAATCTAGTGTTTAAATCCCATTTTTATAAAAGGAATAATTTTCAGCTTCCTGAATCTGAGCTTTGGCTCTTCTCAAATTTTGAAATTGATAATAACCTTTCAGATCAGGAGTTGTCTATGTTAAGTTAAATATTCAGTGTAATCAGTCAAGGTCTAAGGCCTTTCCTAGGTATTTAAAGCCTTTTATATATTTTCTTTACCAAATAATTTTTGCTTTTAAGCATATTAAATTTAGGGCATATGAATTTCTTAGATTTACTGTGGTTTTTTCCAGCTTTACCTGTTGCCAAATCACAGCTGATCAGATAAAAAACATGCAAATATGCTGTAAAGCTTTAAGTTATTTATCAAATGTTATCAGGCAGCTGAAAAGCATCTTATATCACATCTGCCGGTGATTTTGCCAAAATGAGTATTTACATTTTACTGGCTGCTAAAAAAACAAGCAAACAAACAAACAAAAACCCAAAAAACCAAAACCAAAACAAACAAACAAAAAAAACACCACTACCAAAACCCAACAACTCCAGAAAAATAATCCACAAAAGCACTGTAAGATCAGCACTGGTGGAATTCATTTAAACATCATTTTAATGTAATATAATGCAGTGTAAACTTCAGATACTGCTCTCACCCTCTTTGGTGACTGTGAAAACATTTGCTAATTGCCTCTACTCCCACGATCCTCCTTCCTTCTGCTGAGACTCTCCATCAGAAGCTGCATAATCATCAGTCTTTGAAGTCAGTACCAGTCTGCAAACAGAGCAATTAGTTGAAGCATCATGAGCCAAAGGTGGTAGATGTGTTCCATTTTTGTGACATATAAACAGCATTTCCATGGACTTGCAAAAGAGTAATAATATACACATGGATTTGCTATGTGTTTTTATTTTTTCTCTTTGAGCAAGGTGAATGAATGCCAGCTATTATTTTTTGAAGAGAGGGCTGTCAGACTGCAGAAGCTGGTGTGTCAGATCCCAGAAACCTGACCTACACCACTGGTCATGTGGCATCGAGGATCCACATCTGAGTAGTAGAAATGACATTCATCTGACTGAATGTAGCCATTTTATATGGGAACCATCCATCTGAACTTCCATTTTTGTCAGTGAGAAGAAACAGATTAAAGTGCTTTATTTAAAGTACATACATAAGGGTGCATGGTCATTCTGAGGTAGTTTTATGATGCCAATCAAAGTAAAAATAGTCATTGTATTAATTGGACCTCAAACCAAAATGATCTTGCCTGGGCATCTGGATATAGGAGCAATATTGTGTATTTCTGGCTAATAGCAAAAACCTGGTTAAAAGATAATTACTTAGAATTTTTACTGTTACCTGTTGCATTGCAAAATCATAGACACACTTCAATATTTTGGGAAGCCTTGAATATAATTTTCTTTCTTTTTCAAATCCATAAACTTGAAAATCATGTCAACACAAAGTCTTGTAGCTACAGCAGTTATACGACAAGAGTTATTTTTAAGGTTGTTGCATTGATCTGCTGATCAAGCTCATCAAGGCAACTTTGCAAGTAGTTCCACAGTATGTGCTTCTCTTTTTAATATGTTTAGTGAAGAAAATGAAGATAAATAATAGCATTCAATAAAATAACACTTTTTTTGTATTAAGAATTATCCATTTGAAATGAACGACAAGGATGAAACATAACCAAAGTGACATAATTATGCCCTGGTAAGCCAGTTTTGTTTTATTAATAAAAAAATCTTTAAAAGACAGAGCAATGTAAAATCATGTTTCCACCTCCATTTGCCTTTCATTTTTTATCTTGTGTGAAGTTTCAGATTCTTTTCAAAGACTGGCGGCAGATGGCAGTGAGGTGAAGAATCACCTTTGTTGCAGAGTAGAGGAAAAATGGAGAAAGGAAAAAAAATAATATGCATATTGCTATTATGTGATATTCAGTTCCAACAGACCTCTAGGGTGCTGCCCAAAGACAGCACCTCTTTACTAAAATGATTTACTGTATGCACACTCTGAGCCACAGATGCATAGTTTAAGTAACAAATCTGCCTTGTAAATGTGTTCTGCTGCATCCACTGCAGCTTGGACAATGTAAACTGAATTTGTTTGTGTAGACAGAAATGTTTATTAAAGCACAGCATGTTAAACAAACAGGCTAGAGACATATTAGGCTGCATTTTATTGAACACAGAACATTTTCTGATGTGAATTGTATCTTGAATTTGCAATTAAAAAATCTGGTCAGTGGAAATAGAGTGTTAAAAATCATGGAAAGCTATTTTATCATGTGTGGAGAGACATAGTACTACTGTGTGAACTGTGATGTAGTTTTAAGGTATTTTTCCTTTTTTTAATAAGCAGTATGAAGGTATTCCCTTTCTTCCCCCTCCCCCCCTCCCCATTAAAAGTTCTAAATACAATGAAGGTATGAAACAGCAGTTCAGATGGGTATATGTCTGGTGTTGTCACATAAATGGACCCTCAGTCCAATGGAGAAGGTGGAGTAGAACGCAAGGGGTCATGGTACTAGAGAAGAGAGAAGTGAGGAAATAGGGAAGGGATTCACCTAGTTGCATTTGTTCTAAGAAAGACTGAAAATTCGTGAAGTTCATGTCCAGGAAAACAAATTTTGCCCTGAAATTTTACTTTTTTATCACAAAGTTGGAGATTTTGTTGTTTTTCCTTAAAGCAGGGGAAATGCTCTTCATACGATTTATCTAAAGAACAAATGTTGTACTTTATATGAAATTTACCTCTGCATAACTTCAGGACATAAAATTTCCTCATATTATTCAAGCCTTGTAAGCAGGTTGATTTAAGAGAGGAGCTTTACTCCAATACAAGTTACCCCATACAAGTATGATTTGTGTTCAGTCAAGTGAGATAGTATGGCAAGATATTTAAGGCCACCACAACTTGTAGCAATCAGTCTACATAAACCAAAGCACAGCATCTCTTGCCTAATCAAAGGTAAATGTGCAATCACAGAGTAAAGATGTCCAAACATGGAAACAACAATCTCTCTGTTAAATTAGGCAGAGAGCTCCTCCATCTCCAGTGTGTTTTTGGTAAGTGTAGCAACCCTACACTGACTTTGTCTCATCCCTTCTGAGACACTCTGCACGGCTTATGCTCTTCTGTTTGAGTTTGGAATTTCTCCTCTTATCTGTGCTTCAACAATTATGTGGAGATCTGAGAAATTCCTAACTCATGAACAGAAATTTCTGGGGGAAGCAGGAGGAGTAAGAAGGCTGCGAAAATTCTGGCAAGGACCAATGCAGTAGTTTTCCTTTTGCCTACCTGATGGAGGAAGGGCTGCACTGCAATGCAACACCCATCCAAACTGCAGCTGCCCTCCTGCCCACCAAGGCTTCGCAAAGGGCAGTGGGGAAGACAAAACTGTCCCTGTCCAGTCAGGCTGTCTAAAATAAAACAGTTTAATTTGTTTTATAAGGATATGTAACTTAAGTAAACAAACTTGAATATATATCTAGCTTTCTCAAAGATGCTGTTACCTCCATAGCGAGAAACTTGTTTCTCAGATTAATTTCCCATTTTATTAATTCAGAAGGAAGAGGAAGGGAGAAGGAAAAGGTGTGTCTGCATTAGGATCCAGCACAGACCAAAAGGAATGAATGTATTGAGTGAAACAGGTGAGGCTGAGGATTCACTAGCAGCACTGTTTTGTGGGCAGAGCTGGTTACTTCAAAATCTGTCTGGGCTCATAACAAGAACCTTTTCTAATCAATGTAGTTTTTGTCTAGAATTTGGTGAGTTTGTTTATTTTTTTCATGACTAGTATAATATTGATTATTTCATTGAGGTTTGTTAAAAATCTTCCTGGTTTTACATAATGTTACTGATTGAGAACATCCTCTCATACATTTGAATACATTTTCCTTATGTACAACTTGCAGTGGCTTATTTTTATTTATATGTCTACACTTTCAAGGATCCTTTCAGCTGAGCACTTATTTGCAGAGTAATCCCGGAGGAATTCCCTCCCACTTCCACTTAGCAACAGGTATATATATGTATATATATATATGTTTGGCATTAGAGCCAGTAAAATTTATTTTTGAAACTCCATCTGCTTATGTGGGAACAAACTAGAGCCTGTAAACATTTCTGTGAAGATATATTTCCTTCAAAATGCAGTTTAGAATTTTTTCTTAACAGTATGAAGTATTGCTTTGATCTATTTTTTCATATTTACATATGTTTTAGTAGAAAAATTCATTGCCCAGTATTTGAAAAAATGGAAAAATACCTATTTTACCAGTGTGCATCTATGGTTACTTTTACATCAAGTGTGTAGTGGTTTATAAAAGTGGTTCTAGTGGTTTAGAAAAGGAGTGCACTTACCAAAAAAAATCCAATTACTTTTATTATATTTATTTTTCTTATCTCAGACCAGTATCTGAGCAAACATAATAAATTCTTACAGAGTAAAACTAAACCCAAATACTTGTTCCAAAACCTTTGTTAAAGAGAGTAATCATATGGAGAAGATTGTTTCTACATTTTTGCTCCCAACCTAATTTAAGATATGTTCTACTTAAGAATGGCAAAGATTTTCTGAAAGACAGGGATTTGGTGTTTGTAGCAGAGGGATGTTCAACAGAAACAAAAGAGGGAGTCTAAATCTCCAAAGACATAGAATATAACCTTTCCATGATTTTATATATATTGCATGAGGACATTTATTTCTGTAAGAACTTATTTTTTAAGCAGGGAATTGGGAGACAAGTTCAGATTGCCTGAAAGTCAATGTAATTTACAGAATTTTCTTGAGCCTCAGTTCTAGACACCCCTTTGCAAAACTGAGACCAGGTCTTGCAGAAATTTCCTGGTGCTCAGCAACTGACAAACCACAGAGCTAAATTATTCAAAACAATTTATTAAAAATAAATTATGTAGCCTACCCAGTTTATTGAGATTTCGCTAAAATTCTAGACAGTTTTTTTAACAAGTTTATAGTTAATTTAATATATATTAAATTATATAATACTAATTAATTAATATTTAATTAGTACTAATTAATATATAATACTAATTAATAATAATACTAATTTATATATATTTATATATACACTATAGCTAGTGTATAAATTATAATATAAAATACTTTATTAATATCTGTTCTTTGCTCCTCAGGTATTATAAATCCACCACACTATCACCAATGACTGTTAGCTGTTAGAGGCATATTGCTGAGTATCTAGCTTTATTTGGGGCCATACAAATATCTCTCAAAACATTTTACAGAGTTCATGGTATTTGTTCACACTAGTGGTAAGTACAGCTTTGAAATTGCTAGTTTTAAAAATTTTGATAACATCTTTTGAAAAGGTAAATTCTAGCTTCCAAAACCTTTAAATCATACTTTAATGTATGCATACCTGTTTCAGACTGTATATATTACACTCAAATAATTTATATAGTTCTCTCAGAAATTTGGAAACTTTTAAAGGACTACAATGTCAAAAATTGCCATTTCCACAATTTTAAGTAAGATGTAAGGTGGAAGCTAGGCCAGGATAAATATAAAAAAATCCTTTAAATATATTAGAAGCTGGAAGTATGAGAATTATATTGATTTATTGTGTACAGAAGTAGAGAGACTTGAGGCCAGATTCCCATTTGTATTTTAAAAAGTTAAATGCCACTTATGTCCTATTTTAGTTTCTTTCTGTTCAAAACTGTGTTCCAACCCCTTATTTAGATAGCATCTAACACTGCAGGTGACCAAAAGTCATACAAATGTCACAATTTTTGCCAATAAAATTCCTTCATTCTAATAGGACCAAAGAACCATCTGTGTCATTCTTGACAGTGCTGTGCCCTGTCCCTATCAGGATCTGCACCCTCCCTGTCCCCTCCCTTTGCTGGCAGCCTAATCAGCACCCAGCCTGGGGATAACCTGTACTGATCACCTGGGCACTTGCCAGCACCAGATCCATGCCCTGGCTGAGGAGTTAAAGGTCATCCAAATCCTCCAGCTCCAGCTCTTCCTGCCTAACAGGGCAGCCAGATTTCAGTGCCCCCTTGAAGTTGTTTTAACTTTGCACAAAAAAAATCTAAGTATCTTCAGGATAAGGAGGGAAATGGAAAGTTGATTTATGGAGGGAGTAGGGCAGTGGAGAGGGCATTCTGGTTCACAGACTGAATTTACCTTTTATATCTATATTGCCTTCATGTCCTAAAATTGGAATTGGAAGATTCAGGTTTTACGCAAGTTTGGCAGAATATTTATGTTATGGAGGGATGTATTTACATGAGATGAAAATGTAGCCCAGTAACTGGCATTCCAAGCTTCAATCCTGAGTGGTTTTTTAACTTAAAGACCTTAAAATGATGATGGGAAATTTGAAACAATAAGATAAAATGCATTTTTTCTAAGCAAATTCTTGACTTTTTTTTTTTAAATAGAATTGTGCCAAAAAATAGCTATCAGGGAAAAAATGATATAATTTAATTGAACATTCACGAAGTCCTAAAAATACCTCTGGTTGGTTTATTAAATAAATTATGGAAATGGAGAAGGAAACCAAAAGACAGCCATAAAAAAATGAAGAGATAAAATACAGAGCAAAGACCAATTATTTTCTTTAAACTGGTAAGTACTGACAGAAGGGTGACAATCTTCATGACACCTACAAGTGTTTGAGTTAGTTGTGATAGACTGTGAAGAACTTGAAATCAGTAGAAGGTGTAGAAGGTATAGTTTGAAAAATTCACATAGTGTTTTGGCTTTCTTTTTCAAAATTGTATTTTTTTAAACAGAACCTTGTATTATGCCCATCAAAAATCTGTTTATTGATAGATGTATCTTCCAGTACCTCTTTGTTGACATAAATGTAATTATTATAGGAGTTCATGTGGCATGCTGGAGGATGTCTTATTTAAGAATCACTAGGAAGGATGAGCATGTCAGTAGATTCAAAATTGTCTCCAACTAACATAAAGGATGCATTTATCATCAATGAACTCTAGTTTTAGTTGCTCTCCCTACATTAACTGGCAAAACCGGAGCACTTTATTGGGCTTCCAAATAAATGTACACAAAGTTGTCTTAGAGATAGGAAAGTTATATGTTAAGAGCTACCATATGGCTGATGTAACAGTTTTTATGTGCTTAATTTAGGACATGTATAGGCAGTTAATAATTTGGATATGGAATTATTCATGTTTATTAAAAGAATAGGAAATAAATTTACACCTGCGATTTTTAAAGTTGTTTATAATGGCTGCTGTCCCAAGGACTCAAAAGACATTTTTCTGAGGCAAGTGACTCTGATTTCCTGTTTCTGAATCAGAATGACTCATATTTCATTACTAATTGAAGATCAAGGTGCCCTGTCAATAAAGGCTGAGGAACGTACTGTCAGTAATTTCCCTCACCTGTATGGGCAGCCTGAAATAAACTACTGGCTCCTGAGTGTCTACACTGGTGACAGCCTGTCAACAAATCACAGAATACTCACAGAACTGCATCAGTGGTACTGCTTATGGTTCACAATTTAACCAGCAAACCAAGGGCCTGGGCTGTATGCTGGCTCAGGAGTCCAGCTCACCATGAGCTCAAGCTGAACCTGTGTGAAAGTCACTCAGGAAAGTGAGGAAGGCTAGAGACTGCCAGGGGACACCCACAGGACTGCCATACCAGGGAAGGGGTTTCTTTCATCCAGACAACAACCTCAGTTAAGAAGGAGTACAGTGACTGGATCTAAGCCATTTCTCTTTCACTGTGAGAAGGGTCTGAGGATCTTTGTTGTGGATCTGTTGTGTCATGCGTATGAAATAGGTGTGATAATTCCCCTGATCAATAACTAGTGAGGCAGACTACAGACTTTAGCTAAGAGAGGAAGCACTATGCTGGTATCATTCTGTGTATTTGTATTTGTGTTTGTATATGTTTCTTACAAGCTCAGGACCATGGGCAGAATTTTGAGACATCTTCTGTGAACTCTAAAACTAACCAGCTGTGAGCACTTTCTGGTACAGCACAACAGAATATAATTTTGTGATTGACAGAAGGGAATTCTGACTCCCTGACCCTTATTGAAAAAAA
The DNA here is from genome assembly GCF_963662255.1 of Cinclus cinclus. Classification (NCBI taxonomy): domain Eukaryota; kingdom Metazoa; phylum Chordata; class Aves; order Passeriformes; family Cinclidae; genus Cinclus; species Cinclus cinclus. Next base: position 105,467,344 of record NC_085047.1, read on the forward strand.
TTGAAAAAGACCGAATGGGCTTTAGCGGACAAATCTGTTTCCTCTCCCTTCAGAGGTGAGAAGCAGTGAAGAATCCATTTCTTAAAGTGCAATTAATTTTGGAGAGTGACATGCAGACCACCTGACAGCATGAGCTTGAAAGGATTCATTGATCCTTTTTACTTCTGTTTTGACTAGATGTAACTTTAATATCTCAGTGTTCTCTGAATATTTTTCATATTTCCAACATTAACAGAAGGAGTTCAAAAGGGGCCTGAAACGAGACACTGAATGCAGCACACCAGTCTTGGATGCTTTGCTTCCAAAGCCAGTCAAGGTGTTCAGATTTACCTTAAAGATCTCTAGTTCAAATTTCAGGAAAATTGATACCTGTATATGCTCACAGGAGAACAGCTCCTCTGGATGCTTTACATGGGGAATATTGCATCAAATGCAACATAGATAATTTTCTCCTCCATCATTTTTCTTCAGAATGGTTCATATAGAAATTGTGAGATAAAATATGTATATTAGTCTTAAGCTGAATTCTGCAATCCTAGATTTGTGATTAAAAGACCTTTTTCATTTGACAGTTATGAATGTCAGGGCCACTAAATTCAAACACATTTTATGCAATGCAATTGATAAAGAATTATGATTAATAGTCTATGTCTTGGTGGGGAAATACCCCTAAACTGACTGTGAGAGGTTAATGTGCTGTGTCTCTGGTGGTAAAGAAACCACATGGTGCTTCTCTTACCTAAACAATGAAATTTTCATCTTTGCTGTGAAGAGGTCAAAGAAAATGGCAAGAAATCCAATATGCAGTGGATAATAATCAGAATTAGTAGAGGAGTTGGGAAAAAATTATAGGTTACTTGCCACTGTTAATTGTAGGTTTTGAACCTTTTGGCATAATTCCAGACATCTATGTAAGAAGAACCAATAATTAACCTCAATCAGAACCAAACCATGAACATATGTACTACACACTGTTTGTTGATAACAGGCCAGGCTGTGCTAAGAAAAGAGCATGTTCCAGTAGAATGTCACTGAAAAGAAACAAGGGGTGGGTACATAAAGCATGGCATTCATATATGAGATGGCCTGAACTGCTGCCCTCTTTTGCAAAAGCAAGAATGCACTTTTGATATTTGGGTAATAGTCCAATTACTGTATTGATCAATGCACATTTTCTGGCTCGATAGGTAATCATCATTATGTTTAAAACGGTTTATTTCGGCCTTGACACTCCTCTAGCCAAAGAATTTTACTTTTTTTTCAGCTGTCAGACAAGAAACAGCGTGAGAACTCTGTGCTTGTGCTGAAAGCAGCTGTTCCCAAGTAGATGGGTGAAGGGCCTTTGGCAGCCATAGTCAGATGCTATGAAATTGCATCCAGCTCTTCTCATGTTTTGTCATTACCACTAGGTAGGGATGACCTTTACAAGGCAGCAGGTTTCACTGCAGTGCTAGAAAAACAAGGTATGTATGCAAGAAGAAGCCCCTGCAGTGAAAGTAGGGAACGAGGTTTTCCATTGTGTGAACTCTCATTTGTTGAACTGCAGAGAATCACGTATTTCTTTTGACTGTGTGGTTTTATTTGACATTTCTGAACAATCAAAAAAATACTAAAGCATGTGCAGACCTAGATTTGTGAAAGTCTTACACATGCTCATGAAAACTTAAAAATTAGATTACATTGTTATTTAATTGCCTTGTTCCTACTTATTAAATCTTATTATGAACAAAATATTTTATATTAAAATTAATTTATAGTAAAACTTGGTTACCTAACTTCATTTTAGTTTACACATGTTCAGAAATTCTTGTCTTCCCTGTGGTGTGTATAGAAAAGGACCGAAAATAGTGTAACTCATCTGTTTCTAACAACAAAGCTTTTTTGGTTTCTTACTCATGTTTTAATGCCTGATTGTCCACTGTTTATCACAGGAACTTTGAGATTTCTGAGAACTTCTTTGGATGTGACCTTTTTATTTTGTGTCTATTTAAATGCAAATAAGCTTTCCAGGATGTTTCATTCACTATGAATGAATGAGACAGACATATACAATTAAAATAGCTAAATAAATATGACTAGAAAAAATAAAATCATAGAGATAGATCACCAGCTGAAGTATTAAGGTGCAATAGGGCAACTGTAACCAAACCAAATATAATTCTGGGGCTATTTTTATTTTAGGGTAAATTCTGAGCTCATTTACTTTAGATATGTGCTTACTTGAATTAATTTTATAGGTCTAAAAATTATATACTAAGAGAATCTCATTCAGAGGTGAATCAAGGCAAGCATCAGCAGCAGTATAAGAAAGAAAACGAGGTCCTGTCTAGACAGACATCAACATGCACCCCGTTTTTGTTCTGTATCTGCAAATTAATCCCAGAACCCTTTATCTGTTATGTGTTCCTGCTGCAAAGGACCTGGCTCCTTTGAGTTACTGACTTAGTGCCAGTGAAAGCTCTGGCTGTGGACTGTGGTTTGTTGCAAAAGTGTGTGCAATTTCATAGCAGGCACCTCCTCAGGAAATAAAAGATGATGAATGAAATCTCTTTTGTAGGATCCGGTGAATGGGTTGGCCTCCAGACTGTGTCTTGTTTTGTTCAGGACTAGATCAGTGGAATTTGAGGGAAACTGAGGGGGATTCTTGTATCCAGCACATGCCAGTGTTGGAGTTGCACAGTGCTTTGCTCTGTAGAAAGCTTACATTTTTTAGTTTGTGTCTTTCACTTCTAGAATTACAGTCTGCCTTTTGTTTTGTATTTAACCTGACACACACATACACAACCCCAGACTGCTGTGGCAGTACCTTTTATTTTTTTATCCCAAAGTGTTGTTAGCCTCACAGCATCATGCTGGAGGATTCAGGAAATATTATCTCATCTGTAAAGCTGGGATGTGTAGGAAATGATTGCCACTGAAATGTGAATTTTCCTTTTCCAGCCATTGCTTCAGAATTTTTAGTTAATAACCTTGTGCTAAGGAGCACATAAATCTTAATAGATAACTCTAGTAGAAAATAGTGATATAGGTGGCCAGTAAGCATTTGCTGATAATGCACATGCAGAAAGCTAAACAGCCAATCGAGTGCAACATCTGTGCCTGATAGAAGCAGTCTTATACTGCATTGCAACAGTCCTGATGAAATCATATTGTTACTGTGGAAAAAATATTCAGAGGAACATCTGCAATGGAGAGTAGGAACAGATGAGGATGAGCTAGGGCAATCCACACCTGTTATTTTATTGGCCAATAACTTTCCCTTTCCCTTTCCCTTTCCCTTTCCCTTTCCCTTTCCCTTTCCCTTTCCCTTTCCCCTTTCCCCTTTCCCCTTTCCCTTTCTTCTCTTGGCTTGTTACACAACAATGCTTTTTGCTGAACACACTCATGACCCAGGAATAACTCCTTGTCCTTGTTTAATACATGTTTTTGAAGACACTCATTTTATCTTAGTTGACTCTAAAGACTGTGAATAAAATAAACTAAAAAAAATTCCCCATAAAAAAGGAAATAAGTAAATATTTTCCTTCCAATACTAATAAGAAACATTGCTGTGACAAAATAGAGCAATTTAGGCACTTACCTATATCAAATATCAGGATTCTCTATTTGTTTTTTTAAGCAGATAGTCAATATCAACTGAGATGGCACAGCTGTATTTTCTTATAGTTTGGCTCATAGATTGAACAACTAATTGTTGTTTAACAGGACTAATATAATTTGTAGATATCAATGAATATTATAGAGCTTAAATTATATAAATGTATTGGTTTTACATCCCTGTGCACTAATTACAAGACCTTTTATGATTTTTTTTTCTGTTGTTGTTGTCCTAATATTAATCCTACTGGTTTTACTTTTTTGTTCTCTATCCTACACTAAAAGAAAACCTACTCCTTGATGCCAGGCAGCTGCCATTTTACTGAAAAAATATCTGTGGTCCCTCTTAACATATCATCTCCCCAGAAGAGGTTAAAATGCATGAAAAATGAATCCAGTTAGGATTGGAAGGTGATTCTATGATTGTAGTGCTACTGAGGAAAAAATAAAGAGAGGAAATTTTATGATCTACCATAAATCCCTCTTTCTTTATTCCCTCTGTGCTGCACAGGGTGGGAGGAGGTGGAATGTAGAGGAGTTGAGAGTGAAGGAGTACAAGTAAGTCTGGTAAGGAGGGATGGAGAAGGGCGCTTTTAAGGATTTTAAGGGTTTTAAGGTTTGTGTCTGTTTCTTACCACTCAAATCTATTTTAGCTTACAAAAAATAATTTTCCCCAAGCTGAGTATTTTTTGCACATGATGGCAACAGGCAAATGGCCTCTGTTTTTATGTTGATCAACAATCTTTCTCATCACATTTTTTCACCCTGTCCTGTTGAGGAGGGTAAGAGAACACCTGCATGGCACTTTCACCCTTAAACAATACTACCCTAAAACAGTTGTTTATGTGATGGAGAAGATCACTCATTAGAAAGACAGAGGAGAAATAACATAATTTTGACCTATAAAAATGATCGTATAGCAGTATTCTGAATGGTTGTAGAAGGACAACTTATGTGGACCACAATGAAGATGTTTCTGTACTGAAAAGTAAAATTATATGAGCTTGGTAAAATTTAGAATTATACAGGCAGAAAAGTCTGTGTCGTTGATGTATTAAATTAGGAGAGAATTAACATGACAAGTTAGAATGACAAAAGTTGAATAGGACTCCAGATTTGATGATGCTGTCCACAGTGATAGAAAAGGGAGCTGAAGTTTTCAGAACAAAAGGCCAATATGTGCTTTTTAGTCTCACTAAATTTTATCAGATTACTAATTATCCTGGATGGGTTTCAGAGGAATAAGGAGAGGTTTTGCACAGGCGAGGTAGTGATATAAATTTGTCTTGTACAAACAAACTCTGAGGATGGAAATATATTTGTACAAAAACTTGCTTTCAAAGTTATAGTCTTCTGTTATTAAGTCAGATAGCAGACTTTACATTATGTTTTTTTCTGTCACTTTAATTTCTGATTAACTTCAACAAATAATTGGATCCATCTATCCAGGAGAGTCACTATCTTTATTATTGTTATCTACATTACAAATGAATTAATTAGCATTCTCATCACAAAACCCAAGTTCATTATCTGATAAGAATAAAATTTCTTCAGATACATCCTGAGGTATTTGATTTGTCTTATTTATATTCTCAGTAGGCAACTTTCTTTCACTTGATAGAGATGGGTATAAGTAATCATGATTCTGCTCATTACTTGCCCCTGATTGAGATTTTATTTCTGTCCTCTGTTACATGGAATCCTTATTTGTTTTCTTCTCCCTTTGTTTAATTGGTTTGTGACTCCTGAGATACAATATACTTTCCATTCTTGAGTATGACAAAGAACTCCTAATTTTTCTAACATTGTTTATATTCAGCAATATATTGAATTGAGAAGCTTATCTGGGTAATAATTAAACAAAAAATTAGCTCATTTAAATATCTATTTGCTGGGATGTGTTTAGCACTAAAGTCATGATGGCCATAATACTAGATATGTACAGACTGCTTAATTGGACAGGGACAGCTTTTGAATTTAGTCTTAGCTTTTCCTCTAATGAATGATGTACTTTTTACTTTGTTAATCTAAAAATTTTTATCCCATCTCTACTCAGTTTAGAACCACTCTATTCAGATACATGCTGCAGCTTTTGCCAGACCTTCACTAATATCCACATATATGCCTCCAAAAGGAAAACAGATTATATTTAGAGTATGGAGAATATAGGTCATTAAAATTCCTCAATAAACCTTTCCCTTTTCTGAATCACTCTACACTATTTTCCTCAGAGCTAGTAGAAAAAACTGTGTTATTGATGTCAGAGGTAGGAGTGCCCTAAAGGAACTCTTTGCCACCACACAGCCAGGCCAATGAAATATTAAAAAGCATCAAGGATTTAAAGAAATAATCTCAACACAATTATTCTCCATCTTATTTCCCCATTTTACTTACAGAGACCCATTCTTTATTTAGTTATTCCTATGAAAGTGTTCACTGCAATTGTGAGACACCTGAGAGTACATGAAAGAACCTGAAGGGTCCTGACACGGGAAGCAGACAGGGTACAGGAGGTGTAGGATGATTTCCAAAAGCAGCTGGAGTCCTGGTAGACCTCCAAAAACCTCCTGTGGTGCTGTATTGCTTATTTTAAGAGAAGTGAGTTGAACCCAGGGTATGATACAGCTTTGTCTTCCAAGATCTGGAAGCAAAAAGTGGAAAATCCAGGGACTCACCTAGAGATATTCCAGATACAAATATGTTCAGTTTATGGACTAGACTAGAAGTGACACAAATGAAAATCAAACGGCTAATATGGACATCAGATCCTTGGCAGTGGTTCTCCAGTTCTGCAGATCCATCCTTTCCATTTTGCATGGCTTTCTTTCCACTTGGTGTAGCCATAGCATCTCAGCTATTGTCATAGTAAGTGGAGATTCTGTGAAGAAAAATCCTCTAGACCCTAGTTCAGCTGTCTTATATGGAAAAAAAAGTTAATTATTGGTCACCAGTATAATTCTATCTTTTTTCACTGAGAGTGTCCTGGTTTTGTATTGCTATCCTTAGTGATACCAGTGTTCAGGGTATGTGAAAGCACCAAAAAGGATTGCATCCAGATGGTGTCAGAAGGATGGAGCCAGATTTTCTCAGTGGTGCTCAGCAAAAGGACAAAAGGCAATAGACAGAAAGTGGAACACAGGAGGTTCCACCTGAATATGAGGAAGAACTTGTTTCCTGTGCAGGTGACTGTGGAGTCACCCTCAGTGGAGGTATTCAAGAACCATCTGGACACAATCCTGTGCTCTGTGCTCTGGGATGGCCCTTGAGCAGGGAGGTTGGACCAGATGACCCCACTGTGGCCCCTTTCAACCTGACCAATTCTGTGATTCGGTGAATATCAAATTCTTAAAGGCCTTTCTGGAAGATTCCTCCCAAATTATCTTATACTGACCAAATATAGCCAGTCTGATTTAATGGCAAGCATACAGCTTGAAGCAGTATAGCTAAATCCTTTTAAAATTGATGGCTACAGAAAAAAAATAAAAATTTTTACATTTTTTTACTGCATACCTTGTTTATTTTTAATTTGCCTGTTAAATTTGAGCCATAAGTAACCTTTTCCCTTTGAGGTGAATTCAATGCATGAAGAATTCAATGTTTTATTAGTTAACCTCTGCTTAGTGGGATTCACTGTGACCTGGAATGCAGTCAAATAGAAAGAGTATTCCTGAATAATGTATTTGCATTTGTAACAGTATGAGGTGAAATGCTGCTAAACTGAAATGGGTACCCAGACTTTAGCAGTGATGAAATTCTGAAACACAGGTTTTTGGGAAAAATGGGTGCAGTGGGCAGAATTGATGAGTTTAAACCTAGAACAATAGCTAATGAAATGGTGAAAGAGCAAAAAAGGAAAAAGGCCATTGAGTAATTCAGTCAATAGAATATTTAATACAGAAATTACCATTTACCTAAAGAGATGAAATTTTCAGTCCAGCAGCTTATTCACTGTGTTTTGGAGTGAACATTCCTGTTTCACAGTCACACCTGGGGTTCCAAAGAGCTTTGTTTGTCAGTCATGCTGCTGACAGCTCTCACAGTGTGCTGGCCAGCCAATTCCTCCTCCCCCCAGACAGAGGGATTTCTCTCCCACACCAGCATCTCCAAGACTCACATATCAGAGACAAGGCAAGGAGCAGGACAGAGAGGCTTCCAAGGCTTCAGCTTGCACTGGGCTCTGCATATGACCAGAATGCATATCCAAGGTGATACCAATTGGGAAGTGCTCAGAAATCCCAGAGTACCAACATAACTAAAGGTTTGTTTGGAGTATTACTGCAACCCCCAAAGGGTAGATTTTGCAGTGATTAGCTCTCTTCGTAAAGATAAGGTAATTTGTTCAGTTCAAGTACATCTCATTTCAGATAGGTCAGAACAACTTGCTTTGCCCAAGAGAAGAGGGTAAACTTTCCAGATCAGCTGGGTATTTCAAACAGAAATGGAGACCTAGAATATGAGGATTTCCTGTCAAGCTGCTAATAAATCTGGCTAATTAATATGGCATCTGGACTAGACCTGAATAGTCTTGGAGCATCTTTGAGGAAGACTTCATGATCTTGATCTTCAGCTTTCTTCAGCTTTTGATGCTCAATGCAACACAGCTCTGATCACAATTTTCCTGTATTTCCTTCAAGAGCTTCTTGACATTCATCAAGTCCTTTAACATTGTCATCTAAAGTGGTTCTCAGGCTGTGTTTGGCATGAGTGTTTTATTTACATAACGGACTGAATTTATAGACCAGAAAGAATTGCACTCCAAGTGAAAAAGAGGGGGGAAATTAAAAGCAACCCCTAAGTTTGCCTCTTCAGTATTGAAAGGATGAATCATTTGTACAGGCATGCTACAACTTGAGTAGGTCAGTAACTGAAAATAGGTCACAGGCAGGGGAAATATTTCTCTTTGCTTGCATTATAATAGCTTCAACAGAGCTAAACAGCTGCTGTAAGCATAGTGCTTACCTATTTAAATCTCTATTAAGCAGCAGTATTGTTTATCTTCTGCAATACCTAGATGATGGTGAAAAAAGTTCTCTTGGTAATTATGACTATATCGCAGCATTCTCTATAGCCTAAGTTAAATTTGGAGATTGGTATGACGGGGTTTGTATAACAAAGAAATGGAAGCTCTTACAGCCTCATTCAGACATGCTTTTGTTCCGTAAAGATTTTCCTGTCCCACGTTCAACAGACAAAAAGCAAATTTTTGCTGACAAGAAATTGAACTAAATCTGCTAGTTCTTTCCCTTGTCACACTATATTGTTGGTTTGAGCAATAATCTACTGACCTCAATTATGCCTGAGTGATGACCTTCTCATTACTGCCATGTCTACAGTCACGAGATGGACAGAAATCTTATCTGTGGATCACTTAATACATATTCAGCAAATCACACATGTTTCAGCACACATCCCATGTCTTTTACTGACACTACTGTTAAAGTAGATAATAACACAGCACCTAAAGTGCTCTTGCTTTGAGGGCCTAGGAGACAGTTTTAATAGGCAGCAATTTATTGGACTTATCCTTCAATATACTCTCTTTAGCTCTTCTTTAAAAATACCACTTTCTGTGATGCATAAGCATCTTTGTCTGCTCATCTTTCCTAATAATCACTGCTGAATTTCAGATATGGTCTTCGTCTTTGTTTTTTTTTTCCATTTCTCTAAGCCTCTTCCTAATTCATTCTCGCATCTCAATTAAGAGTCAAATCTTCATTTGATTTAAACCATAATAGGTTAGGAATTCTGATTAATTATTAACAAGACTTGGTCATAGAAAATTAACTTGCTGGGTTTATTTGTCATTTGCACAGATTCTTCCTTCTCTTTTAGATATGTGACAAATGGCACACTAATAATGAAAATGTTCTATAAACAGCTCCTAAAATACAAGGTATTATTGTTTTTAAAAATCAGAGAGTTCAGATATGAACATAATATGAAACAGAACAATTTCAAACTTCAATGTAGCAGATCATTTCCTAGTGGAAAGTGTATGTGAGCAGCTTACCCACAGCCCCATCCTTTCAATATTTATTTTAAATAGTTCTTTGCAAGGCAGGGCTTAAAGAATAAACACAAAGCAGAACAAATTAAATATAATAAGTAATATAACATAACCACAAGAACCGGAACACATTTAATGGAAGAATTAATTTAAAGCTAGAAAACTTATGGAAACTCCCAGTGTGAATTCAGGGAAAGATCTCCATGGACTTTCCCAGAAGTTTAAAAAGGCAGAACTTACGCAGCTCTTCTAACTCTGTCTTTCTGACATGAAGTGCAACCACCCCTATAGACACCACTTATAACACAGCAATCAGATATTTCTTAAGACTTCCATTCTTATAGCAAATTTTGACCAAGTAGTAGATTCAAAATTCCAGAAGAAATGTACAAGGTGGCAATGCAAATTCCTTATCAGTACATTTTTGAAACATGTTAATCAATTCTACATGACCAAGAAATGAGAGCACTGAGTATCCTTTTTTTGTCTTTGCTGGAAAATCTGACTCAGGTCAGTAATTTGAAAATTAAATGAAACAAAACAAACAAACAAAAAAATCCAAACAAGCAAATAAATACAAACAAACAAAAAAACCAAAAAAAAAAAAAAAAGCCCCATAAAACCACACAGATATGGTATGAAAATATTCTATTTTTTCAGGCAAAAATTAGACATATAAATTTAGCTGAACTCAGAAAGAACTTGTATGTTGTGAAAGGACTTGTAGTTTATTGTAAACTTGTTTTTTTAGGACAATTGGAAATCAGTGGTACTGTATACAAAATATGTATGGGCAATAAAACATTACCTATTGCTGAAAAAAGTTAGCAGAAACCTTAGCCTGTATGAGGCCATATCACATTCTAGTTCTCTAATCTGTTGTGGAAGGGACCACTGTGCAACCTTAACAAGCCCTGGCTTAATAATAGTGCTTACAACAAATCCATACAATAGTCTGTAATAAAAATTCCTCCATAAGGAATCAGTCAGGAGAAAGGCTGGTTTGACAGCAGTCTGGCTACAGATAATGGTTCAGAGCAAACCTTCTGGGAAGCTTGTTCTAGTATCAAAGTTTTAATAGAGCATGACCTTGAGTGGAGAGGAAGGCAATTTGTGAGAAACTTAGGGTGTGAATGCTTGCTCAGCAATGCTTTGAAAAGATCCACACATGCAGGTCACACAATGTTTGAAATCTGCAGAGGAAGAGGGAGCCTATATTCAAGCAGAAACATCTTTATGCTTCAACCTAAATAATAGAAATGCTGCATAATGTGCTGCTATTTCTACCATTTAGGATTTTTCAGGTTGTCCTTGTTTAAAACCTACAATTCATAGAAATCCTACCATTTCACAAGGAAGCCCTAATTTTGTGCTTCTGTTTGTATTGTCTTCTGTAATGGATAAATATTAATCTCCAGAGGAATGCCTGCTAGATTTATGTAAGATACCTGGGAGAAAATTTACAAAAGCTCAAGTAAGAGTGAGCAATTTGTTATATATCTTTTTAAAATGCAATAAGGCTTGAACAGACATTGAGAAGAGATTTTAAACAATGGAGAAAGATCTTCCTATTTCATCATAACATTTTAGTTTCAGGTACTCTAAAATACAATTGCATAGTCTACAGATGCTCATGGATTTTTTTTAAAGGTGTCCCTGCAGATCTTAACATTTGCAGTGTCCCTATTACCCTGAGAAAAACCAAACAAACAAACCCCCAAGTATTGGGGTTCAAAATGACAGTGAAAATGTCATTGGACCACCTTGTCTTCACAGGCTGGAGAGATACCTTTTGACTAAATCATACATCACATAAATAGCCATAGTGCAAATGAAGGCTAGGAATACTGCTGAATGATGCAGTTTACAAAGCTTAGTTTTCTTTGTAAGTCTTAAATAGAAACACTTCCTGCACGCTGTTCTTGAAGTATTGACCATCAGGCACTGATCCTAATTTTCTATCTAATCAGGGTAGAGAAACCATGCCTGTAGCAAGTCATCTGTCACAGACTTCCATTAGCAGATTCCAAATATTGACTAGCAAAGAAGTATTCACTTTCCTGAAATTAACAATCTATAGGATAATATACAATGTGTCTACAATAGCCATTAATGGAAAATTGATGAAGATAAATCTAATTTGTAACAAAGTTACTGGTTTGCAAACGCTTCATAAATAAAAGACAAGCTTAACTCAATGAACAGTTCCTAATGAGTATTTCAAACTTTATTGATGCCAAGAACTGAAGTAATACCCTCTATGAAGTAATAATATTGTTTTAGCTGTATGGTTTAAAGTTGGAACAGTTTCCTTGTGATCTTTCAATAAATTCTCCTTATAAAATCAACATGTTCTACAAGTTTATAAGACATACTCTCTAAGTTCAGAATACAACCAAAACTGGGAAGTTCAGGTATCAGCTCTTTTTTTGTTTACAATCCATGTAAATCTAAGAAACATAGGTGAGCAATTTCTGTATATATCAAAATATTTGCATTTGTATTATTACTGATGGATAAGGAAGAGCACCCAATTATTATTAAAAAGGGTTTTTTAAAATATTAATAATGGGAGTTATTTTAACACTGTAATAGAATATATACTTGTGCTACTGAAACCAGAAATCTAACATCCATTTCATTGTTCCTCCTTGTGACTTAATTGTCAATGCTTTGACAAAATTTAATGCTTCATCTTTTGCATGTATTTATGTGTCTATCACTTCTTTAGTAGTTAAGTAGATATTTACTCAATTCACATTTCTTCTGTTATAAATCTCTGGAGATTTTTTGTTGAACTCTCCTCAGTAGTCTCCTCTTGAGACTGAACAAGCCCAGCTTCCCAAGCCTTTCCTCACAGGAGAGGTGCTCCAGTTCCTTCATGACCTTGGTCAGTCTCTGCTGGACTTGCTTCAGAAGCTCGAAGTCTCTTGTGCACTGTGGAGTCCAGAACTGGACACAGCACTCCAGACTGGCCTCACTGGGGCTGAGTGGAGGGCAGGATCACCTCCCTGACCTGCTGGCAACATTATTCCTAATGCCCCCCACATCCCCCATCATTTTCTGCAAGAACACAACTTGTGCTGGAGATCCCCTGTCCAGCTGTCTCCAGGGCCCTCGAGTCAATTATTGTTCATCTCATATAAAAATATAGGGAGACCTACAACAGTAAATCTGGAGACATTAGGATTGCCTGTCATTGGTATCCTGTCACCTGTGTACATGCAAAGACCAAAAATGTGATCATCATCATTATCTTAGCCTGATTATTTATTATGGAAGATGGTGTATGTCCACTGACAGGAGTGCAGAGGGGAAGACTTGGACAACCTAAATGTCTTCTCATGGTTGCTGTTTTGCATTTTCACTCTTTTCAGAAGGTCAAGTCCTTCATCCTACTAGATGCATACATAGTGATCAGACATCGGGCCTTTATTTCATTAGTGCTTCATATACATTGTACCTCATTTTTATTAACAGGAGTTCAGTAACTGTTGTACTTTGGTATATCACTGATCACAATATCTTTCACCATTTCCTTATTTTTAATCTAGCTTTACATTCTTCAGTTCTCCCCACTGCCTTGATGGTTTATGAAAATATATTGCAGGATTCATCAAAAATAAGGTATGACTGTCTGTTTTCACCTTGTTGATTATATTTGAATATCCTTATAATCTTTTTAGTATAACTCCTGAGTCTTCTAATAACAATTCTTTTACCATAACTTAAAGTTATGGAAGTTGTTTTAAAACTCCTTGCTACTGGCTCTAAAATGTGAAAATTAACCCTTTGGCATGGTTTTGTGTATCACCTTTTGTAAGAATATTGTGAACATCAATGTTCTGACAGAAAACAAAACCTTTCTTTAAGTTTTGCATCTGTATGTATATGACTGAGGGAAGAGAGAGAAAATGATCTAGGGATAAAGCAGTAACAAAATATTTTAGGCTTCAATCCAATCTTATATCTATACATTAATTTTTAATCTGAATTATCCCATTTGTTATTATTCCAGTCTATATAGTTTTTCCCTCAACTGAAACCTCAGTTTCCTAAGATGGAAAATATAACTACATATATGCATCTGATTGAAGAATCACAAAGAAACTCTGAAATTTCACTCACTCTTTATTGAATAATTACATTAGTGTAGATTCCACTCTTTCTTTGTCACACTATTAACACACATCATATTTCTTTTACTGAAGTATTGCAGGGCACAATGACATTGCAGCCATCTATGATGTTGCTGGAGGGATCCTGAAATAACAATACAAAGAAAAGCAAATAAATTAGTATTGCAATATTGCACTGTCAGTCTCGGGATGTGTTTTTGCACTACCTCCTCCATCTTCTCCAGGTGTCTAAAACTGCTTTGTCATGATAAGTCTCTACCTTGCAAAACAGCTCACTGCTAGTGAGATGAAATATGAAGTTTCCTTTGGGACTGAATCCACTTTCTCCAATTAGTGTAGCTGATAAGTGTTAACCTATATAACAGAAGGAATAAAAGTGTACAAAAAAAATCCACTCCAAACCCCACCATTGTTCTATAGGTGTTCTGGTTTGAAAGATAGGTGTCTGCTAAGAAAAGCAGGAGCCTTTATTTGAAATGGCAAATGTAAACCCCCTCCCTCCAAATTATTATAATTTTGAAATTAAGGGGTGCTCAGGCAAAGATATGAGAATAGGAATAACAGTTCTTTACTAGGAAAATTGAAATAGAAATACAGTATTATAAAGAACAAACCCAAAACACTGAGAGAGTCAGAATCCAACCTGACACCCATCAGTCAGTCAGGGTGTTGTAGCAGTCCCAGTAAATGGTGGCTGCAGTCCTGGAGTGACAGATGTGGTTCTGTTGGAGAAATGGTCCTGTAGAAGGGTGTGGTTTTCCTCCAAAGGTTCAGTGATGATGTGGGAAGGTCTGGTTTTCCTCTGAAATCCATTGGAAAAAGGCTGTTCTGATGTTCCAAATCTGTTTTTATCTAGGTAGGAAATGCTGGTTCCTCCCCCTGGATGGATCATCTCCCAGTGGGATGATGTAATTTTATCAGTCATGCAGTGGAGCTCAATGTCCATTAACAGAAGATATCTTCCTGGAGGAAGGATGTGTCATGGAAAAGAAAAGAGCACTGCCTCACCTGGTTTTAACAGCTGGCCCATTAGCAGAGAATATCTCCCATGGAGATAAGGATCACTGCCCCACCTGGGTTCAACAGACAGTGATAGAATACATACCTTTGGTCACATTCTGTATTGCAACATGAGACAATAGGGATGATATATTTTGCTCTAACAGATGGCAAAAACAAAGTAGGAAAATTTAAATTTACTTTGTTTGCATTTTACTGTTAACCTTCTGAAGATGTATCAGCAATAATTGTAAAGAAATCAGTGCCAACTATTGATTTTGTGCTCTACAAGTTTCTTTTTTATTTTTATATTCAAATATTTATGAACCTTTATTTCTTTGTCAACTATTTGAAGATATCTGACTAAACCAAGTATCATTGTAAATGTTAAGTATTGTACTGAGCATATTGTGGCTAGCAAAACATACCGAATAACAAGCCAGTAAACTAGAAGATCTTCCAGAAGGTACTTTCAGATGGATTTAAAAAAAAAAAAGTCTCCTCTCCCAGATTTTCTTAAACACCTTGCTGGAGTCTAAATTGTGTGTGTCAACAGTAAATAGTCATCTATTTGATCTGGCCTGTGCTATTGATGCAAGCAACATCTTACGAGCTTTCTCACTTTTGTTTACAGTTGAAGCCACTATAAAGCATTTCCATCTCTCCTATTTTACAAGACCTTTATCTGTCCTTTTTATTACTATAATTTTCTGTAATAACTATGGAACTGTCATCTTCAAAGGAGGTCTCACCTAAAAGTGGGTTCTTTCTTAAGTGTTTTGTAGAACTAAAAACACAACCATCATGTCCCTACTTACTTAAAGCTTAATTACATTTTTGCAGGGTCTTTTATTTAAAGCATACCTCTCTTGTTGCACTACATTCATTTTATCAAATACAGTTTCAAATTCAAGCTCTAGCTGCATCAAGTGAAAAAAAAACCCACAGAAAATATTACATAACCTGCAAGTATCATGGAGCTGCCTTCTGATTAGCTTCCTCATAAATAATATCCATTGCTACCAGATATACTATAAAGAAGTCCTGTTTTCCTCCAGTTGATATTCAGAAAAAAATTAATTTCCAATGAATCTTTAATTTCTCCTGCATCTCCTTATCCTGTTTTCCTATTTTTATTATATGATATTTTTAATGATCTTTCCACACTATATATTACAAAGAATACATGTCATTTCCTTTGTCATTCTAATGAGCTCCCCATTGGAGTATGATGCTCAGTGCACTGTCCAGACTATGATGGGAAAAGTCCTCTACTATTGGAAACATCCACAGCACCACAACAATCCCCTCAGAACATCTTCCTTCCTCATCACCATTCACTGATTCACTCCAAATTTGGCAGATATGAGACCTTATAATTGAAAAGCATGACTCAATATCAAATAGTTTCGTGCAGTTGTGCTAATTCTCTCTTTAATGATCCATTCTCAGCATTCAAGTGGACTTAAACACATCACATAAAATAGAGACATAATGCAGGATGTGTTTTCTTGGGTGCAGCAGTACTGGAGAAAGGGATAAAGTCTGTTTAACATGTATGTAGGCATCCATCTATGTATCAGAACTACACAGCCATTCAACCAATGTCACCTCTAGCTTCAAAGAGGAAGAATGGGAAAAATAATGTGGAATCAGTCCTTTCTAGCTGGGAAGAGAAGGACTCATGGACAGATACAAAATTCTCTACTAAGATTATATTGTGAAAATTATCTAGTATTAATATATTGTAAGAATAATGGTTATTTCTCAGAGCTTTCTGAGTTATGAACAAAGGATAAAAATGCTTGGTGAAGATCTTACAGTCTTTTTTCGCCCAAAACAAAAACAAATAAACAAACAAACAAACAATACTGCAGCAAGACGAGAAAGAAGTCAGAATTTGTTGCAGTGTGTTTCTTGTTAATAGTATGTTCTGTTATTGCCCAAGCTAATGGTTTAGTCCAAAATTATACCCTCCCACCCACCTTGTCAATCTACCCTGAATAACCTGTCAATCCTGCTTTGTGTCAGCCCCCTGCTTGGAATTCCCCTTTGAAAATCCACTAAAACTTGAAGTCTCATTAGTCCATGTGACCCAGTTTTCCCCCCTACCTCCCTCATTGGACAATGTCCTTGTAAACCCTACCATTCACCCTTCTCCAGAATTTCTCCCATTTGATAAGAATTTGTACCTTCCCCTGGAACCTCTCCCATAGTTAAGGTGTTGCACCTTCACCATTTTTGTCTTTTTGCCCCATGAATTCCCCAAAGTAATAAATCCCTTTTATCCTATGCAAAAGACCTCCCTTCCTACTTGCCTCGTTCAAACACAGTCTGACAGCCAAAAGGACAAGGAGCCATAGCTCGAGCTACATCTAAGGGCTCCTGTTCCCCAAGTGTGACCCACTCCAGACATGGCAGCGTAGTGGCAGAGTGCAGCTCTGGCTGTTGCATCAAGAATTTAGTCACAATTTTTTTTTCCCAATGTTATATTAATTTTTGTTTATTGAATCTCTCTAAAATTAATTATATAAATCCTTTTTGACACATACGACATTTATTTCATTATGGTGTAGCTACTGATACAATTGCAAGCATATCTTCCAGTCTTTTACTATGAAAACCAGTGGAACAGATTTATTGCCTACATATCACAATTATTATTCTTTTTTCTTCTTCTTCTTCTTCTTCTTCTTCTTCCTTTAGTTTCTCAACAAAGCTTCTTTCTTGAAGGAATTTATATAGATTTGACATGCTGTGATTTATTCTCTGTGTCTTGGAAGCCAGAGAATCTTCCTATGGTGGCCACATAGAAAGAGTTCTTTATTTTTTCTTAACATATTACACAGTAGCATACTGGAAGTGCAGAATAATATTTTTTATTATTTTTATTTTTTATTTTTTATTTATTTTTTTATTTTTTATTTTAGTTTTTTTAATTAAGAAATCCTTTTCTGATATATTTCTTCTACACAAATGTATAGTTGCAACACACATCAATTTCAAATGCAAACCAGCGGTCAGGAAATCATTGTTATGGTATTAATCAACTTCTGCATTGATTCATTAGTTGAGTGTATATGGGCACAACTAACAATGTAGTTTTATTTGTAACCAGGAAGACATGATCTGTGTCTAGGACACCACGACTCCCCAAGGTTTAATAACCTACAAATGGCCTACATCTAGATGACTTATCTTTTCTTCTTCTTTCTCTGTGGCTAAAAAAAGCTTTTCATTAAACATCAAACGTACTGTGTCAACATCTATGAAAAGCAAAAAACACAGATTTCCCTCTGGAAAAAGTGCTTCCAGATTAATTTCCAAAGTTTGTTTAGATTTTTAGAACAAAGCAAAGCAGAAAATAATTCAACCACTTCTATGGGTAATATATAAGTATATAGTCATAGTTACTGTGGTTAATATATAAACATATAGTCATAGTTACTAAGGAAGTGTTGGATTAATGTTTTCCTTTTTCCTCCTCCTTCTAAAACTATCAAATTATATTTGTGAAATGAAAACTAAAATGTAAAAAAATAAGGGTTTCTACAATGTGATTTGATGAATAAGAGAGGAAACAGAATTATCTTGGAGAAGAGAAAAAATGCCTTAAACAGATTAGAAATTGTTATTATAAAAAAAATATTGTCTGAAACAACAATTATATATTTGGGGTTGGAATTTCATAATGTTTCAGAACCAAATGTCAAAATTTTCCAAATTTTCCATCTTTGTACTATGAAGACAATGGTGAAGAAAACCAAAAATAATAATACAAAAATCTATTTTCTTTGTCTCAGTAATTTGAAATTAAGAGTAAAACTGCTCTTGTTTCTCAATCTGTAAAGAATTTAATCTCTACTTTATGAAATCTAGAAGGAAGAACAAGCTGTAGACCATCTTGAAGTAAATCTTTTCATAGGGTCAGCTCCACACCTAGTGTGCTTGGGTAATAAATGATAGTGCTGGGGTTCTTCACAAATAAGAAATAACTCTTTAATATTATTAATAAGATGGGTTAGGGCAGACATTGTTTGCACCTCTGGAATGTAGCAGTAGGTCCTTTGCAGTCTTCTGCTCTGTGAATTCACAATATAACAAATGTGTCACTTTGCTGACCTAAACCCACACAAAACGTGTGTAAAATGCCACGAACTTCTCATCACTAAGATTTCTGTACAACCCCATTACTGTGTTGTCTGACTGTGATATAATCCTACATCTGATTATTCTCATATTAAAATCCATATTAAAAAGAGAGACACTGCTCTTCCTGTCACTGAGAAGAAGAAAATGGACAGAGGCTCCAGGAGCTGAAGAGATTTTCCCAGTGTCAACAATTCTGGGATGGGTCCAGAAATTAAACTTTCACCTGAAGAGCAACCAAACCAAAAATTCTTGCTTTACTTATTTATATAAATTTATTTATGAATTTTAACCTTGTGCATTTGAAGATGAATGGTGGATGAAATAAGAAAAATAAAACGAGCAGGAGAGCAGCATAATCAGAAGAGAGAGACAGGTTTTGACGTCATTGGAGCAGGAAGCACTGATGAAGTTATCTTTTGAAGATAAGGTAGAAGTTACTAAAATCACCAGATGAAGGAAAATAATATTAAATTCATGGGAATATCAGAAAAGAGGAAGACTACCAGCTAAAGGGGAAAAAAAAGAGAGGATGAAGACCTTGAGAAAATTAAGTCAGTCAAGAAAGAGTAAATGGATTGAAGGAGAAAAGCTTCCGAACCAAAATCAAATAAATAAGTTGGAAGAATATTTTTGTTCAGTGGGTTCTGTGTCAGGAACAAACTAGAAAGTAGGCAGAAAAGAAATTTAGGCTAAAGAAAGAAGAGAAACTGTAGAAGTTCATACACTAAATGTTAAAATTTAATTTTAACCCTAGAAGCTAAAATACATAAAACGATCAATAATTTCGGCCTAAATATCAGCAAATCTCAAAAAGTAGTTATAATGACAGAACTAATAGATTTGTGAAGAAAAACAGAATTTAATTTAATAATATATTCATTTTCTATTTGCAGGTTGAGTTGCAAGCCAGAAATTAATTAAACCATGTCACTAAAGCCTGTGGATGATAGAAGACTATCAACAATGGAAATAAACTTTTTTTCCATGCAGAAATGTCAGATCTTAAGTCTTTCCTGGAGAAAATACAGATATAAAAAAATCCTTAGCAAAGCTGAAGGTTGTAGGGACCTGCTAATATGCATTTGCTTGGAGAGCATTTAAAAGTAATAATTTTAAAAAATCACAAGAAAATATAAGCTTAAGAGCAAAGAAACTGTTTAGAAATTCTTAATACTTCTAACACTTATTCATAGTGAATATATTTGTAACATCAAAAAGTATTTTTCAAACAATATCTCTTTTACTGTCATGTCAGGATGTATTTTGTGCTGGGGTTTTTTGTTTATTTAGTTTCAGGTTTTTTTGTATGACAAGTATTTCTGTCATCATTTGTTCCTTTTGTTTTGTTTTAAAATTTTGTTCAAGCTTATTTTTAAGACAAAAAAAAAAAAATTTCCTTGATGTTTGTGATGGTGCAGTGGTGATGCTACCGTGAATTTGTGATGTGACTGAAGACACCACATAATGTAAACCTCATGTGAAATATAAAGATCTTTCTCACTCACAAGAAAACTCAATCACAATGCTTCACATGAAGTAAAAGGAGGACAGCATTTCCACAAGTGGAGGGAAAAACAGCCCAACACGGGTAAAAGTTCTAAATTGTTTGATTCACAGGAAAACAAACACTCCTCTGTGAGAAAAAAAGTGTTAGCCTGCATCCTCTGATCTGAAAAATAGCAGGTGTTTTCAGTTTCTATGTATCAAGTACCACTATCGCTGGAAAAAGTATCAGCTAAAATGTTGGCTGTTGAGAGAAAAGAGTGCATAATTAATAGTGTATCTGCAGATTGCTGTTTCTCCTCACTTTCCTGTAGAAATGGTAAATGGCAGGTAATTTTTTCCTTTTTTTTGTGCTCTGTCACCACACTTCCCCTTTGCTGGTGTTTCCTTTCAGTCTGAGCCTCTCAGTCCAGCTCTCAACTTTCCAAAAGTTCCCTGTAGCTCTCTCAACAGCAGCAGCAGCTCTCCTCTGCCTTCCCTTTGCCTCCCCCGTCCTCCCTCCTGCTATGCAGCCAGAGGAGCTGGGCAGTGGCTGGAGCTGCAGCCCAAAGGGGGAATGTCAGTGCCAGCAAATCCCCAGGAGCAGTGGCTGAAGGAGCAGAACAGGACAGGGACAAGCTGGCAGCCCGTACCAGCCTGCATCACCTGCTGTACAGGTCCCAGCTCTTTTCATCTGTCTGCACAGTTCAAGTGTCTGAACTCTGATACTGGTGCTTAGAGTGCTGGCAGTATGTGAACCAGTCCAGAACTGCAGTCCCAGCTGTCCGGGTTTCTGCACTGGGATGGAGCATTCTGAGTGCTCTCATGCAATGCTAGTCTATTGCTGCTTAGCAGTTGGCTGCGTAGAGGTCCCACACAATCCCTCATCTAGGCCAGCATGTCTTAAACATTAAAAAAAAATCCTGCCTGTGTTCAGATCCTGGGGCCCTGGGGGAAAAAAAAAATTCCTTATCTTTCTTTGATCCTTTTCTCATAAGGGAAGATAAATTAGATGGTTTGTCCTAAATCCTGCAGAACTTTTATGCCTCAGTACGATGAAATCTTGTTCATATCTTAAAGCTTTTCCCCCAACCCAGCCATCTCAATCCTAAACTGTATCATATTATATTTCGCAACAAGAATTCCCTATTCTCTTTTGTCTGCCTGTGAAGATCCCTTGCCTTTTTGGGTATCTATATGCCCAAGTCTTCAGAACTACAGAGACTTTTAGTAGAAAGTATTCTACTTTTAGCAGAAAGTATTAAGATAAAATACATATACTGATATAATATCAAGCAACAAGAACCTTCATTCTTTATTTTTATTTTTTTTTAACATCAGGAGACTATAGACTAAAACAAGAACAAAGTGCTTTGAAATTTCGATTTCTTTCAAATAAACAAATACCTGAATAAGGCAGCCATACTTCACACTTAATACCATCTACAAGAAAATTGATTTTCTGACGACTTAAGAAATTGCCAGTCATTATTTAACAAGTGGCATATTGCAACCCAGTGAAATCAATGTAAGAATCCTGTTTTCTTCAGCAATAATTTGCAAGAGCGAACAAAGAAATAAGGCTTATTGCTGCAACAATGATGTCTTTTCAAAGGATGTTGGCACATCATCCTTTGAAAGCAAGCAGGTGCAAACAGGCAAATACTTGATCAGGAAACTGGTACTTACTGGTGACAAATGTCTAGAAAGTTGGGCTTTTTATTATTAGACTGGATTACCAAGTGCTTTGAGACTGCTCTGTGTGCATATGCAATTGAATTGGCATATTATTAATGAAGCTATTGGTGTGAGAGTACTTTATAATTCAAGTCTGTGAATATTAGGCCCAGGAGCACTCTCGAGATTTTTGCTGAGTCAGCACTATGCGCAGCCTGACGATGCATGGAAGGGACTCCCAACACAAACCAGCCTCCTGTATTTTAATTTTCATAGACACATATATCTGTAGGATGTGGAAAGGTCCAGAATGTAAGTTTGTATGTAGTCCTAGTGATTAGCTTGTCACCCATTTGGAATCCTGAGAACATGAGAAATTTTTCAAATTGGTTGCAGTAAGAATCCCAGTTATTCACACAGATGTTCTGTAATCAACTTGAACGCTGCAGGATGAATGACTTCCTGCAGTACCATTGAGTATTTTGCAAAACTAAGAGGTATGGAGGCTTTGAGTTGATATGTGAACAACAACAAACTTTTCTTCCTAATCATTAGTGGATAAATGCCCAAATGTTATTTTCAGACATTCTTCTTAATAAATGTTACTTTTTTAAGATAAAAATAATCAAATTCACCCCCTGTACTGATACATATTTAATTCAGTTTTCTTTCTTTTTATTTTTAATAAATGAATATATCTCTATAAAACTATAAGTCTTTGCTCAAAAAAATTGCAAGTTATGTCATTCACAACTTTGAGACCAGTTGTTGGCCCTCTTACAGCAGTAGGCTTTACAGCAGCTTTGACTTGTTAGAAAAAAGCCTTTTAAAGTCAGCTGATATTACACCACTCAAAAAATCATCTACCAATTAAAGCAAATACGGTGTGAAAAAAAACCCATAAAATTGCTTGTAGTCTGATATTTTTTATCAGCTCATCTGGATTTTAGTTGTGACAACACAAACAAGGAGAAAAAGGAAAGGGCTTCATTAGATAATCTTAAAAATCAAAGTGCCACTTTACTAAAAATGTTTTGAGGCTATAGATATTAGCAGTGGGATTACAGACCAAATAACAGGTAATCATAGCTAAGGTCTAAACCCTGGGATTTATGAATAACACACAAGTTTTTCCTTTCTTTCCCACTCAATATATTGCCCACTTTTCTTTGAGAATATGCAAATCAGATAATGGGTTGTTAATTTTTTTATTGATGGTGAAACCTAAGCACAACTAATTTTAGGGTTTTTTTTTTTAATATATATAATTAAATGTTTTTCAGCATCAGAGCTGATGGGACAATGAAATCTCTCCACAGTGTTTTAGGAGAAAAGATAATTTTAGAAGTCAGATTTTCACCACCACTTTTACCCTTATTTTAGTAAAATAATGTTTTGAAGATCACATAAATTAGTTTCTTTTGCCTCAAAATCATAGAATCATAAAGTAGTTATATTTGACTTCTTGAATATTAATTTAAATGTGTAAAAATCTGAAATGTGTATAAAAACATATCCCACAGGTCTTTTTTTAATGGCTCTTTCCTGTTCAGAAGAAATGAGAAGTTGGAGGTGTACTCTACAACCTGATTGTTTACTGCTTCTCAATGCTCATACAAAGTAAAGATAAAATGCTATGTGGAACACTCACATTTAAATAATTTACTTTGTGTTTATTTTATAAAATTTTGTATGTCTGCTCCCTCTCATCATTTCACTTCACCCTCCTGAAAAGTGTCGTACTCTGCTCTACACCTTCCATCAACTTGCAGTTGTAGAGCAGCACCTAAGAAAGAATGCCCTTATCTTTCTTTTCTGAAAGCTGAACAAGTCAAGGTCCCCAGTCTTCTCTTCCAATTCATATTCTCCAGTGCCCTGACCACCCTGTCGACCTTTCTCCCGTGTATAAATGGTGTCAGTGTGCCTGTTCTCTGTGTGTTTGCATACATTTCCATGTGCACCCATTAGAAATTTGTTCTCGGCTCACTTGTCATTTAACCTCGACTACCAGATTCAGCGACCTGTAATAATTTTCAAAATACATCTATTTCATTCATGCATGATCTATTACAGATTCAGCCTACCTTCAGAGCCAGCCATAGATACATAGTCCTGCTTCTCTGCACCTGCCTCATCAGACATTTGGGAAATGGCACTTGTATTGGCTCAAAGTAGTGAAAAGGGAGGCGTTATGCTGCCTGCAAGAAATTATGTCTGGGGAGATTTGTATTAGATATTAGGAAAAGATTCTTTGTCCAGTGGGTCACTGTACATTGGAATAGAAAAATGGCCACAATACCAACCCTGACAGAGCTCAAGAACCATTTGGTCAATGGTCTCAGACACAGGTAGGATCCAGGGGCTGCCCTGTGCAGAGACAGGAGTTGGACTTGATGATTTTTGTGGGTCTCTTCCAACTCAGCATATTTTATGATTTTGCACTCCATATTTGGGTAAAATATGTAGCTTTTTTTTTGTTTTGTTTATCCATCCATAAAGAACCAGCTCCAATGTTTCCTCCTGTAAGGCTCCAGTGAAGTACATGGGTCACCCAATTACATACCAATTTTGATAATTTCATTCAGCCTTTTCACCTGCTGATGTTGTTTACTTCTCGCTCCTTTCAGGTTGCTGTGGTTACTAATCTACATGTAAGCATTTTTCACTTTTTTCCACCAGTGGATCTCCCCTTTCTTACAGCCAAAGTCAGTATATAAACACTTGTCACTGGCAAAGTCATGGCACCAAGGGAGAGCTCTGGGAACTCAATGTTATCTTCTGCTGCAGAGCCCAGATCTGAATGAGATGTGTTCTCAACAGGGCTCAGTAGAGAGGAATGATCCTTCTGCCTGCTAGTGCCACTCTCTTCAGGGTACACTGTCCATTCTGCCCATCAGAATCCCCCACCCCTGTGGAAAAAGACTCGGGTCCTTTTCCACAAAGCTGCTTTCCAGACAGACAGGCTGCAGCAGGTACTGGTGCATGGAGCTATTCCTCCCCAGGTGCACAACTTTGCATTTACTTTTTTCGAATTTTTGATGTTCCCATCAGCCCATTTGTCCAATCCTACTTGTCAGGTCCCTCTGGATATTGGCCTTGTCCTCCAGCATATCAGCTTCTGCCCTCAAGTCTGTCTGATTCTATTGTCCAGATTTTGAAAGGTCGCAGTTTTGATTTTTGAGAGATATCACCTGTAACCAGCTGCCAGCTGGAGTTTCTATTGCTATTACCCTTTGATCCCAATGGGAAAGCCAATTTTTGACTCACCTCCACTCAAATACCCATTTACTGAGTTCTTATTTGACCAATTTAGCTCTAAGGTTACTCTGGGGGAATATGTCAAAGGCCTTGATGAAGTTAAGGTATACAGCATTCACTCTTTTCACTTGCTCACAGATCTAGGCATGTCAACAGGGTTGGTGAGTTATGATTTTTCCCTCGAGGTAGACATTAAGGATAAACCATCTTCATTGTGTTCCTGAAGTATTTACATGAATTTTTTGTGAACTAGATATATTCCCAATGAACAAACTCTGGAAACTGCCGTATCTGAGGCAACGTGTCAGATATGATTGAAAACAGTAGGAGATAAACAAGCAATTCCTCTTTTTTTTTTTTCTTTTTGATAGCTTCTTACACAAGTGAAAAACCACCTACCTTTTATATTGGTATTGTTATCCACCCTGTTCATAAAAATAAAAGAGGGAAGAAAAAATAAATAATAAATTAGTAGAATTTTTTTCATGTGGACATACTCCCAGTGTCTCATTTTGGCTGAAACCAGTGGTTTCACAGTTTTTAGGATTCATACAGCAATCAAGGTTTAACTAGTCACAAGAAATTCAAGACTTGGAAAATGTTAATACATTCTCATTGATAGAAATCAGATTGTTTTTTTTTAAAACATTAACTAAAGATACAGAAAAAGTGACTGATTTCCCTATACAGCAGAATCTTTTAGATAAAGTTATATTATATTCACTACTAAGTTGTTTCCATAACTCCTCTAGTTACTTATAAAGGTGCTCTTTAGAAATTGAATTTTCTTAAAACTTTTCTGGAATTTCAGGTTCTATTCAAAGCCTACCAAATTAAATGATCAGGGGCTTTGAATCAGACTCATATAAAGTGACATTTTTGGAAAATGTGGGTAGGACTACAAGTGATGGACTGCACAAAGGTTTGATCTTTCTTGAAAAGTAGGGAGATACATTTAATTTTGCAACATTAAAATCTGAAGGGGCACTATTTAAGAACATAGAAAATAAAGAGAATCCAACTTAATCCACCAAGTCACTCTAGGAGCCTTTTTCCTTCTTCTAGAAAGAGAACGTTAATTAAATCTGATTTTTCTGGTAATGGTGGATTAGTCCCGGATAAGGGCCAAATGCCTACTGAGCCGCTTGCTCAGTCCCATCCTCAGTGGGACACAGGGACAAAACCAGGGAGATTGCTCAGCAGTAATGTTGTAGGCCAAACAACACATTTGTTTATTGACAATTAAATAGATTTAGTAATAAGGAATGAAGAAAAACTGTGTTAAAACTCAGTGTCAGTCCTTCACTCCAGACTCCTCTACCCTGCCCCTGAACACCACAGTGAGGAACATGTGTGGTGGTGAGTTAGAACATATTTTTTCTCAACTACTCCTTCCTTCTCACACTTTCCTCTTTTCCAGTGTGGTCTCTCCCACCAGTCCTTCAGGTAAAAATTCTGTTCCAGTGTGGTCTCTCCACAGATTGCAGTTCCTTCAGGAAGTATCCATCTGCTCCAGAATGGAGTCTCTTCATGCGCTGCAGGGAAATACCTGCTTCACCATGGTCCTCTTCGCAGGCTGCAGGGCATGCCAGCTCCAGTACCTAGGGCAGCTCCTCTTCTCCCTCTTTCTCTGACCTCACACTGTAGTTCCTCAGTCTTTTCTCCCCCTCCTCCTCCACCTGTCCAGCATTTTTTTCTTTTTCTTAAACATGATTTTCCAAAGGAAAATCTGTCCTGTCGTTGGCCCAATACAGCCAATGGGAACTGGCACTCACTTCTCCCTTCTCACTGTCCCTCTGCTGAAAAAAACCTTTGCCACCTACACCCAGTACAGGGGTAATTCTGTTTAACCATGCACTGAAGCAGAATGCAGGTTTTCCCTCTGTAGAAGCATCACAGGACTGATGTTCAGACTCAAT
This sequence comes from Cinclus cinclus, assembly GCF_963662255.1. NCBI lineage: Eukaryota > Metazoa > Chordata > Aves > Passeriformes > Cinclidae > Cinclus > Cinclus cinclus. Next base: position 105,494,574 of record NC_085047.1, read on the forward strand.
AGTTGTAGGAATCTCACCTGTCCCCATAGTCTGGCAAGTCTGTCACCTATCACACTGCTTAGAGTGGAAATTACTGGAAGGATCTGGAACAGGTAGACTTTTTGCTCAGTATTTTATGCTAAGAGATTCAGATAGATAGTGGAATTTCAGGAAGTATCAGCCAGATAGGCACACATAGATCTCTATGTCCCTCCATAACCTTGTAATTCAGGCACTAAGTTCTTTAGGACATGGATGAATAATACAATACAAAGCACTGCATTGTCTAAATAGTCATTCCGGAGGCATCTCCACCAGCCAGGCACTTACAAACAGTTATTTCTACTCCTTAATCATTATGGGAAACAAATTCATAGCCATTTCAAAACTCCTTTTTAAATTAAACTCTGTTTTTCAGTGCTTCGCCTGTTATGGGACACTAGTTGTTTAGCTTAAATAAATAAGCCTTAAACAGAATGAATCACTTATTGTTATAATATTTTGTGGTTTAATATGCTGGTTGTTTAGATCTGTTTGCTTTCTCTGAGAAGCTGCATTTGTTGAAGCCTTAGACCCTAAGCTGGGGACCTTCACCAAGATACGCTGTCTGCAGCAGTTGAATACATTTTCTTAACAATTTTCCAGGTAACTGGTATGGTGCTGTGTTTTGGCTTTTGTATGAGAAGAATGTTGATAACACACTGATGTTTTAGTTGTTGCTAAGTTATTCTTATTCCAAATCTAGTACTTTAGTTTCCCAGGCCCTGCCATAGAGCAGGTACACAAAAAACACAAACCAGAGCTAAGGAGGGAGCATAAAAATGTCAGCAGAGCTGCAACTCATCAAGATGATAGCAGTTAATGTCCCACCTGAATGGAAGGAAGAGAAAGAATCTGATAAGGTGCTAGAGGACCCCAGACCAAAAATGACCACGGAACTAAAAAGGTGTGTGGAGGGCATATGAAGGATAAATGGCAAGGGTCTGTTTGCCCAGGGATTTCTTTGTTCTGGGTCCATTTTTGGAGACACCCAGCTTGAGCTGACCTACTGCTGTACCACACTATTAAATTATTTCTTTTTGTATAGAATCTGATACCAGAGACTCTTCTGCAGGAAATTCAGGGTTGAGCCTGAAGATAGAGGAATCCCATCTGAGCACAGTGTATGAGTGAAGAGTCAGGAGGGGTTGCTATTGGATCATTGGAACCATCTGCCATGAAGAGTCTCAGGTCCCAGCAGCTGCAGTCTTGAGTGATGTGCAGCTCCCTGAACTGTGTAATATTGGGGTTGTTTCTCCTCCCTTAACATTGCCCTCCTGCACAATTTCATTTTAAGTTCTGGTTTGAATAATATTACATAGCTGAAAAAAGTGCATTCAAACTGAGTCTTATGTACAAGTGAATGTAAAGTTTGCATATGTAGAGCTTCCACATTTTTTCTTCCACATGTTAGATGGCAGTTTTAAGTGAGAGCAGGCTAAAAGTTTGAAGAAGGAAAATGCACCATTATCTAAAAAAAAAAAAGAGGGATAGAAGAAGGCAGAGAGAAGGAAGGAAACCCAGCTGCATCTGTGTAATAAGGTGTTTACAGCCTTTTTTTCCCTTTAAACAAATTTCACTGCAAATCAAAATTCCCATTATTCACACTGAAGGCGAGGGAACTTCCATTTCAACTTCAGTTCAATGAAACACCCAGTTTCAAGTGTACACCTGTATTAGTTCTTGTTCAGTGAAACAGGTGGAGCTAAAGATAGCTCAACGTAAGGATCCATTTGAACCCTGCTGACTTCACTGAGAAGTTAGTTTGCATTGGAATTGTTAAGTTTGATTACTCACGTTATAGTAATGGAAATCGTTTCAGCTTATAATACTTGGAAATGTACCCCATATTTTCAATGGTGTTTAGAATAACTGAAGTCAACACAATGCCCTGTGCACATTCATCATCTTCAATGGCTTAATATTATGAATAAAAATTAGTATTCTCCTAGAGAGACACTTGTTCATTATTAAAAAGACATACTACAGTTCAGAGTTGCCTTTGAAGATGCAGTAGGCTTTTTTTTTCATAGATTTTAATACTCATTTTTACAGTCCATATTCTGAAAAGTTTACCATTATGTAACATTATTTTTTGGATAAAGATAATGGGATGTACATGACCACTGCACTTTGCATTTTCAATCGCATAAATAATATATTTATTACTATTACCAACCTCCACGTTATATTTTAGATTTCTAAATCTTTTCTCTTCCTGTTCTACTTTGATGTTTAATGCATAACAGATACAGATGATAAAAAAGTGCAAACAAATCACCGCATTATGGAATTTATATGTGACTTTACAAATATCAATTTCCCTCCATCCAGATGTAAAGACTGTGTGTGCATTAACTTCCTTTGTGTGTCATTTCCAGCCTTCCCTGGAAGGCCTACCCGTGCATTCTGTGTCAGTTTTTTCTGGGAGCCCTAGGACAGCCAGCCACTTCTGGTCTGAGCTGCACTATAGCAGTGCCTCTGCTCAGCCCTGTGCCCTGCTGCCCCAATCTTTCTGGCAGGACCCCCAGATCTGCCTCTTGTATGATCACTCTGGCCTTGCCCGGGCTCTAGGCTGAACAATTTCTAAAATAATTTCCCACCTGAGGATTCTGGTTCCACAAAAATGCTGTTTTCCATGGAAACAAGCTGGTTTTTGTGCATCTTTTATGGAAACCAGGCAGACAGGGAGGCTTCCCTTCCACCTCTTGCAAGCCAGCTGGCACAGTGGCAGGTGAGGGGCTGCCTGCCCATGTCACTGGGCTTCATGGTTGTCATGGCTGTCCAGCTGCCCTGCTTCCCACCTGGCAGACTGCCCAGCCGCCTGCCTTCCTGGCTAGCTTTCCACCTGGGTAGCCAAATCCCTGTACAAAAGTTCTTGAAACATGCTCTGTGTGGTTTCAAAGCAATCAAGTTTTCTGAAATCAAGTTAGGCAATAAAGCAAAGTTTTCTTTGTTTCCAGTGAGAAAAACAGAAATAAAAAAGTAGGAAATTGTCAATAAAACAAAACTTGCACTTAGATTACCTCTTTAGTTTTCACAGCAGTCTCTGTGCAAGAGAAAAAAAAAAAAAAAAGACTACCATGGCAACATTACTTGTGTATTAGCAAATATAAAGGACTTTATAAGCCATTTTCCTTTGTTTAGGTTATCTAGTCTTCTAGTCTATTTAGCATCTTCTTTTTTTTATTTTCTTAAAAGAAAAAAAGAAAAAACGTCACTGAAATGTTACAAAGGTTCATGACAATCTCTTCTAGGCTTTGAGATTTAGCGTTGCCATTAAGTGAAATTAGGAATAATTTAGTATATCTTCATGTAGTTTTCTGTCTTTTAGCACCAAGGAATTAGGATATTTATTTTATTTGTTTTATTTGTTCAGTGTTATAGCTTCTATATAACTTACAAAAAAGCATGCACCCACAATGTACAAACACAGAATTCAACTTAGGCAAGGGGAAAGCCCCAGCTCTGAACTTTAATGTAACTCCCAGGCCAATGGGTAAAGGGTGCTGAGGTGGAGGATCCAGATGAAGTTTTTCAGAACAATTAAGGACTGTTAGTGTGTTAGTGCACTAAGGGCACTGAAAATGAGCCTCAGTCCAGGGAGGTTTCCAAAGGGCTGTTATGTGAGCTCTCCTTCAAAAAATCTGTCTGGTGTATCTCATGTCAGAGGTCTCAGCCTGGGCCAGGGTCAAAGCAGAGAGAAATCTGAGATTGCACAGAAGAGTGAGGCCAAACACAGCTTTTCACAGTAAAGAGCTGTGATGGGAACATTCCACAAAGCAGCCTTTGCACACAGACCTCTTTTCTCTGTGGTACCTCACATAAGATATACATTGGGTTGATAAGAGCTTTAAGATTGAATTGTGCACATATTTTGTTGAAGTACACGTGTAAAAATGAAGAAACATATTTTCTGTCTCTTAAAGTAATTATTAATGTATTAAAGGAATTAATGTACAGTTAGAGCAGAACTTAAAGCAGTAATTTATTAAGAAACAAATCCTTGATCTCATGATTGACAAAATTAAAATAAAAATTAATTTACAAATATGTCCTCTACCTGTTATTGCTAACATTTATATATCTGATTCAGACTTTTTCAAATTCAATATAATGACTTTTCAAGTAAAAGGAAATCCACAATATTTCCTGTGAATTTAAGATATTATTAGTAGTATTAGTATTAGCATCAGTATTATCATTAGTATTACATTTTTCTTGGTTTCAATTCTTAAACTTTTCTTATCTCAGCCTATGAGGGTTTTTCCTTCCCCCTCCCCCCCCCCCCCCCCCCCCCCCCCTTATTCTCCTCATCTCACTGGAGAGGGATGGAGGAAATAGTGAGACACAGTATGGTACTTAGTTAGTGTCTGGGGTTAAACCAGTCAACTGTACTAAAACAGTATTTTCTTAAACCAGAAGACAGCAACTAGGACTGGGACAAGCAAAATCTCTGCTGTTTAATTACATTCTTCCCACAGCATTCAATGCACACACAGAATCTCTAAACAAACCAATTATTTATAACATTCATCATGCTTTGGATTTGAACTCCTCTTCCTTGAAAGTTCCCCAGGAGTGTTCTCTACTAAGCAAAGAAGGAATGTATCAGGTGGCTGTTTCTAGATATTAGAAGTAGCAGCACTCTGAGGCAATTATTCAAGATCATGTCATTGCCATCACAAGTTAGCTTCTAGGCCAAGAAACCTAAGAGCTTAAGAAAGTCTCTAATAGTCCAGATCAAAGGTTGGCTGATTCCAGTGGTGAATCCAGTGGCCCTCAATGAATGCTTGTGAAGAATGTTCGACAGAGTAATTGTGACATTTTCCTAGGACACACTCCTACTCCAGGTAATTTAGTTCAGAGCTGAAGGGCTACAAAGCTGTCTTAGGCAAGTGTTTACAGTCAGTGTAGGAGCCATGGTATTAGAGCAAAAAGCTGAATTCTGGGGTATTTCTCTGCTTTTGCCAGTGTGTCCTTTTCTGTGAAAGCAGTGTTGATAGGTGACACAGTTGGTGCCATCTTCTTGTAATATCATCATGGGCTGTAATATCATCAGGGAGCTGAGCTTTGGGCTCCCAGTCATCCTACAGAGATGTGGAGGAGGTTACCACCTCAGGATTTTGTATGGTGATAAATACATGCCTGCCCCCTAACATCCTTCTAGGAACTGCCTCTCTCCTTTGTCTGGCTGTTAAGAACCAGTCTGTCCAATGTCTTTCACCTTCTGTAAAACTTCTTTTTTCTTTCGATTCTCCTTCCACTCTTCCAAGTACTCTTCTCATAAGAAGGATGGATTACTCTGATCCTTCCTGACAGAGTATTTACTTTTGATTTTCTCAATCCAATGAAAATTAGTAAGATCAAGTGAGTCAAGGGATATAAAGGGAAAGTAAACAGTTCATTTTATGAAAGAGGAAGAGGATAATATCTGAAATACTCTGTTGGAATCATTTCACCCGATCAGTCCTAATTCTAAAAGATTAGCAGATGTCAAGAGCATTCTAAATGAGTGTAAATCTGTCCTTTGTGCTTTTAGGGTCCCAGGAATACAACATTTATACAAATGGTAAATATCTAGAAAAATTGCTGGGAAAAGAGGCAATATATTACAACTGTGTTACAGAATGAGGCTGAAGGCTATGAATTTAGAATCCCTGGCTCTGATGAAACTTAAATTAAATCTGACTTGACATGGACCCCTGCAGGCCTTGTCCAGATTTTTTTTCTCCCAAAACTTATACCTTAAAATATCCAGAATTATTTTAAATTGCAACACCTTTGCAGATTGTTTGCATTGGATTTTCTCTCATTTAACTTGGTCTTCTGGCTTAAACTCCCACAAGTTCAAATTTTGTAGAATATGGCTCTCATACCTGATGGAAAACACTGACACAGAGGTTTTCCTGTTTACATCTTTCCTTCAGATACAGATAGTTGGACGACTTTGATTCTTATGTAAATCCACACCTCATAAGTATTAACATTTTTTTAAAACCTGGAATAAAAATGAATACATATTATACTAAAGGATTTATTGTATCAATCTCATTTTCTCTGTTATTTTCTTCCTCATCTACAGTGTCAATACAAGCTGAAGTAACCCAATGGAAATCACATGAAAATTATCCTTGTATTGGTCAAGAGAAAGTAGACAGTCTTCCTAAATGAAGGAAAGTAGATTAAACTGAAGTGGAGAATCTGCGTATATATCAAAGGCTTATTAGGAAAAGCACTTAATGATGTAAATCTCTACATATAAGAAATTAGGATGTGCAGGAATTCAAAAATAAGATGACACTTAAGAGGCAGACAAATATTTTAGAGATGTGAAGAGCACAGCTTTTACTGCATTAATTCATTCAAATAATTGAGTAAAGCCTTACTCAATAAAACTGGTTATTATGCTCTTGCTGAATTCTGGGCTTGTTTGGCAGTGGTTTTGATTTGTTTTTGTGTAGCTTTGTTTTTTTGTTTTTTTTTTTTGGTAAAGCTTGGCATTTATTCTGAAACACCTGAATAGCCTCATTGTAATGAGATGACTGCTATTATCTAGATTTGGTGCTGCATAGAAATTCTAGTTGAAAGATCCAGCTCCCTGCTACGATTAGGCAGTTGGAACACAACTGAAAGTTGCTTCTTCCCAAGCTCACCAGTAAAATAGTTTCATGGATCTTATCACTAAAATGCAAACCAATGTACAATGAAAACACAGGAGACATTTAACAGCTTTAAGTTGTTAGTATATGCAGAGGAATTAGAAGAAAAATCTTGTATACACAGAAGCTGACCTACTTACATTTAGCAGTCTATGTTAAATATCAAAAAAGCACATTCTGCTGAAGGCATTATATTCCTTGGAAAGTCATGGCACTTCTTCTAAACTGTTTTTACTTTATTTTTTTCTGAGACAGCTCTTTTCCACTGTGTTTGTGTATGATACAGCAGTTTCTCTAACAGAGATGGCTCCTAAATATTGTGAAAAATTATATAGAAAACAGAGAGAGGCAGAGGGGAAAGAGCAACAGAACACAACTTTGAAGATATAGTCAAATTTTTAAAAATAGGATGAATAATTGGAAATCCACACTTATGGATACTGTTTGGGAATTAAACTTGAGAAAGAAAGTTTGTGTTGCAGAATTGTCATGACAGGTTGCCATGATGATCACAGATAAACTGGTGGGCCATAAAACTGGAGGAGATAGCAACGATGCCATGACTGCTGGACACTGCCATGATCTCTGTAATTCTACCCTGCTGAATTTGGCAGATTCTAGCAGCACATCAAAGGTGTGACCAAGGACGATGAATAATGAATGAAGAAAGTACAAATATAAGGGTCAAAGTGTTAAGAAAACATGGCAGTTTATCACTGAATCCTAAACAACATGCTCAACACTGCAATTTGACTGTCAGATGTAAATAGTAAGACTAGGATTGTTTTGAATAACCAAAAATTAAAAAAAAACCAAACCCAAGCATTCAAAATAAAAGAACTATATGTAATTATTTTGCTCATTTTAATTTTGGTTTCATTTTTTGTATATTTATGTGTCTTCCAAAATTTGCATTTTCCTCTTTTCACTACTCCATGCAAAAGAAGAGCTAACACAACTGGACTTCGACATCCAGAGGAGTGCCACTTCTCAGTGTGCTCAGAGCTGACTCCAGTATGCTCAGGGTTCCTGGTTTCTTCTGCCTTGGTCAGATGGATGAAGCCCTGCAGTGTATTTCTGTAGGTCCAGTCAGCAGCAGTGCTTACAGTTCTTGCAGAGAAACCCAGCTGGATCCCTCACCACTGACTGACCAGCAGGAGGTTACTGGTGAGGAATGCAGACACCTGCACTCTGCAGTGTATCCCCACACTTCGTATCAGATGGATAATCCACTGCTTCAATCCCATGGAGCACCAAGGCACTTACCCAGCCAGAATGTGGACATCTGTAGATGCTGATATCCTTCTGTTCATCAGCCAGTCCACGCCTGAGCTTTTCTAACAACTAAGAAAAGCAGAGTTTGACTCACCTCCTGAGTCGGACACAGTAAGCTGCTTGAACAAACATTTCCAGTACCATTATTGTGTATTATGCTGTGGCTGACAACTGGTTATCCAGAAGCATGTGAGCAGGATACCACTGTAATGGTACCAGGAACCTGTGTTTGGGCAGCTAAGTCATCCTGCTATATTTAGGTGTCTACACCATAAATGATTACAAGGGTCCGGGTGTCTAAGCTCCTGTTAGAGTCAATAGCCATCTAGTCAATATAGCCAATAGAGCTATTCAGCCCTCCCAAAGCAGATATCTACTTTAGAAGGAGATAAATACATCTCTAGACATCACTGGCTGTGCTGGTTACGTGAGATAAAATGATAACTCGATTTTCCTGTTCATCCAGAAATTTGTCATGAAAAAGAGGCTGAACTCCTGTTTTTTTTTTTTTTTTTTTTTTTTTTGGGGGGGGGGGGGGGGGGTTTTGTTTTTTTTTTTTTGTTAATTGGGTTTTTGTAGGTTTTGTTTTTCTCCTAAAGAAGAAACAAATATGAGCTGCTATCACTGGAAAAAAAAATGGTCTATGCTTTCTGGTCTTTCTAGTCTTTCTTCATATTATGAACTACATCAGGCTGTGCTCCAGGGCTTTGATTTTCCAATCTTGTATAATGGACATCTGAAAAACGATACAACTTTAACAAGACCAACCCCCCAACAGTCATGTATGAGAAAATAATTGTTTCTCTATAAGGAATCGGGAATTTCCAAGTATGTCGGTGTCATTCTTATGGAATCAAGATATGTCAAAGTGCACATTTTATAATTCACTGTTTTTCAAAGCCTCTCTAGAGAAAACCTAGCCTTAGTTGGTCTAAAAAATGGTAATCATTTTCCCTCATCTAACTGTAAGCCACCAAGTTTATTACAAACTGTCATTGCTCCTGTTGGATCTGGTAGATGGAACAGGCGAGTGCAGCTGATTGAAATTCAAAATGAAATTTCAGAGGTTTGAAATCAACAGATGACTAAATCTGGAATTAGTTATAACTCCAGAATTTTTGGATTCAGTTCCATAATGAGAAGCCTAGTTGTTATTAGATCATTATTAGATGTAATTGATAATCCAGAAGTTAAGTCAACTTTCATCCTTATTTTGTTATTAGAAATCCTAATATTGCTTAGCATGCTGTTCTGTCCACAGCTTCTGGAGGACATTTTTAAATTTTAAAAATGGAGAAGAGTTATTTTTATGAAGAAGGAAGTGGGCTTTTTTATTCTTTAAGCAGCAAAAATAGGATTTCCCATTCTTACTGAAAATAGCCTATTTTCCACCAGCTTTTAAAAAATGTTGTGAAAACATTTTTCTAGGGAGTTAATGAAGTATTATACAAATTCAGTTTACAAGAAGTAGCTCCTTTATACCAAAAAATGGCTCTATATTTAGTTATTTTTTGAAAAGTCATTTAACACAAGTGGACTATCCGAACACAGAAAAGGGAATAAAGATATGTTAAAGTAGTCTGAAAATATAAGATATACACAGATAGCAATGGGGAAGCAAAGTTTTGGCGATCTTGTTTTACTCTTCTCCTGATAAATATGAAACTATTTTGTGGAGTCTATAAATTCAATTAATCTTTCCACTGACATTAAAACCTGCAGCTGGTCTTCCATGTGATGTGCACACCAGAGGTGTGAGCCTGTATAATTATGAGCAGTCATTGAACAGAATTTTAGTGAGTTCAGGCAGAATGACTAAGCACCAAATGGAGTGGAAAATTCTATTTTTGTGTATTTGGTTTCGGGTAAAGAGCTTTTAACTACAGTCAGGTTTAGAGGCTAGGTGTCATCTTTATATCACTCATCAAATTAATTCATTTTTCAGAGAAATCTTTTCTGTTGCTTCACTCCCTGGGTGCAACCTTACTGTAGGAGGTTGCTGCTAGTGATGTAGCTTTGTTAGAAAATTTCTTTTAAAAATTCTGATGTAGCAGGAACAGAGAGAAAAGCTTTATGTGATCCAAGAACCAGCTTCAGATTTTAAGCTGTAACAGGCTTTCATTTGCATTTAAAAATCTCATTCACATTAAAAGACCTGATCCGAATAAGGAAGAGAAGAGAATGGCTAAAGGTTATAACAGCACAATTTTTAGTTCAGTTTCTAATTTAATTACTAGGAAAAAAAAAAGTAATAGTTCCTCTAAACCCAGACGTATTGTTGGTGAGATAAGAGGAAAAAGCAGAGGCAGTGCAAAGGCAGGGGTTATCTCTGATTTCTGTTTCCTTGTGCAAAACTATAGGTGTCTCATTTGTTTTGATTCAGAAAAAAATATGTAAAAATTGAGAGTCTGAAACGATAATTGGTAATGAGCTAGTAGTCTATTTGAGAATTGCAAGAGTTCACACCTGCCAACCTTCTACAACAAGTCTTTTAGAGGCTGTTTCCCTTGTCTTGAAGGAGGCTTTTATTTACATTCCAATCCTCTGTAATTTCAAATGTATTTTTTTAATTTTACAGTTGTGATATGCTTTGAAGGCTGGATGTTTAATTTAATGGTGGGTATTTGCAGAGTGGAAAACTTTTGGACAGTATCCTATATAGGACATTGTCTCTCTTTTCAATAAGTTTAAAATAATAATATTAAGGTGCTATGGAACAATGATTTTTGTCAGATAAGTAGTTTTTTTTTAATTGTGTGTATCCTTCAAACCCATCCAAACCTAAAACATAAACACTTGCATAACACCATGCACAAAAGACTCTTTTCTGCTTTGACAAAAAGGTGTCAATTTGTTTTGTGAGGGTTTTTTCCTTCCCTCCCCATTTTTTTTCCCAAAGTGTAGATTTGAATTTGTAAATTTAGATCACAATGCATGTTGACAGAGAAGCAAATTTTTAGTCAGGATTTTTTTTGATGGTGACTAAGAATGAGGTAGGTAGATTGCTAAGACAGCTGTTCCCCTACTGATGGCAGTCTCAGCAATGTTTGTGCTGGTTCTGTCTGGACAATATCAGCATTGTTTTATGTTTTTTCTGTAATGAGAATAATTCCTCTAGTAGTAACACAAGAATGTCTTCCGTTTCTCACTACTGGTAATATTAAGTGATCATAAAACTAAGAGATGTAAAAGTCATCTGGCTCTTACTAAGCAGTGGTAATGAGTCTCTGGATTGTTGCATTATATGCTTCTTAAATTGATGAACTCCCAGTGCACAAGATTCAGAATTAAAAAGACAATCAGCAGCTCTAGTTTGCACAGTCTTTTTTTGTGTTGAAGACAATTGGAATTTGCCCGTAAATATTTCAACTAGATTTATTTAAATATGAGAGAAGTAAGTACAAAAATAGAATTCAGTTTCCTCAGAAGATCAAAAGGAAGCTTCAGTAAAAGAAGATGTAGCTATGCAATAATTACAGAAACACAGTTTTCCTGTTTTGAAAAGGGAATACATTTCTTAAAATTAGAAAAGTATATGTGGCATCTTCACAATTTAAACAATTCAATTCCAGTGTTTGAAACAAATAAACCAAACAAAAAAAAAAAAAAAACTAGACTAAAACAACCTTACCCAAACAAAAAAAATAAAGCAAATCAACCAAAAAACCAAAAAAATCCCAACCTGTTTAGGATGCAAACATTCCATGATTTCTAAGGTTCACTGTATGTTATTTTCTGTGTGCAGCACATTCAGATATCCAAAGTGTTTAGAGCAATAATAAAATAAAAGAAGAAAATTTCTTCTTCCTTTGCCCTCCTCCAGACCTTCTAATACATCATCTTTGGATATAAAAGGTTATGTTTCAAGCTAGACGAGTTGAAAAGGTCACACTCCAATTTTGATACCCAAGAGAACAGTGAAAGAAATGCTGGCTAGCTAGTTCTTTAGAGTTTGTTTTATAGACATGAGAGAAAGAAAATAATGGCCAACTTTTGAAACCGTTTCTCTTTTAAAAGATCATACTTATTGGTGACCACCCATTTATGAGCTCATTAGACATTTTGATTTTTCAGGTTAGCAGGAATTTTCAACCTGGGTCATGATTAGAATTAGAATTAGAATTAGAATTAGAATTAGAATGCTGCAATAACATCTCTAAAAATGGACCAAGATCTTCAAACTTGAAGAGCTAACTTTTGGCGTTTTAAACTATATATAGAAACTGACTTATAGAGATGCAGTTCTCAGAAATGCTGAATATCCAAACCTTACTATTTAATGGGAGTACTTGTGTGAGAAGGAAGTGCTCTATGAAGCTAAAATGTAATTTATTTTAACAGCACTCTTCATGCACTGTGGCATAAAATGCTTTTCAAGAAAGGCAAACTTCTTTTCTCAGTCATAACACTATAAATTCAGCATGACTTTGGATTTAAAGATATTGAAGAGAGAGTAAACTTCATCGAAAATGTTTAAGAACTCTTATAAGGCTTCTTACAAATGTAAGGACTCAAATTTATGATAAAAGAATGAGGAGAATGAGGAAATTGTATTGAATGTGATATAAGTGCTTGAGTTGTTTGATTTTTCTGTTTTTTGTTTTTTTTTTTTCTGCCCATTACTTGGTGTCTGGGATAATCTGTCATTCCCTGGCGATGTCTGACTCTGTTGGTTGTCACGTCGGTATGTTTTTATATGCCAGTATGGTTTTTGTTGGGACTCTCAGGGCATTCCCAGAGGCTGTCCTTGCCTGTCCTGGGGCTCCCCCCAACCCTGAGAGGGCCCAGGACCACCGAGCCCCCAGGACCAGCCACCCTGGTCCCAGCAGTGTTGCTGCAGGGGTGGTCTCCAGCTGCCCACAGCCAGATCCTGCCCCGTGGGGATCTCCCAGGGGATCTCCAGTGGTCTCAGCTCCAGGACATGCCCTGACAATTTGCTGCTCTGTTTTAGTGATAAATATCAATACAGGAGCATGTAAAGAATAATTCTGATGGAGGGTAGGTAGTAAATAAAGTTCATGTGGCAGCGGTTTTATACCTTAGTCTTATATGCCAAGAAAATAAAATAGAAAAGGCAGTTGTAAGGTTTTATTCAACATCTCTTTGAAGCAGACATGAGGGGCTTGTATTTTATCAAAATGTACTTTCTCGAATTCTGCACAGGTATGTTTTAAATAGCAAAACACAATTTACTTTTACTGCATTGCAATGTAAATTGTGGCATTAATAACTTTTTGCTGCTTTAAGGAAATTACTTATTTTAAAAGAGCTAACTGATTTTCATGGACTAGCACATGTGTGGCTGTGCACAATATTTGCTTCCAAATGCTCATTGGGAGATAAAAAAGGGAAGAAATAAAAGTCATTGGGGAAGAGAATACTTCTTTCCCAATTTTTTTGCCAGAGGGAGGAATCTTTGGGGTTTTTATGACCTGTTTTATTTATAATTTTAATAACAAGTGAATGCATTTTTCAACTTTAATTCCTATAAAATTGAAAGTAAGAATTTAGGAACCAAGGTCTAGGAAATAAATTAGGGGGCTCCAGTTCTTGTATATCTATGTCTTTATGACATGGTTTAACCACAGCCAGCCTCTTGCTTACCCTCCATACTCCCTATTCCTTATTTAAGTGGGGAGGAGACTTGAAAAGGAAAGGCACACCTTGTGGCTTTAGATAAGAAAAATCTACTGATTCAAACAAAATATAATGTTAATAAACAAACAAACAAACAATTAAACAAATGCAGTATAGTTTCAACAACAACAATAACAAAAATAATAGTAAAAATATTTTGAACAGGGAGAGAGTAGCAAAACCAGAGAAACAAGTAATGTACAACACAGTTTCACACCACCTGCTGACTGATGCCCAGCCCATCCCTGAGCCATGAAGAATTCCCTGCCAGCTAACTCTCCCCAGTTCAAATACTGGGCATGACATTCTATGGTACAGGATATTCTGTTGGGCACTTTGGCACTTTAGTTCTCCTGACTATGCTGCCTCCCAGCTTTCTGTGCAGCTCCTCCCTGGCAGAGTATCAGGCAATGAAAAGCCCTTGATTAAGGGTAAGCATTGCTCAGCAACAGTCAAAACATCAGTGTGTTATCAACATTATTCTCATAGTAAATCAAACTCACAGTGTTGTAGCAGCTACGAGGGTGAAAAATGAAGTCTGTTCCAGGCAAAACCAGGATACTGTGTAATAGTCTTTGAGTCTGGATAAAAATTCTGTTTCTTCAAAACTTCAATAAATAATGAAAAGAAAGGCTAGAAACTGTGTTTAGCTGTAGGGATTCTAATTCTGTGTTTTGGTTCATAACACTTTGACTTTGGCCATGACAGCTATTTCTACAGCCAAGAACATGATGGAGCATCTTCAAATGGTGTTTTTGCCACTGACATGATGGTCTGAGGACAATGTGTTCCCATAGAATGGTAGAGTAATAAGGAAACAGTAAACATTTCAGAAACATTGGAATATTCTGGATTCAAATTACCTCACCATGGTGAAATTCCAATAGGTCAATCACAATAAATATGCAGTCAGACATGACAATTAAAATAATATGCATTTTTGTAGTTGCCTAGAATCCCATAGGGATTTACTTCCACTCAGTTTGTTTCAAAATAATTTAATCATAGGTTTGAAATTGTTGCACTGTAGGGCTAAAGACAAATGACAGAAGGCCTTTGAAATCTACCATCAGCATAGCTACTCTGCATAAAATTCTGACCAGAAGCTGTTCTCTTTTCTTTCTCCCTTTCCTATTATTTCCTCTGGGAAGATGGGAGCTAAGAATCAAAAGCAGGGGAATAAAGGATATTTCCGACACGCAGCATTTTCAGTTTTCCAATTTCTTTTGTTGCAATCTGATCTTGAATGAGACAGACAAAAATGTACAAAATGTTGAGTATTTCCTAACCTGCTCTTTACTGTGATTTTTTTTTTTTTTGGGGTGTAAATCCAATTTTCTACTCGCATCCCTGAGGAGCCATTGGATAATAATACGATGTACAGCCATTCCTATCTCATTTGAAACACACCTTGGCTGCCCTTCCCAGCATGGCTGGACAGAAGACTTTAGCTCTTTCAGAGCATGCTGAGTATGGGAGAGGGAGTAGCCAGCCTATTGGAATAATCCACCTATAAGGAATTACACACTTGCAACAGGATTGGCCAAGTCAGTTTAAAACCATTATCTAAAAGGATAGAGCAGAATAATTAGTGAAGTAACTACATTACAATTCCTAAATAATTTCACACACATGCAACTTCAGTAAGATCAAACCAGATTTTAGCAATGTGGCCTTACCTGCAACTTCCAGGTGTATTTCTACCACTTCTCAGGGACTAACACAAAAGGCAGAAAAGCAGGAAAATTATTTGATTCTGGGGCAACAGCTTTGCTTTCACCAGTGATACCCAAGAGCTGTTGATGAGAAAGGTAGAGACTCAGCAAGAGAATGCTGCTTGCTAAAGGACACGTTTCCTTCAGGCTCTTCTGCTCTGAAGTAGGAAAACACTTTACCTGCAGTGACAGCTGAAAAAGAGGAAAATCATTTGTCTCTGGATGGTAGCTTAGCAGTATCACACTGCCAGGCAGAGAGGGCAGAGCAGCCCTGGTGCCAGGGAAGGTCGAGGCTTCCCGCTTAAGTCTCCTCTAGGCATCACCCACCTCCCATCCCTTCTGGTTCTGCCACCAGAGGGCACGAGGAGCCAAACTTTGGTGGCTTCACAGTGAAACTCTTCTCCTTTTCCTGCAGAAGGAGCAGAGTGACTAAACTGTGCTTTGTCATCTCTGCAGTCCCTTACCAGGCTGCTGATTGGGAAGGAAGAAACTGGAGGTTTCCTTCTGAAGGGAGGAAATCCAAGAAGGAAGCCCTTGTGGGTGCTTTTATTTCTCTGTCTTTGCCTGTTTCATCGTCTGTGCCCCAGATGACGTGTACATGACACAGGCACAGCTTTGTCCCCTAGCTGTGGGAATGAATTCCTCCAGAAGGAAAAGGTCACATTACACACCTGTCAATGCTCTTTTTGTCTGCTGCCTTGTGGAAGCACTCCAAAGGGAATGTGTCCCTAGAGAGCAGCGTGAGCTTTCTCTTCCATGTGCTGCATGACCCCGCCTTGATCATGACACAGATGGTACCCACAGCTTGGATATTGAGAAATTCTACAGGAAATTAGGGGCTCACCAGTTTGGTGACTACATAGCTGGACTTTTAAGTAAGTTTCAATTTGATGAACATATCACCCCATTAAATTTTTCAAGATCCAAAACATGCAGATTATTTCAACCAGGGGGATCACTTCCTTAAATTTAAGGGTATCATTCTAAATGCATCTAACAGAGAATTAAATTATGGAGTATGGGGGAGTTTCATGTTGGTGTCTGCAATAAATCAAAATGGTGCCATCCTTAATAATGTTTCTGTAGATGAGGACAACAGGAATCATATCCCATCTGAAGATGCAGATGGTGGTCTGTAGGAAATAGGTAATAATTAAAAATGCTAGCAGCAGCCTTTACTGTTTTTTAGATCTATTTCTGATGACCCAGAAGTTCTAGCAACACTTTTTTATCAGTATTCTTGTAGGATCACCTAGCTACAGTAGGAAAGTGTTTTTTTTTTTTTAATATTCCCTGGAGAATGATGAGCACTTATTTTCTTCAACACCTTAAAATATCTTATGTGCTGTAGTTTCTCACAATTAACAGATTAGAAAGATTTCTGTAAATACCTTTTTGTCAGCTTTGTTGGGAACTTAACTTGTGGGGAAGTCCTGACAGTAAATCCTTTATTTCCCGAAATAAGGTAAATATAATTGTAATTATTCAATTAATTCTGCTTGCGAAGTGTCAAAATCGACAAAGATTTTACTAACTGTGCTTATCACAGGCATCTTAGTGTCCTTTTTAGAATCCAAAATTATTTTGTCATGCAGAAAGAGTTGCAGCATCAATCTCAACAAAATATGTAATGCTCTTTATAACCCCTGAGAGATGTTCCAAACCTTACCTCCAGACAGGTGTGCATGAGAAAACACACTCTTCTTAGAAGTGTCCAAAGCTGTGACTGTGTCACCATATGGGTAATTGCTTGTTGTTTTAAACATTTATGACCAGAGGTTCTAGGCTGGGAACAGGACATTTTTTACCTGCAAAAGCAGTTTTCCATTTTCATATTTGGAAATCCAGCACTCAGAAATAAGAACAGATGGTTTGATCCAAAATACTTGCATTGATATCAAGGCAGAAACAGAGGTATGATGTCCCAGTGCCTGAACAGCTTTTGCCCCTTCTGGAGCTGTTGATCTCTTCCCCACAGAGAGAGGAAATATATGCTTTGATCTGTTTTTGATGACCTGATAAAAGACATTTCTGAATTTCCCTGAATACCTTGAAAGAGAATGTCCTCTTAATGTTTTGCCAGATACATGTGCTGAAAAGCTGTCACAAATTCATTAAAAACTTGGAGACTAAAATTATGTTTTTCAAAAGAAAAAATTTGTGAATTTTACTATCTTCACCTGTTAGTGAAACAAGTTGAAGAGTTTATTATCCTCTAAGTTTTGAACTTATCCATTTCTTTGTTTTTCTGTTAAGTAGTGCTAGAAAATATGTAAAAAAAAATTAATAAATTAGTATCTGCAAACCAGCAGGAGCAGGTAAGGACTTCACGCATACCTGGTGAAGACAACTAGGGATGGCACTTTTCACTATTGGGATGTCAAAGTAAGGGACAGTTTCCAAACACTGGGCTTAACATGATGTAAAAGAGCTGAGGTGTACAGCAGAGCTCTTCAGCAAACCTTGCTGCATGGAAAAGAATGATCAGGAAAACTGAGATGAAGTTTCGTTCTACTTGGACAACTAAACAGAAGTCATAGACCATGAGAAGCAACATGAGTAACCTGATAACATTATTCAGTAAGTACTGAACAATGTGCAGGAAGAACGCATATGTGTGCCCAGATAAACCAGGGAAACAGGAGCATATTCTTGAGACAGCCAGGAAAAACTCTGAATTTAGCAACACTAAACAGCACTGCACCAAATACTCAGTTGTTCTTTCCCATTCACTGTGAGTTTCTTGAATTTGGTTGGGTTATTTATTTATTTATTTATTTGTTTGTTTGTTTGTTTTGGGGTGGGTTTTTTTGTTTCACTGGGGTTTTTTGGTGGGCTTTTTTTTGGTGGACTAGCCTTCTCAGGGCTCACTTTCTAGTACCTAGGGGTAAAAAATCCCATTGCTGTGTTTGTGACTGTAGTATACTTTGTGGTACATCTGTATCTGATGCCCTTTCACCTGGTTTCACATACCATAAATATTTCTTTCACAAACTGTTTTTTGTATTTTTTTTTAATGAACTGATTGATACCACATCTTACCTTAGCTCTTGTTATCTTCTTGTGCTCTGTCTTTCTAAGATATATAATTTCTTTCATTTTAAACCAATGCCTCACAAGGATGGAAGGTTTCACTTCCATAGGTCTGTATCTGACAGGGCTGTGGAGGCTGTGGTTAGAAACATATCCCTGTAACAAAAGGTGTTACATCTTAGGTGTTATATCTTACATCCACATCTTAGACTTTACTTTCTTGTTAAAAGAGTTGAGGTGGAAGTTTTTTACTGTATTATTAGTAGAAAAAAAGGGTGAATATTATTCTGCTTCAATATCTTCTTTTCATTTTGGTTTACAAATTATTTTTCACAGCCAGTCTTTACTTTCTGAGGTATATGCTCCTACTAAAGCTGTTTTTAAAAGCCATGGCTTTTTCTGAACCCATTCATCTTTTAAAAGTAGTCCAGGAATATATAGATATTGTGTCTATCTATTATGATGTGTACAAAGCTGTCATTCAGTTTGGAAAAACACTGTTTATGCACCAAGTGTACCTACCTCTGAGCAGACAGATCACAATCACTTTATTACTCTCAAAGTTGTTTTTCAGTGAATTGATCAAATTGTATACATCCTGGTTTGCAAGCCATGGTGCCACTTAGTTTCTGCTGATATCAGCTGTTCAAATTCTTAGATGCTTGAAAAATTGAAATTACACCAACAAAGCTTTCTACCTCCCCAGGAACATAGGAAATGTCCTTTAATAGATATTCTGGCAGACACATCTAGTAAAACATTGCTAAAACATGCATGTAAGAACTTCAAACAGAAGGTGAAGAAACAGCTGTTGAACAGCCTTTATTAATCAGGGACCAGAAGAGATGATGTTATATTTGATATTTTTTCGCCTTTTTTCTTTCTTCCTT